>NC_140485.1:99884553-100277053 GCF_964271855.1 Acomys minous
TGAATATTTCTGGCTTTTGATTTTCATGCCAAAGGCCAAGGTGGCCAAATTGATGTCATTCAAGGCAAAAAAAAAAAAAAAACAAAACAAACAAACAAACAAAAAACAAAAAACAAAAAAAACACCATAAATGCTGTATTGTGACTAGACCAGGTGGAATAAAGTAGGAAGGCTGCTAACATGCTTAGATAAAATATTCATTACTAGCAGTAATTACAAGCTGAAATTAGGAAATAAAAATTCCACACGAGCAGGAGTGATTCTGCAGCTCCATTCATCTGTGCATCCCTCTAGGTACAGTCCACATTTTCATCACATAATCTGAGAGCCAGAGTCAGTCGTAGCGTTGGACTTCAATTACATGAACTGAAAAAATGCATTTAAAAGATCTGTGATCACAGTTCGTGTCTTAAGGGAATTTTAGCTTTTTTTTTTTTCTTTAGCTATTGTAGTGGCTGCTCGGGTTTCTAAGAAAATGACAAGAAAGCTATGAGAACTTCTCCAGCTTCAGCGATGACACTGTGGACATCAACTAAGAAGACAGGGGCTGGTTCATTAGGGCTGCATTAAAGGGCTCAGGGCAAAAGTCGAACTGATGTCTCATTCCATTTCCAGAAAGCCAATGGATCCTCTGATGTGCTCATAAGAGCATGTACTGAACACTGTTAAGCTCTGGGGCTGTTATGTACTATTCAAACCTAGCATTAAGGGGTCCCTGAAAGCAAGGTGCTCTGGCCACTCAGCTGGAGCTCTCTCAGCATTCAGGATGAACAGTCCTTTGCAACCTGCCAGACATTTTAGCTACGAACATCCTAGCCAGTTAAGACAAGATGTGCATCACTGTCTTATCTACTTCTTTTTGTCCTGCCCAAGGCAGACTTTGATCTCAAAAGCCAAGAGCCATCTCCCACACCTCCACTAGGTCTTGCCTTCTTCAGGTTTAACGTTCTCCTTCCCTCCACATCCTTTTACAGGCCTAGATACTCTGGACACATTTGAGGTCTGCTCAGCTGACTGTGGCTTTTTATTTTCTTAATGTGCTATTTTAGGCATGGCTCCTGTATTGCCAATGGCGAGTAAGAGAAGCTATTGTGCTCTTTGCCCCTACACATTTTTTTTAAATCACAAATATAAAGTGATACCATTGTAAGCCTTTGAAAATTACGTCATTTCTCTAACTCACACTGAATTAAGAGCATGCTTATTATCCACAAGAACAGTCTCAGGTTTCCATGAACCCTCCCTTAAAATTATTGATTAATTTTGTTCAACAGTTTTATATATACATATATACATATATATACTATATTATAATTATTCTCTCCTCCTCATTCTCTCTTATTTTATTTTACTCTTTATCAGTCCCATCTTTCATCACTACTAATCTCTTTGCCAGGCTTATAACTCTTGGTTTCGTTTTGTGACCCATTTACTTAACCAGAGTTATTTCTGTCTCTGAGATTTGATTGGAGATGTGCACAGGAATTTGATGGGGTCACCAGTCACTGTATAACCAAAGGCAATGTTTCCCCTCTGGTTGAATTTATCAGAAACAAATAGGACTTCAGTGAGTGCTAGGGGCCCCTGAGCCCCTCCCCCACCCATGCCTGACTGGTGATGAACCCATTCTCGGGCGGGTCTCGATTGGAGTTCGGGCAACTGGAGCTGTTGAGAGTTTGTGTTCACAATATCTCTGCCTCATTCAGATGATAACATCGCACAGCCCTTCTCTCCATCTTCTGGCCCTTGCATTCATTCTATCCCCCGGTCCACAGTGCTCTCTGAGGCTTAGGAGGAATGGCATAGATGCCTCGCTTCAGGTCCACTTGTCAATCACCTGTCCTCAGCATGCTGAGCAGCCATGAGTCTCTGCGTTGGTCACTGTTCACTGGAAAGGCTTCTCTGCTTAAAGCTGGGAGTAGCACTTGTCTGAACTCGGAAAGCAGGTTGACAGGTTTTAATTTAGCTAAACCACTTTTGTGGTTTTGGTTTTCAATGGAGGCTGAGACGTGAGGCTCATCTCTATGTCATTCCCCCACAAAGCCCCATATGGTCTAGGGATGGGGCGGCCAGTCAAGATGTTTCTGAGTGTCCATCATGTACCTGATTTCTCATTTCAGGGCAGTCACCTCCCTGATTTCCAGTGGCCACTTGTTCTCAAGACTCATTCTGTAAAACTAATGATGATGATGATGATCATGACAATCACTTTATAACATAACACCCATTTGTAATAAAATCACCTACACTTTAAAATACATCTGATGCCTTTACAAATGTGCTTTCTTTCTAGTAACATATTTAATTTTTGAGTCCTACAAATTTCTTACCTAAAATTATTTTATATTAAAATGAATATAACATTTACCAAGGCATATGTTTAACTTTATATAAAGAAAAATGTGTTAAAATCAGTTTTCATTAATAGATTCCTGGATTACACAGAAGGACTAAAAAGGGTTCCCAATTTTTTATTCTGTATTGGTGTGGGAAATACTTGGCATCACAGACTCTGCTTGTAGAATCCAATAGAATTCAAAAATAGACTGAATGCTCGAGACTTTGAAATAGCAGAAAGATCATATGAGGTAACTGCTAATTGCTGGAACATAGTGAGTGTATAAACGTGTCCTCAAGTGACATGTGCAATGCTCTGTGCATCCCAGTGCTTTACAGACTTACAGGAAGTCACACAGAAAGATACACTGCCGTTCTGTGGTTTGCAGTGACTATGTGATAAATGAGAACCAGAGGACCACGCTTCAGGCGTGGAGTGGGGGAGGTCTGTAATGGCATCTCCTACACCCTAGAGCAGAGGTCGATTGGTCACAGAGTCCCTGCTTGCTGAGAGGCACATGGTTTATTTGTAACCACACCTCTTAGTAGCTGCCATCTGGGAGTGGTAGGGACGTGACAACCCTGAGTGTCACCCTGCAAGGATATCAGGATGCATCTATAGCACCCATTAGGCCCTGGGTGCACAGTGAATCAGTGATGGAGGAGGCTTCAAAGCTCTGCTGTTTTCACCCCTGGAGCTCCTGCCATCTAGCTAGGAGATATGAGATTATGTGCTGATGTTGATGATTTCTTATAGGCCTTTTCTTTTGCTGTTGCAGAGGGACACGCCCAGCTTTCTCTTACTACTGACAAGCCCAGATTTCTCTTACTACTCTTCACCTAAAGTCAAAAACCATGGCACCCTCATTCCCAGTCTATAAAACCTGGGAGGGAAAAGAAGACCCAAGAAGCCCTTTATTTTCTCCTTGTAAACAAGTACTAGTTAGATACGTGTGCCTTTACATCCAGAGAGTCCAGTGTTCAAATGCTGAATAGCTTTCTAACTAACTTAGAGATGTTTTGTCATGTCGTCAGAGACATTTCTCCTCACTTTATTGTATATCAAAAAATTTGACCGAAGGCAATTATGTTTACATTCACCACCTGGTTTTACATCTTTGGCTCTTGGGTAGCTGGTTAGTGAGTGCGGTATGGTTAATGCCCCCTTCCAGGCGTGAGCTGTCTAGTCTGGCCCTTAGAGTGAAGCAATGCCTACATCTTCATGCTCTTCATGAACACCGTTCTAAAGAAACCTTTGAAATCATTCCACATGGATACCTGTCCCTACACACCTCAACAGAAGTTCAATCACACCCCCAACCACCCACACTACCGCAGCCCAGGAAGAGAAGAAAAAAATATACTCACTCGGTGTTCAAAATGGTTTCCCACCAGTTTATCTCTATAAAACCAGAGCCCTCATGGACCTCCACTCACAGCCTCAGTTCACACACTGGACTCTAGCTGCTGTTCTTACCTTCTGGGCTCCCCTGGCCCCTTCCTTTGCCTATGAACTGCATTGTGAGTCCTTCCTTTCTCTCATGTTCATTTATTCTTGTGTACCTAACTGCTATCTTGGGAAGCTTTATTGTATGTCTTCAGCTGAAGTCATTTGATTCTTTCCCGGGACAGCGAAAGATAGCCATCTGGACCTTCCCGTAGCACTCACCAACATTTAGCTGGAATAAATGTGGGGTTACCCACAAGTTACCGAGTTCTTACAGTACCCTCTGGCAAATTTCTAAAGTCAACTGCTTACAAACTCACGCCACAAGGATCCAGGTGAAGGCGTATTATCAAGGAAACTAAAGTTTATTTGGATTTCATCGTTGCTGGCAGAATGTACTCTTTCTGTTCTGAGGTCAAATTTAAGCTACCATAATGCATCTAACTTGTCTCCTCAAATGGTGTCCCTTCTTTAAACTCCCCTTTCTCTTTCCAGGACCTGCGCATCTCTACGTTATATCATCCTCTTATTTTATAGAGTTCTATTTCTTCACTCTACTTTGGATTCCTCATCATGTCTGTGTTTTCTATTTCTAGAGGACCCATCACATGATAGGCAGTCAATAATTACAACTTAACTACATGTCAGAAACAATTAGAAAGGCCAGTAAGAAGAGCTACCTAATGAAGTACTGATGTGTAGGCTATGAAACAATCAAGTTATTACAAAGCTTAGAGAGAAGCAGCTGCAAGACAAAATTCTATCTGCCAATGTTGTAGTTGAGTGCACTTTTCCCAGACCACCAGGCTAGCCTTCTCCTCTCCACTCTGGTCATGATGGCTACGTATAGTGGTATATAGGAGGAGCAGACTTTTAGGCCAAGCATGTAGCCTGACTTACTGGTCTTCACTGTTATGGGCCTCTTGTGTGCCATGGCAAGGATGGTTGTGGTCTCTTGCAAAGACCACTGAGCTAATATAATTATCCCTGTCTTTTCTATACCTGAGCTCTGTTTTGTAGCTTTCTGTTGAAAACTCAGAACTGGGAACTCTGGTCCTTCTGTCTGGGGCCCTGCCATCTAGCTGGTTCTATTGCAAGTTCCTCACACAGAGTTTCATTATATGTTAAGCCATGATGCAAGGGCTCGCCTACGCATTATAGCCCATGTTGCCTGGGCTTTGATGGGTTCTGTTGTGATGACCTTTCTGGCTCTATTACACCTAGGAGGATCCTTTGCTGACAGGTCAATGCCTCTTGCATAACACCACACCCACTAGCTCTCCGTTTTAGTCACTACCTTCTATTGCCAAGGCCCAGAGTATTTCTGAATTGTGCCCACCCCCTTTATGGCTCAGATGTCCCTATTTCGCTTTGATAGCAACCTCAAATCACTTTTATCTGCCTAAGCTTACACCGCCTCCTCCCTCCTGTTCTAAAGTCAGAATGTGCCTTTTTCTCCACCCAATTTCCTATCTCTGGCCTGCTGAAGAGTAAACCCACAAAAGCTTTGGGCTAGTTTTAATGGACCCATGCATCATTAGACTGAGGTCTTCCACAAAGATCTCATCCAAAGGTTCTTTGGATGGGATAGAGAACAACTGAACTGATATGTGTTTTAACTGGAGTGCAAATGTACCACTTTTCACATTCTTTGGGATGCTTAACTGCAAAGAAGGAAAGGAGAGCAGGGTCCCACTGAGGTGTTTTGACATTAGGCTTAATAAAGCATGAAGAACTCATTAATAAATAATGTTCTGCTTGGTTAGCAAATAAAGCAGAATGCACTGGCCAGACCTTCAAGTAAATCAAATTGTACATGCAGCTGTGTGATTTGTTAACTTGCAACAGCGTCTTCACTGTGATCTGGCAAAGCCCAATGCAACATTGCACAAATAAGAAGAGAAAATCATGAATGCAAGCATCCTCAGTCAAGACACAGAATGTCAATTTTTTAAATACTCTAAAGGCTCCATGTAGTGAACAAACATTCATTGATGTTGATCTAGAGGAATTCCAATGATAGCTTTAATCGTGTAAAGAAAGTAATACATAGCCACCTGTTCACACTATGGCAGACACACAGATATACATACGCCCTGTCATCTCATGTCTTTTGCTTTATTATCTACAGGTAGTTGGCAAAAATAAACTGGAGATTGAGGTAATGTGGGTGGGCAGGCCAGTTTATTCAGCTAAAATTGTCTCTGACAAGCTTTTTAGTATAATCCAGAAAACTTTAAGAAATATTCAGAAATTTAAAAGAAAAGAAGCCAGATAGAAAAGAAGAAAGAAGAAAGAAAGAAAGAAAGAAAGAAAGAAAGAAAGATAGAAAATAATTCTTCCTTTAAAAACAAAAATGAGGTGCAGTGCTCCTAAAACATACATTCTAGGCATGGGCAATTGGCAAAGGCGTAGATACATTTCATGGTTACCTCATCAGTGATGGTTTCTTGGCATCTAGGTGGAGGGAAGCTTGGGGCTATAGGCCACTTGCACCTCTCTGGTGCTGTGCACGGCAGCTTCTGGTCCACAGAGCTCATCTCATGATTGTAAACTGATGGACAGCTGACAGTGTCAGTTCAGCATCCCTTACTGGCTCCAGCTGTTCAACAATCTGGAGGGGCAGAATTTCCCTCTGCCTGCTCTTCTGGTTGGCCACATTCTGCACTCACTAAAGCTTTAGCTGTACAGCCAACCACTGTGCAGTAAGATGCAACTATTTCCAGGAAATGTTTTGATGAAACAACTTGTTGGGCGGGCTTAGTCAGTTTCAACTGAAAAGCCTTGCCAACCATGCCCATATGCACAAATTTACATATCATGCCAAGCCTGCTCTGTGGTTATGATGAAAGGGCCATTAAACTGCCATTTCAATCATTTTCCAAATCTGTAGGTTTAAGCACTACTCACCTGAGACTGAAAATATCTTTTATTAAACAATAGCATTAAAATATTTTCACCATATGTATTATTTGTATGTGGCTATATAAATGGCTTCTTCTTCTTCAAGTTAATGGGAACTGAAAATAAAGGACAAATTAGCACTTAGTGTCACATGGCAGGACTTCAGTTTTGAGAAGTGAAGATGAAGGCAGTTTTTACTGTTGAGTCTTGGAATATACTTTGCTTAAATGAGTCATGCCCTTTAAGGCCAGTGATTTGTAAGGACGGTAACAGTTTCTGCATATTGTAGAGGAGGAAACTGACTTTGCAATTGAAGGTGCGCAAGGTTACACAGCTAGTAAGAAGAACAAGGTATGAGAATTTAACCATCTAAGCCCACTTCTCAACTGTTACTCCACACTATCTTTGAACATTACCAAGAAATCTAAGCATATGCTTAGAGCACTAAGCCAAAAGGGACTATGGCTTCTTCACCCTAGTCACTCTGCACTGGAATGAGTTTAGAGTTTGCCTAAATATACATTATCTTATGCATATTTCTAAAAAAAAAGTTAATCTATGAGGCTGGCACTGGATGCTCTTGTAGAGGACCTGGGCTCACATAGCAATTCACAGCTGTAGGCAAAGCACTAATACACACAAAACAAAAACAAATTATATTAAAAATTGAGCTAAATGCATCAACATTTTGGCTCCTATAAGTGATGATTGTATGCCAAAGTCCAAATCATATAAAAATAAACATTTTCTTTTCATTCCCTGAACAGTGATTGGATTCCTGTTTTCTTGACAGTTGTGTTTGATAGCTACCCAAACTGGTATGAATGATTTTCTTCAGAGCCCAATGCTCAAAACTTAAATGTTAAAAATGCTGCTTGTGCCAGTAAAGAAAAAAAACACATGGTTGTTAGGAAACTGGGTCCAGCAGTAGGTTCACAGTTCTGAAGGGAAAATGTACTTCCTGACGAGCTGGGTGTCAGACAGCTGGAAGACATAGGGATGCAATGTCCTGATGAGGCCCTACCAGAGACATGGCTTAATCTCTGTCAATGATCAAATACCTAGTATTCCTTTGTCCAGAGTCTCAGTAATATATTCTTGCTACAAAAACATAAGATTTTAAAAAAGTATTTATTAATTTATATCTGTATTTCTTTGACGCTTCTGATTGCATTGACATATTTGCAGAGAAAACATAGCTGTATAATATCTGTGTTAGTCCACATAGAAATTTCTATTTATTATTAGCTCTTGTATAATCTGACTTTTTATGCATCCATGCTGTATTTCCCCCAAAAGACTTAAATTACACTTGGTTCTTTGTTATCCTTAGAGCAATAAGTAGATTGTTAAAAAAAAAAAAACTACTTTCCACAGTGAACGATTTATTATTCAAATCTAAACTCTACACAAAAAGGTATAAATGCAAATACTTATTCACAATAAATGTGGTGCCCCAAGGCACAAATTCTACCTCATATGTTTTTGGATATTATATTACATTATATTGTCTGTCAAGCCATACTTCCCACAGCATTATTTTTATTCCTTCCTATTTACATAATGTATGAAAAGACAATGAGAAGCAAAGGTGTATTGGGTTTTACTCATCCCAAGGGGCAAACTGTGACTGCTGGGACAAGGCCTTTAGAGAGAAGGGACACTTGGCCCTTGTATCCTCTTGTCGGTCAGAGGACAATGCATCTCTGCAGTGATTAAAATGGAAAAAAATTTTCATTTTGAAAAAGAATATGGGAAAAAAAAACCTTTCTAAATCACATCCATATCCACAGGGGAGGAGGGAGAGGAAGGAATGGAGCGACCTGCCAGAGGACATTGCAAGAACGTCAAACAACACAACTCCCACCAATCAAAAGTAAGCAAAGATAAGTCACCTTCACAGCTTTCTTTCACTGGCAATTGTTCTCTGTCCTTAGGTTAATTTTAGTTATCACTGAAAAAGATAATTAGTCTAAGTTCCCATTCCTAGGATTCGAATAGCTACCACCCTAGGAAACACCTGTGTTTTCTAGTTTTTCTTTCTAAAGCAGGTGTAGGTTAAACGATAATTGCCTATTAGCTTATTAATAGAAGACTTCAATTGAATAACATCACGGATACGGTGATGGATAGGAGCTCCAGGCTTTCAGTCTCAGGGTCCTGTATGAAGGGCGGATGCACAATTAAGAAAACATAAGCTGTGTGTGCTTTCACTGTCAGGTAAAACCTTGAACAGTCCCAGAGTACCCAGCAATCCCTTTGGCTCCAGACTGCTTACAGCTGCTCTCTTTAACCGTCATCATCCATCATTTAAAGTTCCACACCTAGATCACACATACTTTTTCCTTCATTTAAAATTTAAATTGTATTACTTGAATAAAAGGTGTGTCTAGAAATATGCATGGAAATGTAGTTCTGTACAATCAGATACCTTATTTTTTTTCCACATGAGATAAAACCAGGGTTATACCTTTTATTTCACGGAAACTTAGAATTCTTTTAACAGAACTGCATGTGCAGTATTTTAAGATGTATTATAATGCTTAGACTAAAAACTGTCTTTGAAATACATTGATTTAATTGTTTAATTTTTTGCATATGAAACTGCCTAGGTTCAGACAGCAGTATTTTTATACTTTTCTTTGTATTTTGAAAATACTACTCCTCTGTTTTAAATACACTGAAATGATTTTCCAGCAAGTTCTGGAATTTCCTCCAGTGTTCAGAGTTTTCACGTGACGCTCCATCATTTCTTGAGGAAATGAGGTATTCCCATGACAGATGTCCCTCAACTTGTTTTCTAAACTCAGCATTTTACTAGTAATTTTTTCCTTCCACAATTCATTTAAAAAAGCAAAACAGTCATATTTCATTTGTGCCAGTTATATTAATATGTAAGTCCTCTCCATGGCTTTCTAAAAGTTCTATTTATTTTTTCCAAGAACAAAATCTCCAATGACCATCCTCATGAAAAAGAAACAACCTGTAGGTAGCCTGATGGAAGCAGTTATTAATATAAGGAATGAATTCTAAGACTTAGGAACATCCACCCATCAGGCCACTCTAAAATTCCAAGGTACAGTTAAAGTTCTTTATAAGAGAAATATTATCCTGGTTAAAAAAAAAAAAGCAGTGGAAATTCCAGCTAGAGTGATGTGCTGATAAGCAGATGGGTCTGGGATTTAAGAATGAGTTTCTGTCCCAGCCCTACTACTAACCAGCTTCCCGGACCTGCACACACCATTGACTCTGCACAAAATACTTTCCCTGGGACTTGTTTTTCACACCTGTAAAATAAAGCAGATTGGACTGGAATTTCTGGGCTCACTTTCAACTCAAACAGACAGTGATGCCTCAGCTCTGATAAGATAGTCATCATGAGAGCAAGTCTTAAGGCAGCATCGCAGAGTGAACTAAATGAGGGATGGCTGGCTTTTAATATGTATTCAAATTTAGGCTCAGTCATCATTTTTCTGAGGACTGAGGGAGAGTTTTATCCACTGGTCCCCTGAATAGAAGCTTTCAAGACCCAAATTTACTGTAAAAATAACATACTGGTACCTGTCTCCTCAGATAGTTTTAACTGGGTTTTGCTTAACGTCGCTGACAGGGACTGTAGTTGTATCAATACTATGGGTATTTAAAATTAATGCACTAGTTATGAAGTATAAAGGGGGGCAAATGCATTTAAATGTAATTTTCCTTATTTTTGACCATCTCAAGATCCATAACATCACTTAGATAGTACTGATTTATTGACAAATTATAATAAAACAAAGTAAAGGAGACTGAGCCTGATGCTAGCTAACACACATAGGTGTGTTACATAAGGTAAGAATCTCAAGTATAAAAATTAATGCATAAAGGATCACCACTCAGCAAAGTGTTGGCAATAAGTGACTCTGACCTCCGAGTTGAATCCATTTTGATTTCAGGAAACTGGCATGGATATAGGAAACCATCTGCCAGTAGAGTTGGCACCAACTGTATGGGCACTGAGCCCATTGCCCACTTCCTGTCACCTTGGTCCTAAAGCCCATTGTCCACTTTCTGAAAGGTCATTCATTTTGTCTCTTGTCCATGCTTTCTCTTATACTTCTCTTGGTAGCGTATAATTTGTTTTCTTGTGGTTGATTTTTATTGTCTGCCATTCCCAAACCAAATGCCTGGAGAACAGAGATTTTTTTTTCTTGGTCAGTTTTCTTCAGTGATGATTCTTGGCTTGTAGAATAGGCTAGCAATCAACAATTATTCATCATCATTATTTTATTGGCTGAAGAAATGAAGTGTTCATTTAATTAGCACGTATCCTGATACAGATCAGAGTTCTCAGCTATAAGAGCACCAAAGAGTGCATGACCAATGCATACCCTTTATATACAAGGACAGGCAGGCTGATCAGGCCAGAATAATTCATAAAGTTTATAAGGATTGCTGAGCATATTATTGCAACCTGGAGTTCTGACACTCAGGAGGTGGAGTCAGGAATGTTTGAATGAGGCTTCCTGAGACTCTGAGGTGAAATCTCTATGGAGAGAGAGAGAGAGAGAGAGAGAGAGAGAGAGAGAGAGAGAGAGAGAGAGAGAGAGAGAGAGAGAGAGAGAGTGTTGGGGGTGGGGCAGAGCGCTTGGCTGGACAAGTCAACACTTTTTGTTACAAATCTATCATTATGGAGCCAGTGAGTTGGTTCAGTGAATAAAGGACTTTGCCACCCCTGATGATTTCAATGTGAACACAAGGTCTCACATGTATGAGAGGACTGACTCCCAAAAATTGCCAGCTGCCCTCTCACTTTCACATGTGCTCTGTGAAACATGCACTCACACAGCCTACACATACTCTCTCTCTCTCTCTCTCTCTCTCTCTCTCTCTCTCTCCCTCCCTCCCTCCCTCTCTCAAACACACACACACACACACGGAGAGATACAGAGACAGAGAGAAAGAGACAGGATACAAATGAGTACAAATAAAATTTTAAAAAATTGAAAACAAACATTGCCATGCTGGTCACACACAATGAAAGTACGGTGTCATGGATCAGAGCCAGTGTGCTCTGTGTATAAAAAGTACAACAAGTGGAAGATTCAGTTGAGCTATACAGAGTGTCCCTGAGTTGATCTTATCATTTGATTTGAGCCAATCTCATACCATTGAGAATCTGCATATTTTGGGTGAGGATGTGGCTCAGTGCTACAATTCTTGCCTGGTATTTACATGTCGTGGGTTTGAAAAGCAAATATTTACTTAAGGGTAAGACCAGAGCCTTTGTATGTAGCTATACGACTTATGTAACACACATATATGTTTGCTATAGCAGAACCAGACAACAATGTCATTTGAGCTATCGTTCTTGAACAGTGCAAGGGAATTTTGTTCCATAGAGTTGAGATCAAGTGTATAGAAGGCGGAGCTGATCTAACTGGCACAATGCTTGCCCAGCAAGCCCTAGTCATGAGTTCCATCTCCAGCCTGGTGTGGTCCATGTGTCTGTAATCCCAACTCCAGTAGCAAAGACAGCTGGATCTCTGGGGCTCATTGGCCAGCCAACCCAAGAACCAATAAGCTCCTGGCCAATAAGCATGCTGTTTCAAAGTAGGTAGGTAACATTTCTGTGGGTGATGCCCACGGCTGCCTTCGGGCTTTCACACACAAGTTAATTTATATATATATATGTATGTATGTATGTATCCGCACACAGGTATCTATGCACACATGTATAAACAAGAATTTGAAAAAATTTAAACTCATAAAAATGTATGTAATTTAGAAAGACTGGGCAATCTAAGAAGAATATCACTACAAAACAGAATAGCTTTTTTACATTTCTTTTTTCTGAAGTCATACATCATCAAGAGCAATGTGTTAAATTTTTCGTTTTTAGCATTTTTCTTTCATTTTAACAGGAATATCACACACCAACACACATGTTTCTTTCACTGCCTCAGGACAGCTTCGCTGTAATTTTCCATGCTCTGGGAAGATTGTTATCATAAGGACATTGCATTTATTACGAACAGGAACTACACTGGAAGAACAATTGAACTGGGTTCCATCTCACTGGTGAAGGTAAGTGGCTTTGCATTATAAGTAATTTGAGTTAACAGGACTAGGTTTGAACGATGTGTTACCTGGACCTACAGTTGCCAGATGTTTCTTTAAGGGGTCTGCAAATGAAGGGAAGAAGCCTGCTGTGCGGAGGATAGGAAAATTATTATCATCTGCTTTCTGAAATTGAATGAGAATTTTTGCTCAGCAGCAACCTCATGACTGCAAAGGTCTGAAATTGCGTCCTGCTGTTAAGAATGCCTATGTGGGGTGGTGGGAATTTGAACATTCCACTTTGCTTCCAATCACGTAAATTTTATGAGTTTGCTCACAGGCTTATGGAAGTTTGCTATCTCTCCTTTGCAAAAGGGAAGTAGTTTATGCCAACAGCGAAGAGTATGTTACGATTAGGCAAGTACTCACTTTTTGCTTAATACATAATTTTAATAGTTACTTTTTTAAAGAGAGAAATTCTTTGTCTTAAACATAAATTGAGTTCAAATGTTTTATGATAAGGCAGAAGATGGCTTTCTAGACTAAATTTATCAGCTGGACTTTCTACTTACTAGGATTTTCTAGGAAGTTAAGCTTATTTGCTGGGCAAATGCTTTGGTCATTCATAAAATTCTGTTCATTCATGATTATATACTTCTGCTCTGCCCTGTATCTATCATGATTCATTAACCTCGGGGTTGTTTTGGTTAGTACTTCGGGGGCTTTGCATTTTAGTTCTTTCTGATACTAGAATTTTAAACTTATAATTGTTCAGGTTTCAGTATCTTTCCACTTTCACCTTTTAAAAATAACTTGTTGTGGGTCGCATCTCTGCATCAATATATTTACAAGTATGTTTTGCACTGTGGCCTAGTCTGCAAAATAGTGTGTTTTAAAGAAATAAAAAACGAGTATGTATCTTTACATTTACTGATATGGAAAATAAGTGTATTTTCTTTTTAAGATTTTGGAAAGTCTGTTTTTCTTGTGAAATATGTGCAGCTTTGAAAATCATTTATCACTTTGCGTGGTTGCACATGCCTTTAATCTCAGCACTTGAGAGAGAGGGAGGGAGGGAGGGAGGGAGGGAGGGAGAGAGAGAGAGAGAGAGAGAGAGAGAGAGAGAGAGAGAGAGAACAATTTAGCAGTGTGACACTTCTTTTAACTTTGTATATTAACTTTGATCTACTCTATAAGCAGATGGAAAAAGTAGTGTGTATTTTTCTCTTTCTCCCATTTTCCTCAGATAATACCCAACAATAACCCTTCCTTTCTTCATTCTTGTTTTATTTCTATCTCTTTTATTTCTCCGGAGGCAGAATGTCATGAAGCACAGGATGGTCTTGAACTCTCACTACTAGCTCCTCTTGTCTCCACATGGTTGCAGGCACAAACCACCACTTCAGTTTCTACCACTACTTGCTATCTTCTTATATTCCTCAACACGTCTGTACTTGTTATATTTGTATAATTTGGTTTGTCATATTTAAATGACACCTACTGATTTCCAGGCCTTGAGAAGAAAACCACCAGCTACAGTGTTATACACTCAAAATACTTCATATTGCATCCTAATTTTTTTGTTAGTCATTTTAATTCTGTACTATAATGACGTTATACTTCACATCTGTCATTCCAATCATGACATTCTGGGTTTAGCTCTCTAGTTGAATCCATCCAGTGATCACAGTTGATCCTTTTGTGTGTTTATCAACAGTCATTTCCTGGTTACATGGAGATTTCCCTGAGGTGGTTGGTTCAACAGGGGCTCACGATGGCAATGTGGCCACAGAGCCTTCATGGGACGGGCATTTGTTCCCTGCTTTTACACTTTAGGAGCTGGCTTGACTGAGTGGTTGTCAAACCAATGACTCCCACAAAGCTGGCACATGGATTATTCCCATGACACCTCCTTCATTGTTGGAAATCTCAGCTGCTACTTCCCCCCAAACCTACCAAATTCATCCTTTTGCAAACTTCTAACAGCTGTTTCTGGATAAAGATTCTCAAATATTCCCCTTCTCCAGGTAAAGTAATATGTCAGTGAATAAAAATCCTCAATAGCAGCATAACTCCAACCTTGCGGGCTTAACATTCTGTCCAGTTAGTAGAAGTCACGTGCTGTTCCTGCCATCCCTGCCCTCCCCTACAGCATTCTTTTAAAGCATGCAAACTTATAATTTAGAGATGGAGGAAGGCTGTTGGGATTTCCAGTGCAAAGGCATCATTTTAGGCTGAAGAAACTGAATGGGAGAAAACTTGGAGTGGTAAAGATGTTTTATCCATCTATCTATCATCTATCTATCTATCTATCTATCTATCTATCTATCTATCTATCTATCATCTACTCATTTTTATGGTTAAGCTACTACTAGCCAATTGTCAGGGTTTGGACCACAATGACTTCCATGAAAAGATCTTTTCCTCTGTCCTCCAGAAATTAAATGATCAGACATGTTTCACTGCACCTCAGAGGACTTCACAGATGTTGACACGTGGTAGAATTCACCTAATTGGATGGCTATGGTTATTTTCCACATTCTCACAATGGAATGACATGCAAGGTAGCTGGATCATGATTTTCAGTGGGTTTGCTGTTACACACATTGCCATTTTTTTATTTCTGTTTCTTTTAAACAAGATATTTGTGTTTTATTTTTAGTTGTGCAACTGTGCACATGGGTACGGGCACACAGGGAGGCCAGAGGGGTCAGTTCCCCTAGAACTGGAGTCACAGGTGGTTGTGAGCCACATGATGTGGATGCTAGGAGGCAAACTCTTGTCATCGCTTTGAAATGTCATTAGGTCAACACACAAATTTGGCCTAAAAAATCCATTAACAAATATTATAATTAAACAAGGGAGATAATTATTTTGGATATGTACAGAATTTGCAAATTCCTAGGCCAACTGCAGCTAGTAATAATGGTGAAACTAGCCATGTGTTACTCAAGAGACTTAAGAACAAAGACATCAACACCAATGCAACAAACCCACACAATTATCCTCCAAATGGAAGAATCAATACAGTTAGCAGCTTCCCCAGTGCACACTGGAGTTATCCAATACGGGCCATAAGGAACATTTCCAAAGCATTGGTTGTTATAATTTGAAATTACCAGTGTTTAATGGAGAGGGAAGCAAGCAGAATTTTGTTCTCCTGTAGCATACCATGGATGAAGAGTTACATCCAAAAAATACTTCAGCTTAAACATTATTCTCATACTGATTAAAGGAAATGAAGTGTAAGATACAAGGCCTCTCTTGAGACTACTTTAAAAACACTCATAAATTCTGTCATAGCAGTTTCTCTCAATTTGATTTTTTTTTTTACTTGTATGGTTGGCTTGTCTCTATGCACCACATTCCTACAGTGACATGGAGGCTAGAAGATGGCATCAGTTCTTCTGGAACTAGATTTCGAGACCTGTGAACTGCCTTATGTGCTGGGAGTCAAACCCAAGCTCTTATGAAGAACAACCAGCACTCTTAGCCACTGTGCCGTCTCTCCAGCTCTTCCCTGCATTTCTAAAATGTCATTTTATTTCAGATAACTAGATATTTTCTAGCTCTTTAAAATATTGTCAGGTTGCATTAAGGATATGTATTTTGGCAGACCTGGAGATCGTTATTGCTAAGCAAAATAGACAGATTCTGAAGGAAAAACATGTGCATGTGTTCTCTCATATATTAAATGTAGGCCTTTTTCAGGGATAAAAATAGAAGGGGGACCATTTTAGAAGAGGAAAGGACCACACTGAGGTAAAGCAAGTTAAGGTGAAATGTGTCTGAGGTAGACAGGATCAAAGCATGCTTGCTATATGTGTGTATGGAATGCCACCAGTTATTCTAGACAAACAATATGTGGTAATAATAACAACAACAACAACAACGATGATGATGATGATGATGATAATGATGATAACTCAGTTAGAAAGAAGTTTTATAAGCCTGGAAAACTAATAAAATGTCAGATATAATTCTGCCAGTTGAGGACAACTATCAGTATTATTTTGACTAAGTAATACACCTATTCTGTTCAACTATCTCCTGATACATTTCCAGCTTGGAAAAAAAATAAAAGACAGACAATAGGACCATGCCAAAATATGTTCTCATAACTTCTTGTATTTACTTATAGAGGTTATGAATATTTTCAGTACTGGTAATTTTTCTATATACATTTTAATGACTTCTCAGCATGTTGAAATCAATAAGCACATTTTTAATATCTTTGTTTTGTCTCACAGATTTCCTTATTATACACAATTATAATAGCAGTAACACCCCCAGAGTTCCTCCCATATGTCTTACCATACCCACAGGGCTGTGCCCTTCTAAGGCACTGCCTTCATAGTAACCCTCACTTCTCTAATCTTATTGTTTTCGCTTCTGGAATACGAAGGTGAAAGATGTATCCCATCCCAGTGAAATTATTGCTTATTTTAGTTTCAACCTCACCGATAACATTTCATTTTTTTTTTCTCCTTAGCCTTCATGCAGAAGGAGGTTTCCCGTTCTTATCCTCACTGAAACATCATTTTTGCAAATTACGTGGTGAACTTCTCCTTGCTTAGTCATATCGGACCAGGTGGTTGTTTACTGTTCTCCCTGTTAGACTTTTATATACCAAGTTTAGAAGAGGACAGGTTTCCTGAGGGGACCAGACTGCAGAAGCTCAGCCATACCGTCCTTCTCCCAAATTTTATGCAGCTATGAGTCCATAAAGTTTCTGTCATTTACTTTCAGTACATATTCTGCTGAATACTGGAACAGTCCCATGAGGGGCCTGAGACTGTGTAGGGGAGTTCTCTTTAGGGACTGTAACTTAAGAACACAGACTGATAAATATGCTTGTGATACCGAGGTAATTCACTTGAGAACATGGCTCCATTTGCCCCCTACCGGTTCCTCTACTAGGAAAAAGGAAGGAGAGGGAGAAGAGAGGGGGAAAGGGCAGGGGGGCAGGAATGGTCTATTTGAAACTGAAATATTAACACAAAACACAACTATGTAATATTTTCAGACCTTGTTCAATTCTAAATTTGACACCTTATAAATTTGAGGATTCTCATGATGTATGAGTTTTATATTCAGATGAGATAATCTTGAGAACAATTCCAATGGCAAATACACGTAAAATTTATTATTTTAAGTTAATACAGTTCTGTAATTAATTAATTTCATCAGGTATAGATCATTGCCTCTTGATCTCCATACGAATGAGCTCCCTTTTCTATGTATGGTTCTAATAATTAAGGAATGAACTTCTTCTTGATACTTTCTTTTGCTTCTCACATTTTATGGGCAAGAAATCTACTAAGTGTGAATAAGCACAGAGAGCAATAGAGAGGGTGGGAAATGCCAGTCACACAAATCCAGCGAAAGGCTCTTGATTACAGACTTAACTCCTCCCAAGGAACACAGAACCACGTTAAGCCTTCAGGGGCTCATCATAACTTTAAATCTGGGTGTGTCCCTATGGGCCCCTTCTATAGCTGGAGTACAAAAACAAATCTTTCAAACTTAAAACCACAAATAATAGCCTGGGGGGAGGTAGTGACACACACCTGTAATCCCAGCACTCAGGGGGCAGAGGCATGTGAATCTCTATTATTTCAAGGCCAGCCTGGTCTACAAAAGGTGTCCAGGACAGGCAAGGCTGCACAGAGAAACTCTGTCTCAAAAAACCAAAAGCCAAAACCAAACAAAAATCACCCCTCACTAATAATAATAATAATAATAATAATAATAATAATAATAATAATAACAATAATAATAATGATAATAATAACAATTTATTATTATTATTACTATTATAAAAACAAATGATTTGTAAGTTCTATCCTGCAAATGAATAAAAGCAGTAAGAGATATATTAGACGCATCTGTTCTTTTGAAATCAAAGCCTGAGTTTTTAAAAGTGAAAAAGATAGAGCCCTCAGACTAGCAAAACCTGCTAGTCAAACCTGGAAGGGCTTACCACACTTTGCCTTCTAGATTTTTCCTATAACTAGAGCTAATAACCCTAAATATGTGAATACATTTCAGCATCACACAAGCCAGAGTAACAGAGAGAGAGAGAGAGAGAGAGAGAGAGAGAGAGAGAGAGAGAGAGATAGTAAGAGGGTGCTCTCATCGTGAAAGGGTGATGCAAATTAGCTCATCATTCTGAAATTCAAAAAGAAATATTAATGAGAATTCAGAATTCAAATGGGGGGGGGTAAGAAGGAAGTGCTAATTTATCTCTTCTATGCTGAAAGTCGCTCTTTACTTATTGTTACGACTAAAGGAAACTACATAAAAGCCCAGGTAGTACATTAAGTGTATGAATGAAACTTACATGACTTTGAATCTCAGTTTCATGATTTCTAAAGGTCGCAGAGTGTGCACATCAGGATCATCAAACAGGGTGAAGCGTATCTCAGCTGCTAGGAATCTAAGCCTCTGGAATATGTGCAGGGGCCAGTACTTTAAATATCCTTTCTCCCACTCTCTGTGACTCTTGCACACATTCAGGTTTTAGGACGACTGTTTTAGGTGTTTTGTGAAGAATGATGGATGGTCAGAGACCCAGGCTTTCTCTGTACCCTTACTTGTTTGCCTGGAGTGATTTCTAGCAGTTGTAAGTCCCATTCTGCATACTTCCTAGTTTTCCCATGGGCTGCCCAACAGTGCTTACTTTTCTTATATGTAACTTCTTTTAGTTTGTGCAATTTTCAATAACATAACATGAAATTTAATTGAGACTTACTTAAGTTTCACTTACCTTCACATCTTTATCCAGAAAGTCCTGTATATATGGAGGAGAGTCTCCGTCTAGTTTCTGAGCGTGTCAGCTGGCTGTTGAGACTCCTGAGGTGGGCAGCAGACACCACCAGTCTTTAAGCCAGTGAGGCCTGGTTATGTCTAAACAGAGCAGAGAGATGGACAGTTGGTCACCTGTAATCTACAGGATCTGCTGTAGACAAGGTTACTCCCAGTAAACTAACAGTGTTACTAAATTTAAACTTGGCTGAGGCTTGCTGATCCCTGATTTAGCACAGTTGTCATTTAAAATTTCATGACATCGTGAGGTCAGCATCATAGGATGGCTCCAACTGCAGAGGAGTCGACTGGAGCTCCTACTGTAGTAACTGGGTATTTTTTCAAACAATGAATGAAGTGGGATAATTGCTAACTTTATTTTTGACATGCAGGTGCTGAATTCATACTGAATTATAAGTCAAGGCTGATGAGGTCTCTTGGAAATACATATTTACATGAAAGTTTATAATATCCTGTAAAACATAAAGATGAGATATTTTTACTAAACCCCCATGGAATCATCTGGCAATTTTGCTGTTTTCTTTCACATGGGCAATGCTTCAAAGATAATCATGCAGTCAGAAGGATAAGAATATTTCCTAGTTTATATGTGTGGTAAGATATGTTTTCCTACTCAAAAAAACCCAAAACTCTTCTGTCTTTGCAGAGTTAATTGTGCATAAGGTGATAAAGGTTAATAGAAAAGGAGAATAAAACACGTTTACAAAGTGATAATAAACCATGCAAGTGGTTTTTCTAAAGGGGAAAACAAAGCAAAGAGTACAAATAAATGTAAGATCATAAGCAAAGTGACAAGTGAACAAAGTGACAAGTGAACCCTATGTAGTAAGCACGAAATACCTTGTGTGCTAATAGCTCTCAAGGAAGGGGTCCCAACACCATCCAGCTACCTTATTCTTTCCTGTGCCTCACAAATAGAAATAAGAAGGATCACATGACCATATCTTAGATCATACGCAATATGAAATATAATGAACAAAAATACTAGCAGAATTTCTATTTATTAGTAGAAGGACTTTTGATGCTTTTTAGTTCTACACACTTGTTAGAGTAGGGAAATGATAGGGATAGGTGCCATCTTGTTACCATAGTAATAACAAATTAAAAAAACAACTCAGAAGTGAGTCCTAGAAGCCTACAAGTAGAACATTATGATGGGCAGATTTGGGCTCAGGGTCCAGCTCAAACTAAGGCACCAGCCAAGGACAATACAGGCGGTAAACCTTAAACCCCTACCCAGATCTAGATAATGGACAGAACACTCTCCACAGTGGAGAGTGGGATGTGACTTTCTCACGTACTCTGGTGCCTCACCTTTGACCATGTCCCCTGGACGGGGAGACCTGGTGGCAATCAGAGGAAGGACAGCAGGTTACCAAGAAGAGACTTGATACCCTATGAACATATACAGGGGGAGGTAATCCCCCTCAGGAACAGTCATAGGGGAGGGGAATAAGGGGAAAATGGGAGGGAGGGAAGAATGGGAGGATACAAGGGATGGGATAACCATTGAGATGTAACAAGAATAAATTAATAAAGGAGAAAAAAAAACAAACAACTCAGTGAAACTTCAGGGAAACAAAGATATGGACACCTGTGGATGCATAGCAGAGCCAATGCTACAAATTTTGGAACGCTATTGGTTAATACCATGGAGTTTGAGGTTAGAGAGATGACTTACAGGTTAAGACCACTGGTTGCTGTTCCAGAGGATCCAGGTTCAGTTGCTAACACCTACATTGTGGCTCACAACTACCTGTAACTCCAGTTCCAGGGAATCTGATGCCCTTTTATGACCTCCTCAGATACTGCATGCATGTGTTACATAAACACACATTCAGGCAAAATACTAGTAAAAATAAAATAATACACTGGAGTTTTCAATTCCTAGCTAAGAGAAGCCTTGATGTCAGGCAAAATTCTCTTAAAACTGTAGTTACTATAGTGATGTCTCTCTCTGCTCCTTAGAGTGGTCTGTAATTATAGGAAGGTGTCATTCTGTATACAAGGAATTTGCCTTCTTTTCAACTCCTAGGAAGCTTGTGCATATGTGTGGAATGATGGGACACAAGGGAATAATAACTGTTTCGAACAAAATGGGGTGGAAATCTGAGCTGCAGGGTAGGTTTGGGAGAATGTAGTCAATTATTGAAGAAGTTGAAAGGTAGGTGCTCATTGTTGGCTTAGTGCCCAAACTTACAATATTGAGATTCTTACGGAAATGATAATAACTTTCACCTCAGAGTCCTTTCTTATGGTCTTGATAGCCCCATGCGTTCTTTCTTTAAAATGTGTTTCAACTGGCCCCTTTACTATGCCTTCCCTCCTCCCACATTTTTTTTCCCCTCAGGACAGGCGAAGTGCTCACTTTACCTTCCCTTGATGACTGCCCAAACTCTTCAGCATAGTTTCCCTTTTCTTAAGCACTGTAGCATATCCTAGAGTTGTCTTAAGACTTAGAACATTGATTTCATAGCGTCCTTCTGTTCAGAACACAGAACTTCCCTGGAGGATATTGAACTGCGTCTGAGTTCTAGCTCCTTCCCAATATTTCAGTTGGTTTGGTGGGAGGACACTCTGGAGATGTAACATAATTAGCTCAAGATACTTAGTGCCCCTCAGTCTCTGCATACAATGAGAGGAGTCAATATACAACTTTACTCAGTCAATAGCTCTCTAGTCTGGGATTTTGCTGTTTGGGAAAAAAAAAATGAATGACTTGTGTTTTGCTGAACTGTAACAGTAAACATGGAACCTATTTTCTGCCAAAAATGAATGCATAAACACAGTACACCTTGAAATCATGAGAAGGGAAACTGCCAGAAATATCACGATCTCTAAGGTACTAGAGAAATGGGAAGAAAGCTGAGGGATGGACATGTTGATTGTCTCCTGGATAAAGGCTTGCAGAAACAGCATAGCTTTCCAGCTATCTGGAAGCCAAGAGTTTTTTGTTTGTTTGTTTTTGTTTTTGTTTTTGGTTGCTCCAGTATAGATTGCTGTTTCTTTCTGTCTTTTCTTTTTTAATCAAAAATTTCTTTCAACCAATGTATATGCTACCTTGCTCTTCATTTCATTTCTTAGCCATGTTTACCTGTGTAGGATGGTTCAGCCCTTTCCTCCAAGAAAACATGTTCAGACTCTCGTATTTTATGAAAATCTCTAATCTGCATCGTGTTGTCCCACCACAGATACTAACAGAGACTCTCACTGTCCATGAAACTCTATATTTTATTTTATTTCCTCTAAATAACTGCTGGCTTTTATACTTTATATTGTTTTTATCTATTATTTTATTTATTATACTTACATTTTATTTTATCTATGTGGAGTGTCTGTATAAGTGTATATCATGTGAGTGCTGCTGCCTCTGGACCCAGAAGAGGGCACCAGATCCCCTAGAGCTACAACAATTGTAACTGCCTGACATGGGTGCAGGGAACTAAGCTCAGCATCTCTGGAAGAACAGCAAGCTCTTTGAACTGCTGTCCCATCTTTTCAGCCACCATACTTTTATTTTTAAATCATTACTTGATATCTCAAGTTTTGAGAAATCTTTATATCACATTCATCTAAAATTTAGCTATAAAATTCTTTCCAAATGCATCTTCTCTCCCACATTTCATTTTTTTTTTTTTTGTAAATAACACCATTCACTATCAGTGGGATAAACCTAAAACCAAATTCTGTTACATAGTAAATTTGAGTGTATTAGAGCCTTCTTCCATCTCTCAGACTCAGCATCTCATAATCAAATCTCTTTTGATTTTATGTTTGTGAGTCTTTCTAAAAAATTCGATATTTATATATTTATATGCCTCTCAGGTTGGCTTCAAATCATATTTTCAACAGCCTCCCCAGCATGGACTTTAGGCAAGCTCCATTGCTTTGGTCCGCTAGATAATGTGTGTCTCCATCCACACCACCCCACATATTCTATTCTTTCTTCTTCACCATCACTCCATCAAGTTCATATCTGTTTTCAAGAATTTAATATGGCTTCTTTTTTGCTTCTTTCTATTTTCCACATTACATTTTCTTCCTGCATTATTTTTTCTCCCAGTATTTAGTGTCTTTAAATTTTATGACTGGTCAAAATATTTTTAATCTTTCTTTTTTTAATTTATTGATTTATTTATATTACATCTCAATGGTTATCCCATCCCTTGTATCCTCCCATTCCTCCCTCCCTCCCATTTTCCCCTTACTCCCCGTCCCCATGACTGTGACTCAGGGGGACATCTTCCCCCTGTATATGCTCAGAGGGTATCAAGTCTCTTCTTGATAGCCTGCTATCCTTCCTCTGAGTGCCACAAGGTCTCCCCATCCAGGGGACATGGTCAAATATGAAGCACCAGAGTATATGTGAAAGTCAGACCCCACTGTATTTAGAAACTTTCTATCCATTTCTTTTTAAATTTTATTTTATTAATTTATTCTTATTACATCTCAATAGTTATCCCATCCCTTGAATCCTCCCATTCCTCCCTCCCTCCCACTTTCCCCTTACTCCCCTCCCCTATGACTGTGACTGAGGGGGACTTCCTCCCCCTGTATATGCTCATAGGGTATCAAGTCTCTTCTTGGTAGTCTGCTATCCTTCCTGTGAGTGCCACCAGGTCTCTCCATGCAGGGGACATGGTCAAATATGGGGCACCAGAGTTCCTGTGAAAGTCAGACCCCACTCTATTTAGAAACTTTCTATCCATTTCTAATGCTCTTGGTATATAGACCAATACTTCAGGTAGTGACATACCATCCAAATCTTGTCTTAATATCCAGCTCCTTGTTGGGTACAATGCTATACACATGCTATCTCAGCACTTTAGGAGTAGCATCAAGAAAATTCTGAGTTTGAGGCAAGCCTGAGTTGCATTATGAAATCCTGTCTATCTCAAACAACCAAAAGGGAACAAATCACAACCCAGCCTTATTTTCATACATGATGGGGACCTGTTGTTTCCCTCAGTTTTACCTACACAGCATTCAAGAATATGTTTAGTAGATATTGAACACCCAATAAATGCAAACAACTCATGAACTATGTAACCAAGTTTTGCTTCATGCCTTAGTTTCTGGATTATTTATAAGCCCACTGAAGGTAAGGAAATACCTGGCATATTTGTTGGTGACCAACAATGGACACCATACAAGCAGCATAGTTGGGAGGTATTTGATTTGCTGATGTTGATAATAATCTGTGGTTCCTCTTTAAAATGCTGAAGCTTCTCCTCTCTCACAAGTGGCTGGGTCGTTACTTCTCTGCACTGTCAGAAATAGGAGAGGTGGTGCTTAGTCCTACTGCAACTTGATACACCATGGCTGGGTAATATCCATGGGAAGCCTGCCCTTTTCTCAAGAAAAACAGAAGTGGAGTGGATGGAGTAGGGGAGGGATGGAGGAAAAGAGTGAGGGAGGGGGAATTGTGGTCAAGATGTAAGAGAGACACAGAGAGAGACAGAGAAAGACAGAGACAGACTAAGACAGAGAGAGAGAAAGAGAGAGAGAGAGAGAGAGAGAGAGAGAGAGAGAGAGAGAGAGGGGAGGGGGATATAAGCATAATTACACTAAAATAAAATCTGTACAGAATTAGTTAATGACATGCATAGCTCCTTTCAAATAGTGAATTTTATAAAAACAGTTTCTTAAACACCAAGAATACTCATCATAAAGCCTTTGAAATTAGAGAGAGAGAGAGAGAGAGAGAGAGAGAGAGAGAGAGAGAGAGGAAGAAGAAGAAGAAGAAGAAGAAGAAGAAGAAGAAGAAGAAGAAGAAGAAGAGAAGAGAAGAAAAAAAAGGAAGAAGCAAAGGGAAACATAATAGTATTTTGTAAAAAAAAAAACATGGAAAATTGCAAGTATATCTGGTTCTATGGCTGTGTCCTACTTAGTTCTTTGTAAGCTCTACAGATCAGTTATGAAGACATGTCTGCACATATGGACAGCCTTCCAACAAACATTGGGTTAGATGGACAAGCTCACGTGTTTTCCAGTATGACAAAAATTGTGTTTAAAACTAGAGGCAAGATTCCTTATTTTTTGATAATTAAAAGCTAAAGCTTCTCTGAGTAGGCCTGACTCATGTGGGAAATTGTTACCTTGGCTACAAATGAGTTCCTAGATATTGAATATTTATCTGAAAAAAGCCAAGGACATTTCAGTGAATGAAAGGTGAATTCAAAGATATGTCTACTGCGCCTGCTGCCCTGTGTTATGCAGAGACCACACTCCAAATGAAGCAGCTATTTTCTAAGCAGTCTAACATCAGAACCTATAGAAAAAACTGTCAAGCAGTGAGATGGTATACTTAGGGGACATATGTTAACAGGAGGATAGTGCCTTGATTATGTCCTCATGGTTCCTGACTGTTTTGAGCGTAGCTAGACAATGTTTTCCAAATAAGAGACAGGTAGACAAAGTAAGGAATTCATAGGTCCAGATATCAAGAAGCCAGGAAATGGAAGTGTAAACAGTGAAATATTTATACTTTTTTTTTTTGGCTGTCTTGGAACTTGCTTTGTAGACCAGGCTAGCCTCAAACTCAGAGATCTACCTGCCTTGCCTCCTGAATGCTGGGATTAAAGGTAATTGCCACCACTGCCCAGACACTAACCCATCCATGAAGTGTAGGGATAAGGATGCAGCAGAGATTGAGAGAATGGCCAACCAATGACTGGTTAAACTTGAGCATGGGAGAGAGCCAACCCCTGACACTACTGATGATACTCTGCTATGCTTGCAGATGAGAGCCGAGCATTACTGTCTTCTGAGAGACTTCATCCAGCAGCTGATGGAAACAGATGCGAAGGCCCACAGCCAAAGAACAGAATGAGCTTGGGGAGTCTTGTGGAAGAGTGGGAGGAAGGATTGAGGGAGCAAGAGGGGTCAAGGACACCACAAGAAGCCCTAGGCTAATGAGAATTCACAGAGACTGAAACATCAACCAAAGAACATGCATGGGCTGGACCTAGGCCCCCCTATGCATATGTAGCAGATATGCACCTTGATTTTCATGTGGGTTTCTTAACAATTGGATCAGAGTGTCTCTCTCTCTGACACTGTTGTTTGCCTTTGAGTCCCTTTCCCCTAGCTGGGTGGCTTTGTCTGGCCTCTGGGAGAAGAGGCACTTAGTCTTGCTGTGACTTGAGACTTGATGTGCCAGGGTGGGTTACTACCCATGATGGCCTCCTCCCCTTCTCTGAGCAAAAGGGGAGGGTGTAATGGACGGAGGGTGTGTGTGAAGGTGGGACTGGGAGGAGAGGTGGGAAGGGGACTGTGAACAGGCTGTAAAGTGAATGAATAAATTAATTAATTAAAAAAAGAAAAAGAAAAATTTGTACTCGAACACAATTCTTCCACAGACTTAATCCTAAAGTCATGAAAATTCAATGTTGATACTTTCCTAGGGTGTATTCATTTATTTAAGTAACCACCTTTGTATTTCTACGGACACTTGTTCAGTCCTACGTCTTTCTTTCTTTCTTTTCTTTTCTTTTTTTTTAAAGATAATTTAGTGTACATTTGTTAGGAAACCACTGAGGAGAAGGAAGGATGGAAGGGAGGATAGAGAAGGAATAAGGTTATTCTTCTGGAAATGCAGTGTGAAAATGACTACAAAGACTTCTTGAAAGGGAAAAATTAGAGAGCAGCTTGTTTATACCTTTCCTCCAGGGTACCGAAAGATATTTCAGGAAGTCAGTGAATCATGACTTACTACTCGATTGTTTTTCAACAGAATAGATCCCATCAGGGTGTTAGTCATGCCTTCATTTCCCCTGTGGCTCAGACTCCAAAGGATAGGTTAATTCTACACCATTTAGTTTTGATCTTCTTTGCATATGTGCATATTTATGTATTATATGCATAAAAGATGAACTTATCCGAATGGTAAAAAAATGTAGTTTGCCTCTTCATGCATCTTCATTCATGTCTTTCTGATGCAGAGTAACTGATTTCTACTTACAGAATATTCCACTTGCCAGGCTTTAAATTTTATCATCTCATTAATTTCTAAATCTACTGATAAAATTGCGTTCATCTTCTTGCATTAAAGATTGAAAGCATTCAGAAAGCAGAGGCAAGTGGATCTCTGTGAGTTCAAGTCCAGTCTGGTCTATAGGCTAGTTCTAGGACAGCTAGGCCTCACAGAGAAACCCTGCTCTCAAACTAAACAAAACAAAGCAAAAGAACAAAACCAAAACAAAAATGTTGAAACATGCATGGTCCTTGGTTGGTGCATTAGTCTCATGCATGGAGAGCACCTAGACCCGCTGATCAGATGTAGCCAATGGGTAGCTCAGTCTCCCTGTGGGTCCTCTAGTAAGGGGAACAGGGGCTTTCTCTGACACAGATTGTGGTGCCAATTATTTGGTAAGTTCTTCCTGGAGGGACAGCCCTGTGGGTGTGTGTGGTACAGAGGGATAGGATGCAGGCAGTCCTAATGAGACCTGATAGGCTGGGGTTAGATGCTAGGGGAGGAGGGTCAGAGGATCAGAGATGGGGGATAGGGAGAAAAGGGGGAGAGGAGATGAGGGAGGTGATTACAATTGGGATGTAATGTCAATAAATTATAAAAAATAAAAAATTAAAACATGTTCTATAGTTTAGCCTTTGTGTTCCTTCTACATTTTTTAAAAATTTTATTAAGACTAAAAGATTGCTCACTTTGTGTAGGTATTTCTCAAAGTACTAGCTACATCTAGTCAAAGGTGTTGAGTACCCTTTGATAACATCCAGAGACAGAAAGTATATTTCTCTCTTAAGTTTTGAAAGCTTCTCAAGGAGGCAAGAAATACAATACAGTAATATGAGGGATAAATAAATGAAAGCAATAGACACATGGTAACCCCCAGATGATCAGTCTTCTGAGATTTTTAATTTTCAGTCATCAGGGGTATTGAAGGATTTGGATACTCCCGATAAGGGCTCAGGGAGCTCTGAAAATAAGGCCATTACAAGGAAACAGGGTGAACCATGACTACAGAAACTCAAATTGTTGACATCAGGGAGGAGGTGACCAGATTAAGAGTAGGTATTAATACTTAAAAAAACTGATGCAGAGCTAACAGTCATATGGAATGCAATTAGACCCACAGGGACTTTACAAATCAAAAAGAGAAAATCTGGGTTTTTAGAGGTTAACCAAGATCCTATGCCCACCTGGAACCCATGTAGATGTCTCTTTAAAGTTCTGTCTAGATGATTTATGTCCCCTTCCTCCACCATGTTTACTTATCAGTGACAGCCTAGCCACAAAGAGGCCCTAGGGGTGGAGAGAATCCAAAGATGCAGGTGTATTGGAAGTTTTCTTATCCAGGTGTGCTTCCCATTCATGAACTAATGTTGCAGTTTACAAATATCATGTACTACAGAGCATGACCAAACTCTCGCCATTCTCAAACTTTCAGAACAATAACATAAAAATCTGCACCCTTGACCATGGCATATTCCTCAAGGACGTACTAGTTACAGTGTTTTTCTTAGTCAACCCTGGCTACTTGATCCATCCATCACATCAACACTCTTCACTCTGCCTCTTTTCTCTTTGTTTAAAAAGGTGACCGCTGAAGTACGTTATTCAGGACACATGTCACACAGGGATGTCTCCATTATTTGCAATGTGGTGTTAATTTAAACAAACCACACACAGCTCAGAGCAGGTAGCATTCACTTAACATAAACACCCCATTCAACTGTTCAGTGAGGCTCATAAGTATTTACTGAACACACACACAGCCAGTTGAAGAATTGTGAGTGAGTTCAGTTCTATTCATATTTTGTAGAATATCCAATTCCAAGGAGGTTTTTTTTTACTGTTTGTCCCTTTGCTGTTGATGGTTCACAGCTGAGTGTTTCTTGCTTTATGTGAAGGGTCCCTGAGTCCAGGGACTGTGCCATATGTA
This sequence comes from Acomys minous, assembly GCF_964271855.1. Taxonomy (NCBI): domain Eukaryota; kingdom Metazoa; phylum Chordata; class Mammalia; order Rodentia; family Muridae; genus Acomys; species Acomys minous. Next base: position 99,914,011 of record NC_140485.1, read on the forward strand.
TCCCACTTCCTGCAATAGAATGTTGGACCGGGGAACAGAAGCATATAATGAATGGTGATGATTACTACACACGGTGTTTTGCATGAGCGCAAAGGAGAAAAATGTTGCTAGCCTTTATCTACAATCATTTTCATTTATTTCTGGCTCGAGCAAGACAGACAGGAGGTTTTCATTGCTTCTGAGTGTGAGCATGATGCATTTAGATATGTCTTCCATCACTCCACAAGATAAAGCATATGCTTTGTAACAGTCATCACTACAATTTTGTGCTGAATTGAAGTATTTCATACTTTGATGGGCTCAGCAGATACACACACACAGGAAAGATAGATGTCAAAGAACAGGCAAATGTTTAACTGTCTCCACCATTGATACTGGTGGCTTTGGGCCAACCCATTGGTGATGATTTCTCAGAAAGCGAACTATACAGAGTTATTATGATGACTTTGAAAATGGGCTTATAGATCTGGGAGAAAGCTCAGTTATTAAAGCATTTCATGTGTAAAGTTAGGACCTGAATTCGATCCCTAGAACCCATTTCAAAGAAGTTGGGTGTGTTGGAATGCCTGTGTAATCCCAGGACTGGGAGGTGGAAACTGATGGATCCTTGAGGTTCACTGCTGGCCAGCCTAGCCACTGACCAGTAAGAGAATAATGCCCAGCTTGAATAATTTTTCTTTAGTTGACAAAAACAACAACAACAACAACAAAAAAAACCTTTAAAACTAAGATTTACCATATTGAGGGAATGTTCAGATAAGGCAAAAAATAAAGCAAAGTATGATTATTGGATTACTAACAAAATGTGCTCTGGATTTTGCAGTGGGAGCTCTCTGCAATCCAGAATGTCTGATGAGCTGAGAAAAAGCATCCTTTTCTGTCCAGGGTGGTGGCTTCCACTGCATACTGTATCTGAGTAGCAAAGATCAGAGACGGTGGCAGACCCAGTGAGTGACCTGGCTGCTGACTCCAGAATGCCAGTGTCTGTGTTTCCTAGACAGGAGGAGGAATCCCAGGGGCTGGAGCTGGGCAGTTACAGCCTTGCCCACAGTTGTCTCCAAGTTCTCAGAGTCACACACAGTCCTGGGCTCACTCATGGCTCCTGAGACCCCCAGACTCCTCCTGCCTCCCCAAGGACAGCTCTTGGATGCCAGGGACAGGATTCCACCCTCTGGTCCACAATTTTCCCCATCCCTCCCACTTCAGAGACCAGTTGGACAATAGGAGCATATAGGGTGCCTATTCCAAGATGGTAGCATCCAGTCAAGTCTGAGTGCCACTGTCTGCTGGGTGAGCAAGGGCACACTGCTTTGGAGTTCTGCTGATACCAAATCACCAGGTTCCCTTTTTCATGCATGCTGCCACCTTGGAATTCTTGACTATCCCCGACATCATGGGCATGACTATGGTTTCCAAAGATGTACAGATCCCCCATAGTCATGCTGATCTGGTCATGGTTAGAAACCACATTCTAATACCCTAATTCCCTGCCTATAGGCCAAACTTGGACACAACCAGCAGAGCAGAGCTGTAGGCTATGGAAAGAAATTCAGACCCACCAAGACCTAGGGCTCCTCTGGCATGCCTGAGAAACGCAGCAGGTTCTGGGACAACTAGCCAACTGGCCAGGGACAAGCAGATGGGTAAAGGCCACCATAAGAATGCAATAAATAAAAACCACGGAATTATGGCCCCATCAGTATGCCCAGCAAACCCTGGATTCCATAATACAACTGTAACTCAGGAAAATGACCTTAAATGTATGCTTATGAAAAAGAGGCATTTAATGAGGAAATGAATATATCCCTCAAAGAAACCCAGGAAAATACAACCAAACAGAGACCTTTAAAGAGGAAATGAAAAAATCCCTCAAATAAACATAAGAAAACACACTCAAATAGAGGCCTTGAAAGACATAAAGGAAAATGCAATCAAACAGGTAAAGGAAATTAATAAAAAGAAAATAAAAATGAAGGCATAGCATACTCAAACTTATGGGACACCATAAAAGCAGTGCTAAGAGGAAAGTTTATAGCACTATGTGCCTTTATAAAGAAATTGGAAAGATCTAATACCAGCAACTTAACAATTCACCTCAAAGCCTTAGGAAAAAAGAAGCAAATAAACCCAAGAGGATTATACAGCAGGAAATAATCAAACTCAAGACTTAAATCAATAAATTAGAAACAAAGAGAACAATACAAAAAATCAATGAAACAAAGAGCTTTATCTTTAAGAATTCAACAAGATAGACAACCCCCTAGCCAAACTAACTAAAAGGCAGAGACACAGTACCCAAATTAACAAAATCAGAGAGGAAAAGGTATGATAACAACAGACACTGAGGAAATCCAAAGAATCATTAAATCTTACTTCAAAAGCCTATATTCCACAAAATTTGGAAATCTAAAGGAAATGGATGATCAAGATCAGGTAAATAGTTTAAACAATCCTATAACCCCAAAGGAAATAGAGGCACTTATCAATAGTCTCCCAAACAAAATAAGCCAAGGGTCAGACTGTTTTAATGCAGAATTCGACTAGACTTTCAAAGAAGAGCTAATATCAATACTTCTGAAACTATTCCACAAAACAGAAACAAAAGGAAAATTGTGAAATTCATTCTATGAGGCCATTGTCACCCTGATACCTAAACCACACAAAGATTCAATAAAGAGAATTTAGGAATAATTTCCCTTATGAATATTGATGCAAAAATACTCATTAAAATACTTGCAAACCAAATCCAAGAACACATTAAATATATCATTCACCAAAATCAACTAGGCTTCATCCCAGGGATGCAGGGATAGTTTGACATACAAAAATTCATCAATGTATCCCACCATATAAACAAATGGAAAAAAAATTCACATGATATATTTCATTAAATGCAGGAAAAGCCTTTGACAAAATACAATACCCCTTCATGATAAAGGTCTCAGAGACATCAGGGATACAAGCCTCATATATAAACATAATAAAGGCAATATACAGCAAGCCTATAGCTAACATCAAATTAAATGGAGCGAAAACTCAAAGCAATTCCACTAAAATCAGGAACAAGATAAGACTGCCTGCTCTCTCCATATCTGTTCAATATAGTACTTGAAGTTCCAGCTACAAGAATAAGACAACTAAAGGAGATCGAGGGGATCCAAATTGGAAAAGAAGAAGTCAGAGTACCAGTACTCATAGTTGATATGATCGTATCCACAAATGACCCCAAAAATTCAACCAGAGAACCCTTACAGCTGATAAATACCTTCAGCAAAGTGGATGGATACAAGATTAATCTTTTTTTAAAAAAAAATCAGCAACCCTACTGTAAACAAGTGACAAATGGGCTGAGAAAGAAATTAGGGAAACTATACCCTTCATAATAGTCACAAACAATATAAAGTATCTTGGTGTAACTCTAGGCCAGCAAGTCAAAAACCTGTATAACAAGAACTTCAAGTCTCTGAAGAAAAAAATTGAAGAATATATCAGAAGATGGGAAGGCCTCCCATGCTCATGGATTGGTAGGATTAACACAGTAAAAATGGCCATTTTACCAAAAGCAATCTGCAGACTCAATGCAATCCCTATCAAAATGCCAACACAGTTTTTTACAGACACTGAAAGAACAATTCTCAGCTTCATATGGAAAAAACAAAAACTTAACTAAAACTATCCTAAACAAAGAAACAAAAAACCAAAACCAAAACAAACAAAGAAACAAAACCTGTGGAGATGTTTCCATCCCTGAGTTCAAGCTATACTACAGAGAGAAATAGTAATAAAAACTGTATGGTACTGGCATAGAAATAGACTGGTTGATCAATGGAATGGAATCAAAGACCTAGAAATAAATCCACACACCTACAGACACTTGATTTTCAACAAAGAAGCCAAAAGCATACAATGGAAAAAAGAAGGCAACTTCAATAAACGGTGCTGTTGTAATTGGATATCTGCATGTAGAAAAATGCAAATGGGTCTGTATTTATCACCCTCCACAAAACTCCAATCCAAGTGAACCAAAGATTTCAACATAAAACAAGATACACTAAATCTATTAGAAGAGATAGTGAGGAAGAGCCTTGAACTCATTGGCACAGGAGACAATTTCCTGAAGTCAGTCTTTAAGATCAACAATTAATAAATGGGACCTCTTGAAACAGAAAAGCTTCTGTAAGGCAAAGGATATTGTCCACAAAATAAAATGGAAGTCTACAGTTGGGAAAAAATCTTTCCCAATCCTACATATGACAAAGCGCTAATATCCAAAATATATAAAGAACTCAAATTCAACACCAAATAATCTGATTTTAAAATGGGGTCCAGAGCTAAATAGAGAATTTTCAACAGAGGAATCTTAAATGGCTGAGAAACACTTAAGTAAATGTTCAATGTTTTTAGTCATCAGGAAAATGCAAGTCAAAATGACTCTGAGATTCCATCTTATACCTGTCAGAATGTCTAGATCAAAAACTCAAGCGACAGAACATGCTGATGATGATGTAGAATAAGGGGAACACTCTTTCATTGCTGGTGGGAGTGTAAACTTATCTGTGGAAATCAATTTGGCACTTTCTCAGAAAATTGGCACTTTCTCAAGACCTTGCTATACCACTCTTGCTCCACCACACAACAAGGACATTTGTTCCACTATGTCAATAACAGTTTTATTTGTAATAGTCAGGATTGGGAACTAGCCTAGAAGAATGGATAAGGAAACAGTGGTACATTTACACAATGAAATAATAATCAGATATTAAAGAAAGGAAATAATGAAATTTGCAGGCAAATAGATGGAACTAGAAAAGGTCATCTTGAGAGAGGTAACCCAGACACAAGCAGATTTTAGCCATATCCTATAGAACAGACTAGTACAATTCACAAAGAAGATAAATAACAAGGAGGGTCCAAGGGAGGATGCTTAAATCTCCCTCAGGAGGAGAAATAGAATAGACAGTGGTGGTAGATGAAGAGAGGGAACAAGAGAGGAGAGGGAGTGCAGAGAGACATGAGGGTAGAGATCAGACCTTGGGAGAGCGGCACCTAGCGGGCAGAAGGCCTGCTGAGAAAAGAGGATCTGCAGTTGGGGATAGCTCTGTAATAAGATGGAGACTTAAGTCAGGGTAGGCTTCCAGGAGGATATGACTGGGACTCTAGCTGAGATACCCTACAGTAGTAGGGGCCATTGACAAGATTTCTATTGGAGGGAGGGGAATACAACCCACCCACAAAACTTTGGCCTAAAGATAACCCTGCCTACAAGTCATGAAGGGATGAAGATAGAAGAGATGAGCAGAGATTAAGGGAATATCCAACCAATGCCTGGCCCAACCCACGACCCACCCCATGGGAGAGAGCCAACCCTTGACACTATTAATGATACTCTTCTATGCTTGCAGACAAGAGCCTAGCAGAGTTATCCCCCTGAGAGGTTCTACTCAGCAGAAACACACATTGAGACTCACAACCAAACCTTGGGCAAAAGGTAGGGAGTCTAGGGGAGAAAAGGACCTGGAGGTGACAAGAGCTCCACGAGAAGATTACAGAGCCAACTAACAAGGGAACAGAGAGGCCTGTGAAGACTGAAGCACCAATCAAGGACGATACATGGGTTGGACCTAGGCCATCTACACAGATGTAGCCATTAGGGAGCTCAGGCTTCATATGGGTCCTCAAGTAAGGGGAGCAGGGGTTGTCCTTGACATGGACTCTGGTATCTGCTTTTTTTAAAAATCACTTCCCCTTGGTGGACTGCCATGCCAGGCCACAGGGGAAAAGGACAAACTCAGTCCTGATGGGACTTGATGAGCTGTGGTGGGTTGTGGGGGGGCCCACTTTTCTAAGGAATAGAGGGGGGGGATAAAGGAAAACAGAGGAATAGTGGGACTTAGAGGAAAGGGGAAAAGGGACTATGACCAGGACATAAAGTGAATAAATAAGTAAATAAATTAAAAGCACCCTTTTCCCAACGTATTTACTAAATGCTATCAAAGTACAGGGATTAATTTATAGGGTTTTATACCTTGCTTGTTAGTATATGCTAGGTATGAAAAATGGCCAATGGGTCAATGTTCAAGTTTGAACCTTAAACGATTTTGTTCTACTGATCTAGGACAAGTATCTAAAGCTTTGAACTGGGGTAAAAGTTACAAAATCATTAGCACCCAAGAGTACATGATGCTAGAGTTCTGGGTGCAGTTCTGTTTTATACAGGTGCCCACAGCCATGTCTGTATGTACACACTGCAGCTTGGTCTGGAGTGTCATTTTCAGCATGCGTAGTTTTCTTCAGAAAGACTGGCTTTTCACCTAACCATCAAAACCCCAGAAGCCTCCCTGCAGATTTCAAGTGTGAACTCACAGTGATGTCAGAGAGGAAAAGAGAGAAACAGAGAGATGCACACAAGCCCATCAAAAATCCCAGCTTTCTAAAAAACAATCTAAGCTCCCTCATTAATGTTTAATAACAGTGCTGGTGGAAGATTGCTAACCTTTAAACATTCTCCATCTTTCAACACAATCCAGCAAAGACAGTGAGCTGATTTTATGGTGAGGATGCAAAGCTCACTATTATACAAATGCAGCTGGGATCCTTAAAGGAGATGCTTATTACAATGAAGAAACTGCTCCATGATCATTCACTGAGCTGAGTGAGTGGAGCTGGTCTTATACACAGCTTACCAGTGGGAGAATTAGTCAAACAGAACACTGATAGTTTTTGCTTTGGTAGTGAGGTGTTGAGAACACACTAAATAGTGTCTCTGTGCAGAGCATTGGTGTTTTGGCCAAGGGGAAGAACGTAGCTACACATCAGCCTGGGCATGCTTTTCCTATTTAGTTAGATGTCTGCACTTTCGTTCTACAAGATGCTAAGTGATAAAGAAGCACATATGTAAATGTGATCTTCATGAAGGATGAGAAAAGAGCTCACTACAACTTCATGGTTCAATGCTTCCATGCCCTGAACAAAGGTAAAACCCTAACTTCTTACTCTCTCCTCCTCCCCCCTAATACACAGGTGAATCTACAGTGTCTCCCTTTGTCTCCATGCTGACAGTGGCCATCAGTAGCACTGCTCCATCAGAAATACACAAACTCTAGGCTTCATGCCCATTTCAAATAAGTAATTTCCATTTTTCTGTTTCCTTTTTTCTTGAGAGGAAGATAAATATAATTTAATTTTAATATTGTATTTATGGAAAGGTATCTACAAATGACTCTGTAAAGTCAGAGTTGGACAGGCCCAGTTCACTCAAGACATGACAGGATTACACACAGAAGTTCCCAGTATCAGTACAGAGAGGCCAATAGATAGAAAAATGCAGAGGAATGCACTGTCCTTCCAGCATCTGGGCTCAGTACAAGACCTGGGTTTTGAATCTACATTTTTTTTTTTTTGCTTGCTTTAATGCTTTAAGGCTCTTTAAAGACTAGGTAATGCTGTTCCTATTTTGATCATTTTACACACTTAGGTAGTAAGACACGTTGAAATCAGAGCTTAACTCATGATTAAAAAGTGCTGTTGGTAAGCTTTCCAGTATCTACTTAAAATTTGAGATATTTTTCTTTCTTCCTTGAGCGACTATGATTTGTAAGGTATTTACTTACATTGCCTAAGTACAGGTGAAAAAAAAAATATAGTCCGTGATTTGGGTTCTGCTGTGATTACGTTTTGTTGTCAAGGTGCACAGAAGGAGGCCTACGGCTGTGTGGGCTGCTCACACAGTAAATAGAAGAAGACCAACCCCCTTACTGTTTCTCCATTCAGTCCACAGCGCAGAGACTGACAGTGTGGTTTGAAACTAAAGTGCAAGAACTGGGATCCATTTTGTTGCTTTTAGCTTCTCTGGCCTCCTTTTCTACAGTTCGGTGAGCTTCAGTTGATAGCGAGGCAGAACCACAAGGGCCAAGCAGCCTCGCACAGATAGCCAGCCGTAGCTGTGTGCGAAAGTGCGAAAGGTGCCAAATCCTCAGGTCCCAGTTTATGTCTGAAGATGATTCATATCCATGAATAGGGGAACTCATAACCACTCATAAAATTCATTTAAGTGTCAGCCATCTATCCTGTCACTACGTATTTGTTGTCATTTGCAAGTTACCTTTTTGTTGACTTCAGTTTAAATTGTTTTTGTCACATCTGAAGTTCATATATATACATATACATATATACATGTATATTCACACTAAGACATGTGTCTATAAAGAGTCATAGACACATGCACAAACATACACACACACACACACACATCTTGCTCATTGTAGCTATTATTCTTTTCCCTCTTTGCCAAGTGACTTTAACTGACATTCAAGGCAAGAACTCATATTTTACAGGGCTTTCTCTGTCCTTGAGTTAATGATGATGTTTCTGCTGCTGGGAGACTTCCTGTTGTGTTACATTAATCAAGCTCACCTGCACACCTCTTGACCCCAGAAGAAAAGGCTCACTCTCAGTCTTGCTATGTTTGCTCTTTTACAATTAGCTGTCTTTCTCTTCTTCACATAGTATTAACTTGTTATTGGATTTATTACTAATAACACTGAGCACTTCCTAATTTATTTCAGATTCTCACCTGAAAGTATCTCAATGAAATAAAACGATCCAGACTATTTCAATGTTAAAATCTAGAGTGTCAGATACAGAGAGTGGGAGGGGAAAGGCTTGATGTGTGCTAGAGGTCCAGCATGAAAATGATTAACCAGAAATGATCCTTCCTTACTAAACACAAGACCAGTGCTGTTACCTTGGTTTAATTCCTTCACAAAGAAATCTGCAGTAAATGCACAAATACATTTTTTGTGTGTGTGATTTAAAGTATATGAAAAAAAAATCCCACCATGTAATCTGGACTCTCTTTTCTGTGTAATTATAGTCATTTTCTAAAGTGTCTGGTATGAAAACACCCAGCCACAACTGTAGTTGTCAGTAATTCCTCATGAAAACAGCATCCCTGAGATCAACTTCCATTATATTGCTCTCTGTTCTCCACAACCCCAGATGACTTAAACTCTTTGCTGTTGAGTTGAGTATTGATCATGGCAGAGGTGGGAGTCTGCGGTGCTCCGAGTTCACGCAGAATGCCATCCCAGGTGCTGTCCCTGGGAACGATGAAAGCAGACGGCATTCGTCTGGGGGTAGTTTTGATATCAGTGGGCTGCACAAAGCCGTGGCTCACTATTGACAAGGCATGCAATAAAAGCCGAGCAAGATGTAGTAAAAGAGAGAATTCCTTGGCAAGTCACAGCTTTAAATTGACGTTCTTCCTCCACCTTTAAGATATAGCTGTGCAATTCAAGACACATCAGAACCTTTTTAGACTACAAAAATGTCCTTATCTGCAACATTACAAGATAATAATTATTTTTAAGATATTATCCTCTTCAGTACCTCTTGCTTGGTATTTTGTGGGGGAAAGTAAAACTTTCTTTGGAGCAGTTATACACTTACTTGGGTTAAGAACAAATAAACATTGCCAGTAACTTATTTTTTTCTTTTCTTCACCACCTCCATCTTCTGCCTTTGTCAGTCCTTACACTGTTTCTGAAGCAACACTCTCCCCTGTATTTGCTGGCATTATGCATTCTCTCTATAACCATCTACTATTTAAAGTGGTAGATAAGTGGGAAGAAAAGAACTTGCCATCCAGCAAGTTAGGATCTTATCAGGTAAAGTCATTATGTGGAGATGTATCTAACTAAGAATAAGATCTCACACAATATCTTTTACACTATTGGTTTTATTACAAAGTGCGTCTCTGCTGGCAGACTCAGGAGCCCAGAGAAGACTTCCTATAGGGATCTTTGAAAAGGCATGCTGAAACATCACCAGCTAAGTCATGCTGGAAGATGGGGATGTGGATGAGCTCTGTGTGGGGGTGTATAGCAGAGAGCTGTGAGGATAAAGGAGCTGCAGGAAGCTGCATGAGAAAATCCAAGAGGGCTGGACCAAACCTTTCCACAGTTAGCTAAAATGTGAATGTGTCAGAATGACACACGATGACCGTGCTATTTAAACCAATTGCCATTCATCATTATTTTACCATCCTGTTTCTTCTGTCATACCACCAGTTATAATTGTTTATTGCTTCGGGGTTTTTTTTTCTTTCTCTGCATTTGCTAAGAGGCTGTATATTCTCTAAAGACCCATATCTTGTATGCTTAGCCTCTGGTTCAATATATAGTCTATAACTTTGCTAATAAAACAGCTACTAGTTATTTGTGGCTATTCAGCACATTAAATATGATGAGCCCAAACTGACACATACTCAGTGCCACTGACTTTTTAAGATGGCTTAAAAAGGCCTTGGTTATTTAGTAGGGAATTCACATGGAGTGATAATATGTATTTTACTTGATTAAATACATTATTAAATTTACTTCTTATATCTTATCTAAATGTAGCTTCAGGAATACTTGAAATGTCATATCACTCAAAATATTTTTTTTTGTAAATTGAGTGCCAAGATAGGTAGATCTCTGTGAGTTCGTAGCCAGCCTGGTCTACAAAATGAGTCCAGGACAACCAGAGCTACACAGAGAAATTCTGTCTTGAATATATACTGTCTGTGTATATACACTTTTGTTAAATAGCACCTGTCTAAGCAGTTAAACATGAATGGACAAATGATTGAATGAATTACATACACACTTAGAGCTGATACTACCAGGTGAATGATGTCTAACTTTTGATACTCAAAGCCAATTAGTCAACAATTGTGAGAGAGGCTCCCTCAAGCTCTGAAGCCTGCTCCCTTTACAGAGTCCTTTCCTGTTGTCATGTCCCTTTGTTGCTGATTTTTCTAGATTCCCATTTGGGGGTTAAGAATGAGGTATTTAGTCAAAGGAATGTTACTTAGCATGCTGTGATGAAAGTTTGAGCAAGGCTTACACTGTTTTCTTTCTCACACTTTTGCCATTGTGAGAATTTGCCCAGGTTGACCGGCTTATTTATGGAGAAGACATGCAGGTCAGAATCCAGCTGCTGCCATGAAGCCTCCATGCAACATCCCCCACCTTATCCTTGCCTAGAGGACCAAACACCCTGAGATCAGCCGACAGCAGATCCCTGAGTGGGATGGATGTTGGTTATCATAGGTGCAGAAATGATGCCCATTGCTTAGCCAGACTTGCCCAAATGCCTCCTTGATGTGGGCATGGGATCTTCAGAGCTGAACTTTCTTCAGTGAGACAGTCAACACTGGATACTAGCTTACATTCATACTTAACTTCTCACCCTGCCTTCTTAGATAAATGTTCTTCACAGTGGTCATACATATGAGATCAAAGAAATATTCTTTAACAGGATATGGACAAATTCCCCCCAGAAGTATAACTTACTGATTATCATCATGATCTTAGGGCAAACACCAGGCAGGATGCTAAAATATAAATGAGACTGATCTGCATAGCAAGACTCTTATTTTCTCAAGCAGATGTTAACATGTTGAAAGTGTTCCTAGATTTTTATTGTTGGAGAAGACTTTTTTTAAAATTTTTTTCTCCTTTATTAATTTATTCTTGTTACATCTCAATAGTTATCTCATCCCTTGTATCCTCCCATTCTTCCCTCCCTCCTATTTACCCCTTATTCCCCTCCCCTATGACTGTTCCTGAGGGGGATTACCTCCCCCTGTATATGTTCATAGGGTATCAAGTCTCTTCTTGGTAACCTGCTGTCCTTCCTCTGAGTGCCACCAGGCCTCCCCCTCCAGGGGACATGGTCAAAGGTGAGGCACCAGAGTATGTGAGAAAGTAATATCCCACTCTCCACTTTGGAGAATGGCAAAGTAGAAGGATCCAGAGGGTCCTAGAAGCCTACAAGTAGAACATTATGATAGGCAGATTTGGGCCCAGGGGTCTCGCTCAAACTAAGGCACCAGCCAAGGACAATACAGGCAGTAAACCTTAAACCCCTACCCAGATCTAGCCAATGGACAGAACACTTTCCACAGTAGAGAAGACTTTTATAACCAGCTTTATCTTGCTGTGCTGCTTGCTGAAGATAGGGCAGACTGGATTTGCTTAGTGGAACCATCATATTCTTTGTACCCAAAATACTCTTGGGTAGGTCTGTCTACTGCCTGATCAATTCTTTGGGATTTAGTGATGCTATTTAAGAGTAGTTAGCATGAAAACTAGGATTATGGTTAGAGAAGTAAAAGGAGAAGAGCGAAGAAGTGCCCGCTCATAGACGGCAGACCAACTCCAGACGGGGCTGGGGAGTGGTTGTGACAATGTGAAGTGAAAGAACTCTAAGAAAGTGAGGTTTTAATGCCATGGACAGAAATGGAAAAGAAGTCTGAACAAATGTCCCTGAAAGTTTTATTTGGATTTTCTTTACTTTGGTATATGATAGATTGAAAAGCAGTTAACTTATTTTTTTTAAACATATCATGTTTCTGAAAATGATGTGTATGGATATGGATCCCAAGTTCACAATTCAGTAGACACCTTTTCAATCAAGGCTTTTTCCCAAGGCTTCAATTGCCCACAGTCGACTGCAGTATAACAATGCTATATGGAATTCTAGAAGTAGTTCATATTTTAAGTTGTACACTATTCTGAATAGCAAAATAGACTCATACTATGCCATTCTGTGTCCCGTTCCCTGTCCTACCTCTCAGAGTGTAAATTATTAATTTGTTCAGATATTAATGTTATATCAGTCATTACCCACGTAGTGACTGTCATGGTTGTCTAATGGAATGTCACAGAATCATTGTGCATGTGTACAGGTGACTCCTTATTATATTTAATAATAGTCATGAATACAAGAGTCAAAAACATTAGGGCTTACAACTTGAAAGGCCACATTAACTCTACACTATGTGGCAACACTCTGGGGGCATATAAGGAAAATGTCAACTGAGCATTCAGTAATAGTGTAACATCAAGCACCCACTGGGGATCATGGTGTGTGTCTCTCACAGAGAACAGGTCAATGCCACACGTGTACAAAGGAATGCAATCTGAGCCAGAATCATAGTGTGTTGACTATAGTGGAGGAATTCCAGAACCTCCAAGGCCTTTTGTTGTTCATACCATTTATTAGCTGTATACCTGATAGATTACTCAACTCTACTGTCATGCAGCAGAGAAAAGAACCTAATGGTGGAACGGTCAGAACCCAAGACTCCTAATCTCAGGATTAGGTAAAGCAATGGGTATTAAGACATCTGGTACGGTGCTCAGATAGAAAGTTTAGCTGAAATATAGTACTTTCTTTGTAGCAATTAAAAGTGAAGCCCACAGTCAGTGTGAGAGTTGACCCACACACCCATGGTGCCCTCCCTAAGCTATATTCCAAAGTCAGGGCTGGCTGCTTAAGCAGCAGCTAAATGAAAAGAATTCTTTCTCTTCTAAGGTCACTTCTGTGGAAGAACAAAGAGACTGCTTGCCAGCTGCAGTTGACAAGGAACTTCTCAAGTAAGGGGGACTTGAATGCTGGAGAACATAATGCAGTGACTACTATGGAACCTAGTTCCGTACGTAGTTCAATTGTTACCTCGAGTTTACTTCATAGCAAGATACTTCCTGTCTCGCATTCTCAGAAGTAAGAGGTGATGACACACAAGTGCTCTTGCATGGAACCAAGACGCCAGCCTCACAGAATCCTAGCTTTTTACCAGAAATTCAGCCAGCAGCATCTATGTTTTAGACCCTGCTAGTGTAGAAGAACTGCAGAGAAAATGCTTTGTTAGTGTCATACCTGTGCTTTGAAATTGTAATATAAAAATCGGTAGCTAATGCTATATGTTTTGTCCACGGCTGACCAGAGACACAAGAAAATTAAAAAGTAATGTTTTTCTTTTTCAGTAATTAGAAAACATACCAAGACAGCACTGTGCTCTTGACACTAAAGGAGGTTTAGATTTATAGGATAGTAATGTGTGCCCTCATCTACAGCTATGAGACAGAGATGGATGAGGAAAAAACCCTCTGGTTCTTCTTATGCACTGTGAGTAATGCTTAGCGTTAAATGGCAAGCCAGGAGCGCCACCAGCAACAATATCTTGGAATGCAGCCAGCCCCATAGCGTATAGATTGCCACACTGCAGCTCTGCAGGTAAGAAGACTAGATGACAACAGGACAACCGAGCGTGTGTAGTTTAGTGAGCGGATACGGAGACAGTCACAAGCTGTGAGGACATACACACCACTGCCATGATACTGCAGCCCAATTTCAATGGGCGCTGTGGAGAGCAATGGACTGCTGGGAACAGAGAGAGCCTGGCAGATTGCTCTGACACGGAGCAATCAGAGAGAGAGAGAGGCCTCATTTTCGAGGCAAAAATATCAAGCACTCTCTGATGGAGAGTAGACTCCAGGAGCCCTGGCTTCTGACCACCCTATCAGTAGCTAAGAGAAACCAGGCAATTGCCATGCAGAAGCTGGGAAGCCCACACATGCTACCCAGGCCACAGAGTACCATTAGAGCCAGGTAGTCTAAAAAAACCGCTATGCTTAATACTGAGATATGTTTTTGTGGAAGGGGCCCAGCAGAGATTTTTCTTCAGCAAGTCTCATGGTCCCATGGACAGTGGTGATGGAGGTGACTGTGTCTTCAGGGTTCACAGGCAGGCACACTGATAAACACTGATAAGGTTTGGGGTTACTGATAACACGTAGAAATTCTCTCTGTGACAATGCATACACAGGACGTTCGCTACGCGCTATGGTATACTCACTGTTAATAAAGTGTATTAATATAAACGTGCAGGAAGAGTGCTTTCCCAGTGTTCAACTATTGCTACAATTACCTGCAAAGGAAAACATTGCAGAGAGCTTATTCCATGAACTAAATCACCAATGGGGTTAGCGAAGGCTTGCAGGCTTAGTCATAGGAGCCTTGTAATTTTTCAGATGTCTCTGCTTAGATCACAGTGTTTTTTGAGAAATTCGAAAGTGACGTTAGATATAGGAGTGACTTGTAATCCATCCCCGCTACACACACATATACAGGAAGCTTTAAAGAGGAATCAAGAGGGCTTTTCCACAAGTGTTCATGGCAGAATTACTGTAATCTATCTACTCTTCTCGGCCTTAAAAGGCAATAATATGTTTTGTCTACAAGCACTTAAACTAAGGCAAATAAAATGTGGTTTTAGTGATAGGATGCATACACAACTACATTTCCATTAAAGGAACACAGGGTCACCCCTACACACACACACACACACACACACACACACACACACACACACACACACACACACACTGGCTGTCTCCTTACTTATAACTTCTGGGATGCCATATTCCTACTCCAAGCCAAAACTTTCTCTGGTTAGTTGGTTTAGATCTGATATAGTTGAAATATTACAAGGCTTTTTATGACTCAGCCTGGAAGTCTTTGGTGATTCAGTTCATGGAATACTGAACAGCGAGGCTGGGCATCCTTTACTAAGGGCAGTGACTACAAAGAGCCCTGTGCTGGCTCTGCTCCCTACCTTCAGAGAGACAAAGCTTCCTTTCTAGCCAATCACCACTTCATGGAGATAGGTAGAAAACCCAGCAAGAACTCTGGATAGAAAAGTAGCTTGAATTCGCTTTTCTTTCAGAGTCTGGTTTTGTTTGTTTCCATAATCAAAAAAGAGAGCAGGAAGAGGAGATTAAACAAAATTTCCTCTTTTCCTAATGTTATTTTGTTTTTAATCAAAGTTCCTACCCCAGTGAAGTCATCTTCATGTGTTTCCTCCTTAATTTTGTTTCCTTTCGCATCCTTGTGGAATTGGTAATTCACTCATCTGTGAGTTATTGGGTCTCATCTTTCAAACTGTCTGCTGCAGTGAGTGAAGTCCCTCCTGCCATTACTCTTCTTGCAACCATTAGCTCTTCAGCTTTGCTGAATTAAACACAAGGAGCCACATGAGAGAGCGCTGTTTTTTGGCAGAGTTGTCAGTTTGAATTGGGGACGCCAGCTATCCAAGCCACGTATTAGCCACATGGCCATCAGTAGGAGAGGCTGTGCTTTACCTGTTTCTTGGGACGAACTCCTGAAAATGGTGGGCCTTTATGAGAGGAGACAGATAAAGGATGTGCAACCTCAAAGAATAGCAGATGACTGAATTGGAAATGAGATTCTAGTCTAAAGTGTCAGGGCAACTGGCAGAAATGTGAAGTGGAAGAAATCTGCAGATTGCAGCTTATAAATCTTGTGATTGGAGAATATCAAGGCACATTTCCCATAGCTGTGAGGATCCACCAGACCCTCCTTGAAATTCTACTGTTTCAAAACCAGTGGGGAACCTCCTTGGGGCTTAGGACTCTTTCCTACGGCTATGCAGTTTTGCCTGCGGCCTTAAATGGCATTGTATGCCATCTTAATATTCCTGCTGTTTAACATCCACTTTCCCTATGTTTTGTACACTGGATAGCACTGGATATGTAAGTATAAATAGCCTTTACCAGAGCTAGAAACTGTAATATTTTATTTAGTTGAGGTTCTTTTTTAAGTCAACAGAAAGAGTGCTGGCTAGTTTTATCTTAACTTGATACAAGCTAAGGAGCAGGAGCCTCAGCTGAGAAACTGCCTGCACAAGATAGGGCTGTGGGAAGGCCTAGAGGATATCTTCTTAATTAGTGATGTGGGAAGGCTAAGCCTGTTGTGGGATATGCCTTCTTTATGCTGGCGGTCTTGAGTTCTATAGGAAAGCATGCCTAATAATCCATGGGGAACAAGCCAGTAAGCAGCACCCCTCCATGGCTTCTGCATCAGCTCCTGCCTCCATGCTTCTGCTCTTTTTGAGTTCCTGTCTTGGTTTCCTTCAGTGAGTTGTTATTTAGGTTATATAACAAAATAAACTCTTTCCTCTTCAATTTGCTTTTGGTTATGATGTTTCACCACAGTATTATTATTTTTTTTTTTCGAGACAGGATTTCTCTGTGTAGGCCTGGCTCTCCTGACACATGCTTTATATAGATCAGGCTGGTTTCAAACTCAGAGATCCCCACCACCACCACCACCACCACTGCCTCCTAAGTTCTGGGATGCACTACCACTGCCTGGATCATCACAGCAATATTAACCCTAACTAAGACAGAAAGCTCATTTTTCCATGTGAATTTAAAAGCTTAGCCTAGCTTGGTTAGTAAAGAATAAATAATAAATCTTCACTCTGACTCCGACAATCACACACACACACACACACACACACACACACACACACACACACACACACAGGTAAGCCCTTTATAAGACAGACTTGCAATGAGTCACTAGACGTGGAAGATTAAGTTTTGTTTTGAATATCATCTTGGGGAGGATTGCTGTAGCAGTATACGGTGCTAAACAAGAAGTAAGCACAACCTGTTTACTGTACAAGGTCCTGTTGGCTTGCCAAAATTGGCACAGTAAACAATCCAGACATCCATCAGGTAGCCTAAGGAGGGAGTGTATGTTCACCAGATGGCTGCATGGTATACCATTTGGTTGATACTTTAGGCATTCCTTTGCCAAACAGCAAATGTCTGGCAAGGTAACTTTTAGTCGGCGAGGCTAAAACCCTCAGGCCATCTGACAAGGTTCCTTCTTTCATGGCGCTTAGTCTATTCATTTAAGCAGTTTGATAACACTCACGATCAAGTCTTGTTTTTTAAAGAAAAGCACTCAGTGTAGGAAACAAAAGTTTGAGCTGTTGCGACTGCTCAGCTGGAAAGCAATGGACTTGTCATCCAGCTTGGTGACTTGAATTTGATCCCCAGATAGAGCTGAATCCACAAAGTGGTCCTTTGACTTCTGACCTACACACACACACACACACACACACACACTACGGCACCTGCATAGCTGAATTCACACTTACCCCATACTCCCCACACATACAATCATGGCAATACTAAAGTTTAAAAGTTAAATAAGGTAACTGTCACTTTCAATTCTAGTCTGTACAGGATTCATTTAACACAGGACTGTGCAATACAAGAAATCCCCACAGTGTTAGCCATTTCAGGCCAGTAGCAGAGTGCGAACTTACAGGCATTTGTCATGCAGCCTTGCATCCATTCCTTGAGTGTTGCCTTGCTGTGTATGCTGTTGGAGAGCTCTGACACACTTTTCTTGGTCCCTGAGGATAATGAGAATGCCACCTAACTCTTCACAATCTTGCTCAGGTTAGACCATTTAATAAATGAAACAAAAATACTTTCCTTGTGATTTCCCCCCTTTTCTCTTTCCGCTTAGGAAGACAAGTACGTCACATACCAAACAGCATCTGAACATTCATTGGCCAATACAACGCTTCTTTCATTAAGTTCTTTTAGCACTCTTATACTAAATGAGGATTCATCTTATTGGCATGGGGAACCTCTAAGAGGCTGCATGCTTTTCTTATTCCATCAACCTTCCATCACTTACACTTTCTTTTCTTTTTTTTTAATACATTTTTATTAATTTATACATATTACATCTCAGTTGTTAGCCCATCCCATGTATCCTCCCATTCCTCCCTTCCTCCCACTTCCCCCCTACTCCCCTCCCCTCCCCTATGTCTGTGTCTGAGGGGGACCTCCTCCCCCTGAATATGCTCATACGGTATCAAGTCTCTCCTTGGTGACCTATTATCTTTCCTCTGAGTGCCACCAGGCATCTCCGTCCAAGGGACATGTTCAAATATGGGGCACCAGAGTTTGTGTGAAAGTTAGATCTCCTTCTCCACTCAACAGTGGAGAATGTCCATCGGCTAGTCCGGGTAGGGGTTCAAGGTTTTTACTGCCTATTTTTTCCTTGGCTGTTGCCACAGTTTGCGGAGGGCCCCAGGGCCCAGACTCGCCTGTAGTTTTCCAGGACCCACTGGATCCTTCCATTTCCTCTTTCTCCCAGGCTTCTCACACCTAAAGTTTCAATAGGATGTCCTCCCCTCTTACCCACTATTCTGGTAGGTACAGTTTTTCATGGGGACGTACACCTTGGACTAGTGTCTCGATATAAGTGAGTATATACCATTTAGCTCTTTTTGCTTCTGTGTGAACTCACTCATTATGACAATTTCTAGTTCAATCCATTTGTCCACAAATTTTGGAAATTCCTTGTTTTTAATAGCTGAGTAGTATTCCATAGTGTAAATGTACCACAGTTTCTTTATCCATTCTTCTATAGAGGGACACGTAGGTTGTTTCCAAGTTCTGGCTATTATGAATAAGGCAGCTATGAACATGGTTGAGCATATGTCCCTGTTGTGTAGTAGTACATCCTCTGGGTATATTCCAAGGAGTGGAATAGCTGGGTCTTGAGGAAGCCCTATTCCCATTTTTCTGAGAAAGCACCAGATAGCTTTCCAAAGTGGTTGTACTAGTTTGCATGCCCACCAGCAATGCAGGAGTGTTCCTCTTTCTCCACACCCTCGCCAGCATGAGGTGTCAGTTGAGTTATTGATCTTAGCCATTCTGATGGGTGTAAGATGGAATCTCAGTGTCGTTTTGATTTGCATTTCTCTGATGACTAAGGAGGTCGAGCATTTCTTTAAGTGTTTCTCAGCCATTTGATATTCCTCTGTTGAGAATTCTCTGTTTAGCTCTGCGCCCCATTTCTCTATTGGGTTATTTGGTTTGGTGGTGTTTAATTTCTTAAGTTCTTTATATATTTTGGATATTAGACCTTTGTCAGATGAAGAGTCGGTGAAGATCTTTTCCCAGTCTGTAGGCTGTCGCTTTGTTCTCTTGACAGTGTCACCTGCCTTACAGAAGCTTCTCAGCCTCATGAGGTCCCATTTATTAATTGTTGATGTTAAGGCCTGGGCTGTTGGTGTTCTGTTCAGGAAGTTGTCTCCTGTGCCTATGAGTTCCAGACTCTTCCCCACTTTTTCCTCTAATTGGGTTAATGTCTGTGGTTTTAGGTTGAGGTCTTTAATCCACTTGGACTTGAGTTTTGTGCATGGTGACAAATATGGGTCTAATTTCATTTTTCTACATGTAGACATCCAGTTAGACCAGCACCATTTGTTGAAGATGCTGTCGTTTTTCCATTGAATGGATTTGGCTTCTTTGTCGAAAATCAGGTGAGCAAATGTGTGTGGATTCATCTCTGGGTCTTCAGTTCGATTCCATTGATCCACTAGCCTATTGCTGTGCCAGTATCATGCTGTTTTAATTACTGTTGCTCTATAGTACAACTTGAGATCAGGTATGGAGATTCCTCCAGCGGATCTTTTATTGTATAGGATTGATTTTGCTATTCTGGGCTTTTTGTTTCTCCATATGAAGTTGAGAATTGTTCTTTCAATATCTTCAAAATATTTAGTAGGTATTCTGATAGGGATTGCATTGAATCTGTAAATTGCTTTTGGTAAGATGGCCATTTTTACTATGTTGATTCTTCCAATCCACGAACAAGGTAGATCCCGCCATCTTCTGATGTCATTTTCAATCTCTTTCTTCAGAGGGTTAAAGTTTTTTTCAAATAAATCCTTCACTTGCTTGGTTAGGGTTATTCCTAGATATTTTATATTGCTTGTGGCTATCGTGAAGGGAGTAATTTTTCTAATTTCTTCCTCTGCCTGTTTTCATTTGTATATAGGAAAGCTACTGACTTTTTTGAGTTTATTTTGTATCCTGCCAATTTGCTGAAGGTGTTTATCAGCTGTAGGAGTTCTCTGGTGGAATTTTGGGGGTCACTTATATACACTATCATATCATCTGCAAATAGGGATAATTTTACTTCTTCCTTTCCCATTTGGATCCCCTTGATCTCCTTTTGATGTCTTATTGCTCTGGCTAGAACTTCAAGAACTATATTAAAGAGATATGGGGAAAGTGGGCAGCCTTGTCTGGTCCCTGATTTTAGAGGGATTTCCTTGAGTATCTCTCCATTTAATTTAATGTTGGCTATTGGTTTGCTGTATATAGTCTTTATTGTGTTTAGAAAAGTGCCTTGTATTCCCGATCTCTCCAGAACTTTAAACATAAATGGGTGTTGGATTTTGTACACTTTCATTGTATTAAGAAATATCTTATATTATATTCCACCATGCACCAAAATTACCAGAAATAATGCGTGAATAGCCAATAACTTAGAAGGCAGAAGCCTTTTGTACTCCTCAAATCTATGCCAGCCACTCTACTCTTTGGGCCTGAAGTGGGAGCAGTATCCTTCATTGACTTTCCCTTTAGATACAAAACCCTAACTACCCCAACTGCTAAGCCCGTTGGTGGCAGTGGTTCAGAAGAAATGGCCCCTCTCCTGACACTGCCTGTGACAGCAGGAACTGCACTGTGGAAGGTATAGCCCCTCTCTGTGCTTGCTAGTCTCCATCTGCTTACTGGGAGCTGTGGAACAAAAGGGCCCGGCCCCTTTCCTCACTTTAGGACAACTCTGGTGAGCTATCTGAGTCAAAAGATAAAGATCTGGCTGCTGCCTTGGGACACTTTTGTTGACCAGCCCTCCGTCTGTTTAAGCTTGCTTCCTTTGTTTTCTTGGCACGGCCACTCTCAAGCGTTGTCCCAAACTCCACGTCCATGTGCTCCCCAGGAGTCTGTCTTTAGTAATATTAATGGTTATTGTAAAAGGAGTATTACTTATCATTTAAGACTAAAACTTAAATATTTTAATCATCCAATCGAGAAGCAAACTTTATAAACCAATACTCCAGCTTGAAAAAATGTTAGACTGAATGCATAATATCTACTTGAATTAACAACGCGTATGATCTTTTTTCCAAGTTATACATAAATACTTTGGAAATATGAAGGATATAACATAATTTATCGAGAAAGAAGTATTCATAACAAACATTATTAGCTTTCTTATGAATAAATATGAAGCTCACCTTCAGACTGTGAGATAGATCTGGATGCAGGTAAGCAAGGGGTTGGCTGGAAGGACAGACAGACACACTAAGGCTGCCTAACATCCATATCTGTAGATTCCCCTAGCTACTCAGAACCTCACTTGCTTATGCAGAACCTCAGCGTTGGTCTTTGAAGTCTCGCAGAGGCAGAGATTATTTTTTTTTTAGTGTGTCCTTAGTGAGTAAATGGAGAAAGGAGTGGGGAAAAAATCTCTGTGAAATGACAACTCTCAGAAAGGAAAATATCAGAAAGCATGAGAAAAAGGCTCGTGAATTGGAATTTTTCGCGCTGGGACCTAAGCTCCGAGCAATGCATCCATGGCATTCGGATTCAGCCCAGCTAGTCCTGGAAGGAGCAGTGTGGAAATAGAGATAAGCCCTTGGAGCAAAGAAAAAGTCACATGTAAAGCGAAGGTAGGGAGAGTGGTTTAAAATGAGTCCGGCAGGGAAGCATTTTCTTCAAATGAAATCTAGTACAGAAACCCAGTGTGTCAAAGAGACAAGAGAGAATCTAGGTGTTTGGTATTGGAGGCGTGGGCTGGGCATGTAACGTGTCCTTCCCTCAGACTTGAGATCCCTCCAGACAATATTTAGAACTCCGCTGCTCAGAGTACAGAAATCAACTGAAGTGCTTGAAAGCCCTTAGCGGTAAGCACCCAGAGCAGGCTTTTATTTATTTTTCTTGTTTCTTAGTGCTCTTCTTCCCAGCGCCTCCGAACACGCAGAGAATGGTTTGGAAGGAATTGATTGACTCCTTCTAGTCTCTGGGAGTGGACCCTGATTTGCATAAGCCAGATAAAGTCTCATCTTCAGGTCACACTAATTGGTTCAGGGTTATTTGCTAGATTAGTATCTGAAAACATGCAACCACAGGATTGCTGACTGTCATGTTGTGACGGTAGCAGAGGAAGTGAAAAAGGCTGGAGTCACAGCGCGGAGGAAGCCGCAGCGAGGATCAAGGATGGAGTTATCCTAACAAACTCAGCTCTGTGCTGGATCAGGAGTCCCCCTAAGCCAGCTGACTATTATCAGTACTCCTTGAGCTGACTCCTAATTGGAACTTCTGCAGATCAGGAAAGCAATGTGGCTCCTGTCACTTGTGGCTCAGCACCCACAAGAATACCCTGCACCAATATGTAGCACATTAATTGTTGACAAACAGAGGTAAGAGCCATGGCTCAAATTCCCTGCTCGGCCCTTAAGTGACAATTTATTTAACTAACTCCAAATCTCATTCTCTTTATTTGTAAAATAAAAAACAAAAACAAAACAACAACAACAGCAACCTAAACCATCTTCTGCTCACAGGACGTCTCTGTGACTTTGTGCAGGTTGTTGCTCCTCTGTTTGCATCTCAGACACCCTACAGAGATGGAGAACTGATGTACCAATTCAATACGACATGAGTGAAGCCCTTTGAGAATTTTCATTAGCCAAGGGTTAAGGCAGTCCTGTTTCTGCCTCAGCTGACCTCTTGAGTGTGAAATCGTGGTGGCCCATAGAAGATGTACCTTGGAAGAGTGGGAAAAACAAGTAGGGTTATCATTGTTTGCTTAATAATTTCCTGAACATGGAACTAAGTTTCAGGGCAACTGTGGGAGAAGCTGCTGATACTTGAATTCTAAATCAAAATTTCAGCCTGCTTATGGGCCTTTGTTCAGACTAGGGATAGGAATGCTGACTTCTGTATGTGAAAATACAATCTATATGTAGTTGGTCTAGCATAAAGCTGAGCCTGTCTGAAACTTACGCCAAAACACTCACAGCTCTATCATCTTTGACCTCAGGACAGGATGAAAGGAGAGGTTCTGCCTTTTTCTAATTTTCACGGTCAAGGTTGTTCTTAGTCACAATCTGGAGCAAAGTTATCAGATAAACATGCAATGCAAGTGAGAGTGAGCTATACAAGGAATGTTAGAGTTTTCTGTTTTTGTTTTTGTTTTTGCAATTTAAAATTTCTGATAGATGCATTTAATAAAACAGAAACAAGTTAGTTATCTTGTTTAGCCCTCTATATTATAGCTCTTATTTTAATATATAATAATTGCAAAAATATGGAAATATTGGGAATCATTTCTGGTTCTAAATCTTTTTGCTCTTGCTCCTTTTATTTTGTTTTCATTATTACTTTGTGTATGTGGTGTGTGTGTGTGTGTGCATGTGTGTGTGGTATATGTGTGATGTGAATGTGTTATTGTGGGTTCATATATATGCACAGCTCAAGTGCAAAGGTCAGAGGGCAACCTCAGAGGTCAGCATTCTACTTCTTCCACGAATGTTACTAATTAAACTTAAATAGTCGTTTTTGCAAGCCAAGTGTCTCTACCCAGTGAGCCATCTCACTACCCCTGGATCTAAATCTTTAAAATCTCAAGTGACAACAATGCTTAATGGGCTCAAAGAGAAGAGTTGCTCACTCCTGGAATTTTGATGTCAAGACTGAAAGAAAACCAAGGACAAATGCTATCTTAGGCACTTGTTCATCGCTGAAGAGCCATCATCCCTTTTTCAGAAAGCAATGAAACTTTAATATGGTCCAACACTGGCAAAAAAAGAAAAAAAAAGAGGCAGAAAGTAGAGAGGATGGAGGAGGCCGAGAGCTTTGTTGCAACTTGTCCAAACCTGTAGAACTGGCCCAGATGTTTGCAAGCGCCACTGCGAACCATCAGAAGTGACAAAAACGGTCACATAAGGAGTGGTGAAGGTCTTGTACCCAGTCACTATCTCGACAATGCAGAGACACTATTTCAGCTACTAATCAATTGTTTTTCTCCATAATTCCTTCCTTTTCCTTCTTCATTTAAGCAGACAGCAGACCTTTTGCTCACTGCTGTAGGGAAGTAGGAAGGCAAGGTGAAAAATAGAAATGTTCTCTTTGGTTCTTTTGATCCAAAATTCCCTTAGGGACACTTAGAGATGTGTGAGATAAGAACCAGGAAGTAATGTGGATGAGTAGAAGAAATGGTTTGGACAGAAATGGAAGCAGGAAAGAGAGCCCCGAGGCAGAGAAGCCGGAGAGAAGAGCACAGAAGAAAGGGACGCGTTAGAAAGAAGAGGGCCTGAGCTCTAGCTCCTGAGTGGAACAGCCACATGCAGAAGAGACAAAACAAACGAACAAACAAACAAAAACAAAAACAAACAACCCCCCCAAAAAAACCAAAAAAGTAAAAAACCCCAAAAACAAAAAACTAAAACTAAAACTAAAACCAACCAAACAAAATAACCAAAACCAAAACAAAAAAATAAAAACAAAAGCAAGAAGACAATGATTCTGTGTAGCAAAGATGTGACTGCAGAAAGTCCCAGAGAGAGTTGGGTGTTTGACTATAGAAGGTGCTGAGGGGAGCCACACAGTGATGCATAGCGGCTATCTGCGGCAGCCAGCAAGGTCCAAAAGTGAGATCCTCACTCGTCCCTGTCCTGATGAGTTGGCAACTGAACCCTCTACGTGAGTAACTTTACATATCTGGCTATTCTGTAAGGGGCAATATAGCCTCAAATCAGCAGCCAGCTGGGGCTATGGGAAATCATGTGATGTCTATCAGACATCCATAGCTGTGAATTGAGAATTGTGCTGACTGTGACAGAGCCTATAGCGTCCAGAGAAATGGCTACTGGAATTCAAGTGAGTGGTGAAGTCTGCACTGGGGTAGCAGTCCTTCCAGAATGATGAAATCCTATGAAATTCTGCTTAGGAGGCAAGACTGTTCGGTGAACAGAGGTGGTGAAGTGACAAAAAGTAGAGTCAAGGCATATAAGTTCCAGTAGTGTCCTTCACTCTTGACAACTCACTTAGCCTGTAAAGCAATCCTACTCTGTAGGCAATCTTTTCAGTCTCATTTTACAGGTAGGGGACACTGTGTTGCAAGGGAGCCAAGTCATTTACCTCAAGTCATAGATTGTGAAGAGCAGGGGCCACTTTTTGAAGATGCTGGGCTCAGCATCTAGACACACATCTCTACCGTCAGATAAGAGGCCGAACAAAGCTCTGAAACCCATTAAACAAGGAAAAGCCTACGTAATGCAATGCTGGGATTTTGATATCAAGGTACCAGACCCTTGATAACTTCTGTCCAACTGCCAAGTCTGTCTTTATCCCTTCATTTGTAGATGTCTTATAGATGAGTATCTTTTTAATAAGCCATTATGGAGTTCAGATCCAAATATAAGTGTTCTTAAGCCCATTTTCTAATAAGGTTAACTTTGGAATCATGAAATGCCGAGGATCCTGATTGCCTTTCCTTATTCTCAAATAAAAGACAGCGACTGCCCTTATTCACACGTGTCATGTCCTCCTTTGACCAGCTAGTTTAACTCTGTGAAGAGCACATGAAGATTCCTCTGTTGGTTTAGCAGCCAAGGAGTCAGGATTTCCCTGATGAGAAATTTGAATTTAGATTAAAAAAAAAACTACAACATCAAAAGATTCCATTCAAAATCACCAGCTGTGTCTGTAGGATGATGACAAGCAGCATGGTGGTGGCAAGCAGAAACGGGGTCAGATTGGCAGGGCTTCACACTTTGGGAGTAGCAGGAGGGCCAAGGCTGGAAGAAAGATACACAAGGTGTCGACAGCATGCCCTGAGCTGCAGGCTTGATGCTT
Organism: Acomys minous; assembly: GCF_964271855.1. Taxonomy (NCBI): domain Eukaryota; kingdom Metazoa; phylum Chordata; class Mammalia; order Rodentia; family Muridae; genus Acomys; species Acomys minous. Next base: position 99,940,392 of record NC_140485.1, read on the forward strand.
GAGGTCCACACTGGGAGCCACCTGGGGCAAGGCACCCCTCAGCAGTGCCCCAGCCTTGTAATTGAATCCTTTTGCTCCATCTCTTTGTTTCAGGCTCTTGATCCCTGCTGGTAGGCAGCTTTCCTCCAATTTAAAACTGTTGCTTGTCCTGACCTCACGCTTTATTCTTCTTACTGCCTGGAGTCTCAGTTTTGATCTTCTCAGCGCTGACCTGTCCTATGAACGTTATTTTCTATTTGACAAGGATTTGCAGATGGTGTAGAAAACAAGTATTTACCGAGGCTTTAGGCAAAGAGCCCCTCACTGAGGTTCAGACTCTCATCTAGCGGAATGTTTATTCTCATACAATCCACACTCTGGCCACGTCATAGTATCCGGCCATTAGCAGTGGGCAACACCATCTGCAGTGGAACGGAGCCTTTAGATTAACATCAGTTTCTCTAGATTCTTCCCAGCAGCCTTGTGTACTATGTACCATTGCATATTTTGGCCAACTAAAGAGCAGTTCTAAGTAACCAAGGAATCCATTTTACACAGGATTTCTGGAAATGAGTTTTTGTGCTTGTATCTCGTGACATTGTTGCATCTTCCTTAATCTTAGACTAAAGTATATGTCTACAAATACACACATATATATGACATCACTCTGACACTGAACTTTTATGAACACACACCATCTTTCCCTTACTAGATTGTGAATATGTCAGGATTGTCTCTTTATATGTCAGGATTATCTCTTTTCGTGTCCTGTGCGCTCTCTCTCTCTCTCTCTCTCTCTCTCTCTCTCTCTCTCTCTCTCTCTCTCATCTATCTATCTATTTATTTATCTGTCTACACACAGTAGGAATTTAAATATAATTGTCTGAATTTGCGCGTGTCTCTGGGTGTGTGCACACCATAAGCACACTCTAGCTCTAAATTAGAACCTTAGGCACACTGACTACGCTTCGGACTTATATCTCTGTCTCTCCAGGGATTGTGTTAGAGAACCAGAGGGCATAGGTACCATGCACAGGGTGAAATGGGTCTTCTCTTATAACTATGTACTCTGGTGATTTTAGAGAGGTTACACATTAGATAAGTACTCAACTTATTAAACACTCAAGTTAAAAACAATCAGTATAAGAGAGCAGCTATTCACTTTTATTTACTGAAAGTTCAATCACTGAGATTCTTAAAGAGTTGTTTGTTTGCATGCTTTTCTCAAGGCAGGGTTTCTCTGTGTAGCCTTGGCTGTCCTAAACTCACTTTGTAGACTAGGCTGGCCTTGAGCTCACAGAGATCCACCTGCCTCTGCCTCCCTGAGTGCTGGGATTATAGTCATGCACCACCATGCCAGACGTCCTGAAGGATTTTTTGGATTCCTTAAACATAATGATTTGGAGATAAGTAATTTAGAAAATTAGTACATAGCCATAATCTAAATACACCAAAGTATAAGTTACTTTTATGAGCATTTAACAAAAAGCAACAGATGGTAGTAAAATCCTGTTAATAAGTTGATTTGTTTTTTAAATACAGTTTTTTGATATTATCTATTGCATGACAGAATTCTCAAGATCAATTAAATTGAGTCGCTTATGTTGCATTATTATATGTTTATTACACAGAGGAACATGATATAGTTAGTCATCTGAAGGACACTGTGGGGAAAGAGGAGAAGTTCAGCTTAAGGGATGGAGTCATGGAAGCTGGAAGATTTTGCACCTTCGCACAGGTTGAGACAGTGGTTCCCCAGTAACTTTCTCAACGTGTCCATGCACAGCCTCTCCCAGACAACGTTTCTGCAGCCTTGTTGAATACACATGGAGAGCCTCGAGGGAAAGGACGGCCCAAATGAGAAAGATAACCTCTGTCTTCACAGGACTTAACTGCCTCCTGGATCCTCCCCTTCCAATACTCCAGTAAATTTTCCATTAAGTGGGCTTCATGCATTATGCTTCCAGTCATAAGTCAAAGCATTGAAATTTCTCAATTTTACTGTCATAATTTGTAAATTATTTATCTGCATAATTGAGGCGCGTCTCATCTACTGAGAGGTGATTTATGAATGAAACTGTTGAAGTGCTTAGACCTGCCTGACAAACCTGACTTGTTTCTGAGTAAGACCTTTGCTACCTCCTTTAGCAATTATTTTATAACACACAATTTTGATTAAGTCGTGGCAGTATGCCTCCTCTCATTTTAATATGATATAGAAAGGCTTTAGCAGGTCTTAAATATTTTTGTATTTATATATACTTTAACAGCACAGTTAGTGAAATATCAATACAGTAATATCAAGTACCAATTCAGATAAAAGTAAAAGGAGTTTAAAAACAATTATTAGGAAACTGTTGCATTTCTGGCTAATTGATATTCAGTCTGGTAATAATTTTTATTCAGGCAATTATGGCTTTTTATTATTCAGAAAGAGAAAACATAGTTGCAATAGAAAAAAATCGATGCTGTGTGTTTTGAGTTCCTATTTTATACTATGTTTTCCTCATTAAATCTAGTTAAAACTAAAAAAAAAAAAGCCTTACTAGCTAGTTAAGAGGTAAATTATGCGGTTATTCAGACAAAAGAAGCTATTTGAACTTCTAACATATTTTCTGATCTTCAAAGTCTTGAAATTTGTTATTTCTAGGTCACGTTCTTCCTGCCTTGTTTCAGATGGTAGTTCACTTCTTTTAAAGTTTCTATAATTGATTTCTAGCTGAAAAGTAAAAAACAAAAAGCTCTCTGACAGCTTGACTCTAAATGAAGCAGCCAGGGTGTTCCCTAAATGTGTGCACAGACCACTGAGCAGTGTCCTGAGGCCTCCTTGGAAGGTGGTGGATGGCACAGGTCTCCTTGAAATTTGGTGATAAGAATGCATGTGCATAGAGCAAACTCCTCCGCCCAGCAACTGTCAAGGGGCAATCCCTGCTAAAAATGAAAAGTGATACACTTACTCACTTCTAGGGATAAAATTTTGTTTAATGTCCAGAAGGCGAGAGCCAACTACACAGTCATGTGAAGATCATGAAAATACATAAACCACAAGAGACACAGGAGTCCTTGCAAAACCATCACCCCAGTGTCTGCTTAGGCTTGTGTTTTCTTCCGTACTGCTTTTTAGGTATATGTAAAAAACTACATTTTTTTACTTATTTATGGTCATTTGGGGGTGATACTAAACCAAGGGCCTTGTGCATTCAAGATGACTACTAAAATATACATATGTGTGTGTGTGTGTGTGTGTGTGTGTGTGTGCACGCGCGCATCCAACTCCAAACAATTACTTTTTAAAAAGGATCTAAAATGCTTCAAAAGCTTCATTAAAAATATAATATTGTTGTTAGTTTCAAACCCAACCAGCCATATGATTACCTGTAGGATATATTTATATGTAAATAACACATTGTTTATTTAGGTCATACTTGACCTGTTGAGATTTAAACTGTTTACACAGTTTTACCCTTAAGAACTATAGTGGAAAACATTGTCTACCTATCACATATTTACAGATTATTATTTGACACATTTCTCGAAGTGTGTATGTTCAAAGGACATTTGTGACCTGCCTTTTGTCAAGTATTACAAGCTATTGTTTTAGATGTACCAAGATATTCCTCCCAAAGTTATACAAACGTGCTCACTTTGTCAACATTTCTCATGAGCATTGTATTAATTTTTGTCTCACTCCAAGGAATTTAGTGCTAACTCAGTTTTTGATTGCAAGTAAGTTTAAACATGTTTTCATGTGTTCATGGCTAATTTGACATGTCCTTGTTCTTTCAGCTTCCTATGGAGGCACCTATCTTTCTGTTTTACAGACTTGGGAGTATTTTTTTATGGTACTTTTGTTGCACATCTGTGTATCAAATACCTAGGGAAAACTTGGGCTGCTGCTGTAAACCTAAGACCTTCAGCTTATGGGAGGCATTTAAAGTCCAGGAACAGATGTGATCGCCCCTGACAAAGCTTTAGAAGTAAACAAATTGTGTCCAGGACCACATCGAGCTAAACAGCGGCATGTGGAAGCTGAGTAAGGGAGAACACAGACAAGGACAACAAACAGTAATTCCTGATAAGGCATAAAGATGGCGGTGTGTCGTCACAACAAGAGAAGATAAGTTATTCACGTGTGATGATATGTGATTCTGCTAACGGGTCTATAGAGATGCTGTGGTGGGTTTGGGGATTTAGTTGCTGGGAGATACTGGTAGAAAGCTGAAGGAGACAGTGGAGCAAGCCAGCAGAATCCCAAACGACAGAGAGCACAAGCAAACGCTTCTGTGAATTAGTATGACTGTGAAAGCAGAGTGGGGGGAGACAGGGCTGTGACTGGAGACAGGGTCTTGGTCAAGTTTGAATATATCATATTGTCTGGGTATAAACAGTTCTGTTAAAGACTGAGTTGTCTTTAAAGAAAGGCAAGGGGCAATGTGCTCTAACATAAGAACCATCTTCTCAAAAAAAAAAAAAAAAGTCTCTGGTGAAGGTCCTCAATGACCTGCACACTAAATTAAGGATCATTTTCCAATTTTCATCTTACTTCATACATCCATCTCAGGAGTCACTTATCCTCTCTGCCTCTGCCTTCCGTAGAAGCTCTGTTGGTTCTCTTCTGTCCTTCCAGAGGGTATTTTCCAGTTTCTTTGGAGGACAGCTCTTCCCTAAGCACTCATTTTCAGTGTGTTTCATTATGCAATTTCCCTCCCACTCTCCAGGCTCTTCCAAGGCAGTCTCTTCTCCGTTATGCATGAGCCATCATTGATATGACAGGAATACTCACATTATAACCTGGTTGCTAAGTAGTTACAGGCCCTGGAAACACACACCCTATTTGATGGGTTGATAAACACGTTGACACAATGATGTCCAGGAACCCAGAACTCAAGAATCCCACCCTGAGTGCTTCTGGATTTACCACTGGTTTCTACGTCTTCTAAACTGATAACTACCAGATGCCATCTTTGGAAACCTTTACGACACCATCCCTTATCATTTGCATGTTAAGCTTAAATATACTTAGTTGCTGATTTGAAGAAATCGCTAGGGAGGAAAGGGTTAATGATAAAGGATATCTGATTATCTTTAAGCAAGTTTGTCTGTCCAAACGGAGTTGAGAAATGTATGTAGTATGTGATGGCTGCAAGTGAGTTAAGTTTGATATTGTGATGGAGAACCGAAAGAGTAGACAAATAGTGTGGAGAGTATATTGGGCCCAAGGAATACAACGAAGACTCCTGACAACATCCTGCCATCCATAACGACGTTTATAAGGGGTTTTACCATCTGGTAGATTCTAATATTCAGTGAGAAATTGCTGGTATTATTTTGGCAATTACTGTAGAAGAGATCAGTTGTTATTGGGCTCTGGGCTTTACAAAATTCAGATGGCCAACCTTAAAAGGCAAAAAAACTAGCTCATGGACAGGCCTAATGATTGTGATGGAAAAAGTAAGTAGTTTTATTTCCTAGGTACTAGTGAATTTAAGCACCGCTCAATTTTTTTTTTCTCTCTGGCTTGTTGGCATCCTTAGTTTGTCTAGGGGAAAATGCTTGAATTTAGACATAAGGTCTATAAATTGGAGAACATTTAGCAAAAAAAAAAATGAACTTATAAAAGTTGAGTTTTCACAAATAAACAAGAGTCAAAATTTCTTTTTTACTTTGAATCTCTTAGGTTTAAATGGAGAGGCACGAGCTGACAATATATCTGAAGTAAGAGACGAGCAAGTAAAGCAATCACAGACTCAACTGTCACTGTTCCCTCATAAAATGTAATGTGTGGGTTTGTTTTTTTAAAAAGTTCTCACAAGTGCCTCAAATTATGAGGGAGAAAACAACAGTACTTCTTATCACGCCGTTTTGAGAACAATAACTTGCCAGTATTCATTTTTCTGCACTACAGGCACATCATCAAGACGCTTTTGAAAGTGGCAAGTACTAACTTTTTTCCAAAGAAAATGTTTGATTCAACTTCTACTCATGAAACGGCAACTCAACAGCTACTCGCACGCAGCACCTGCCCTTGGAAATGGTGAAGTGATTGGCCCACCTATGCAGATGGGTCATAATCAGGATACAACAATTGGTTCAATAGTCGAACACAGTCATGGCAAAAATAAAATTTCAATTGTCAAAAGCAAAAAATATGTCTTTTGAACGTCCCCTGAAGACCTTTTATTAGCATTATTTTCTCTTCTAATTCTTATGATATAACACCCCTGGCACCCAATTAAAGAACAGGAAAAAAAAAAATCTAAGTATAGAATTTTTTTCAGCCCTCCCATGTATATGCATATAGCTTTAGGCCTCTGTGTTCTCCATAAGCCTGAAGCTTTCTGGCAGAAGGTCCTCACAGATACTTACTTTCTTCAACTACAGGCACTATGATTGGGATGGAGAACCCCAGACCACTTGTCCCTGGCTTTGTGACTTTGTCCGTCTGCAGCTCAGGCACTCATACTACACTCCAAGTTCCCAGGCAGCCTTCATGTTGTCGTATGGGTCGATTTGCCTTCATCCACACTGCAAAGCAGATGCACTGCACAGAGGGTTCACTTAATTCTCTCAGTGAGGATTTGGGATAGAAGGTATTGATCTGTCTGAAGTATTAAATACCGAGAAGAAAAGGAGAGGGAAGAGCCTCTACCTCACTGTGTCTTTGCCGTTGTTCCTTTTCTTGATGAGTTAGAGATATGGAAAATAATTAAGAAGGACGGCAGTAAGAGACGTTCCCTAAACAGCCCCATAATTTTCTGACAGGCAGTGATGTAAAACTCTTTGCTTCATTCTAGCAAAACCATAAGAAGAAACTTGTCCGACACGCATATGTCCTACTCTCACCAAATTACCTTTTTCTCAAAGTGTAACTCAGGGGCACTCACAGCTGCTTGCTTGACAAGCAGTCATGGTAGCAAGGCATCACTAAATTCCACCCATTTCCTTCCATTTCTCTGGGCAGCAAGTACAGAAGGAGGAGTTAAGGAGCTGGAGGCACACTAAGAAGTCCCTTCTTGTCATTCACATTTTAGGAGTTGAGATGGGCTTTGACGAGAAAGAGAGTAGAAGTTGGTATCTGGGCCACTTCCTGAGCAGCATGGAGCCTTCACTGGGGTCAGAGCCAACGAGGATCCTGAAGATATTGTCTACACCACAGGCCACCTCCCTAGCATCCCAGCTTACAGAGATCAATCACATTTGGAGGTTATATTTTGAATTCATTATTTATTTTGCATTGGGGCAGGGGCAAATGCCATGTACACATGTGGATGTTAGAAGACAAATTTCAGGAGTCAGTTCTCTTTCTCCTACCATGTGGGTTCTGAAGATTGAAGTCAGGCTTGGCTTCAGGTGCCTTTACCCGCTGAGCAATCTCATTGATCCTCAGAGATTAGTAATATGAGGTAATAATATTTATTATTCTAATATTTTATTAATTACTTTTCAAAGTTTACTCAAAACACATCTTTTTTAAAACAGAAAACAGATCCATTAGATGCCATTTTGTGCCAAATAGGAGTTTAGGTAATGTATGGCTTTGAAATCGTATAGCTGACAGGTCTATGAAGGTGCTCTCTTCCTAACTTAAGGGTGAGAAAACAGGTTCATTGTGATAAACCACCTTTTATATTTTACAACCTTAAGGAATCAAGCTTGGAGGTCTTATTCCAAAGCTTGTATTACTTGTGTCATACCATGATAACATTTTGAGAATCTGACCATATAACCACCAAATAGTAATGTTGGGGACAGAGGGAACACCAGAAATGCTGATGTTCCCTTTGAAATTAAAATGAAGCCTTAGTGCTGGTGTATTTCTCCTCTCTCTGAAGGGATAGTTCATAATTTTCATCATGTTCTCAAAGGGTTAACTCATAAATTTGAAGAGCCACTGTACTTAGTATATTCAGAAAATGACCACCATTTCCCCCTGGTTCTACCATATGGCATCTCATGCTTAGTCCCCAAATGCTCAATTTTCTCCACTGATTGGAACAGGGATGGAAACCTTAGAAATAAGGAGATTAAATAATAATGAAGTATACGAAAGTCCATTTAGCTCAGTGTGCTGTTGGGCAGCTGCCCATAGCCCTTCTGGTTATCAGCACACCCCAGAGGCTATTGGAGAGTCATTAATATAATTTTAGATGAGAAGACTCTTAGAGATCATATAGTCCAATTCTCTAAATTTCCAGATGACAAAAGGAGACCCAGAGAACTATAGAGATTCTTACATCCTCATAGAGTCTTTTACTGGCCTGGTAATAGATACATCTGCCCAGGTATCAATAGCTTTTGGCCAATCTCAGTGCTTCCACAGACAATGAAAGGAGAAACTTTGGGATTCTGCTCAAATTGACCATTCCGGTTCTTGGATTGATTTAGCATAACCAGATACTATTTAGCTCTGGGACTTTAATCCTATTAGCCATGGTGGCACCACATCTGTCTGGCACCATTTGTGGTCTGTGGAAGATGTCAGGAAAGGTTGAAATGCTGCTGAGAGTTCTTGTATTCTGAATCAGTAAACCTGAAAAAGAGAAGATGCCCCTCTCAGATGTAGCTTAATGAGGCAGACGTTGCCAATTTCACTAATACCAGCCAACTCATAATGACAAAATCAGTAATTTAATTAGTCCCTTGCAAATGAAAACATTGCATCCACACCATTATTTGAAGCATTCTGATTCCACTGGTTCCTACTTCATTGGAAATGCAGAAAGAAAACTTCTTTTAAAAAAAGATTCCATTTAAATGTCTAGACCTTTAGACTTCTGAGAATAGGAAATAACTGAAATAACATCTTTAGACAACTTTGCAAAAGTTTCTCTTGGTGCATTCTCTTGGTCACCTGACATGATTTTAAGTACTGAAATCAATTGTGTTTTTAGGAATAAAAACATTCTGGGAAGTTTCCTGTAAATGGACAGAAGGCGGTATTGGTGGTAATAACAGCTCTTGAAAAGGGATGAGAAGTTTTTGCAAGTGTGTCAGAAAGCTCCACTTCTGCAGCCTTTTGTTTTCTTCTGGCAAACTGTTGATGTTTGTCCATATAGCTTTGCAAAGCTTGTTCTGTCTCTAAAAATGTAAGTATATGATTTTATTGTAACCCTTTTATACATCAATATAAAGCTAAGGGGAGTGAGTTCTTCACAGGTTAAAAATAAACATTTAAACCATCTCAGCAGTTAAAAGCACTGGCTGCTAGAGAATCCAGGTTAAATTTGTAACACACATGTCTGCACCTCCAGTTCTCAGAGACCTAATGTATTCTCCTGGCATCCATTGGCACCATGCACACATGGTACACAGATGTACACACAGGCAAAATACCCAAACATGTAAAAATGTTTCAAAATTACCAATTTGGGCAAAAAAGTAGAATAACAATATCTGGGTATTTTTGGTTGGGATTTTATGTTTCAAAGACTTATTACTATAGTTTATCTTGAAATAAGAGGCATATTATTTTAACCGGGCGTGGTGGCTCACGCCTTTAATCCCAGCACTCGGGAGACAGAGGCAGGTGGATCACTGTGAGTTCAAGGCCAACCTGGTCTACAGAGCGAATCCAGGATAGCCAAGGATAACACAGAGAGACCCTGTCTGGAAAAACCAAAAAAAAAAAAAAAAAAAAAAAAAAAAAAAAAAAAAAAGGCATATTTAACAGGCTGTCACCCAGTATTGATCATGATAAAACTTTCTCACATATAAGACAGATATAATGTGAATTTTGTTCCTCAAACATTTCAAATATTTAACAACACAAGGGAGTTCATAGGGACAATTCTAATTGTCACAGAGTTTATTACAGAACTTACAAATTGGTACTCTCCTGTGTTTAGTTATTTTCCCTACTCAGTGTAGTTCCTCAGATGTGGTAGGTATTGTAGGTATAGTGTGTTTTGTTTTGTTTTGCTTGATTGTGGAGAGCAAATTTGCCATCCCCTCATGTCTGGTCTTGTCTTCTTCTACCTATTCTACTGGGTCCTTGCTGATTCATATGGTTTGGTTACCAATATACAATTTTTAAGGTTTATGAAACCTTTAACATATATGTATTTTTTATTTTAAAAAGCCAATTAACATCGAGCTTTAGTTATTTACTTACTGTTGAGTCATTATTTTGTTCACTAAAGTTGTATCTTACATTTTTTCTACTTTCATTAAATTTTGCTCTATCTTTGTTTCTGACCTGTATGGGTGAAGGGATCTAATACAGGGTACCAATTAAGTTTTCTTCTAGAAAATGCATATTTACCTAAAGATAAACCTTTATTCTTTTCCCCCATCTGTCCCACCCAAGGCAATAAGCCCTCTTCTGAAGAAAATCAATTTCTACTCTTAGTGTGATTCCTGCCCGCCTACAGGAGACACTAGGCACCATCTTTCTCTCAAATCTTTCTCCTTTCTCAGTAAACTATTAACATGGTATCAACACACCAAAAAGGGAAGGAAAATGGTGGTTATTTAGATGGATACTGATCAGTCAGAGAATCACCCAAATCTGTACTCATTTTAACATATTTTTCTTTAAATCTTTGAATATGTCTATTATGGGTTTTAAAAATTCTTTTTAGGGAGACTCTTAATTTTTTGTATTTATACATAATTGTCTGTGTGTAATTCTGTGCATGAGTTGTGCATGTGAATGCAAATGCCAGTGGAAGCTGTAAGGTGTTAGATCTCCTGGACTTGGAGTTACAGATGGTTTTGGCCTGCTCAATGTAGGTCCTGGGAACCAAACTCAGTCCTTTGAAAGAGAACTAACTAGAGCATTGAAATGGGTTTTGGATCTTCAAACCTAAGATACTTAGTAGAATTCTAATAGTATAATTCTTATTGACTTCTAGGGTGAGACCCAATAGATACCACCCAAATTAACTGATTTAGGAGTATGAAGGAAAATGTTCAGGATAATATGAAAGACTAGAAAACTGTCTCCTGAAAGGCAAGTGTGAACTAAATATATCTAAAAAAAAAATGGAGCAACCAACTGTGTCAAACGTGAGCAGAGAGATCATAGTGAACAAACAATGATCAGTATATGTGCAACATGTAACTAGGATGCTTCTGAGAGAGCTGTTTCAGGAGAATGGATGGGAGTGATAAGATCTGAAAGAAATGAGGAGAGGACTAGTGATGGCGTCTTAAAGACTGCTTAGGGAAGTTCTACTCTACAAGCAAGAAGCAGACGCGATGAAGCCGGTGAGGTGTGCAGTGGCTACAGATTAAAAGCAGATGATGAAAGTGGACGTGAAGCTTGAGGGAGAGTGAGGTGGAGTAGAATCAATTCAACATGAAGGGAAGGACAGCATGCGTACATGCTATGGTGTCACGCAGTGTAGGAGTTCCTTTTGGAGTTCAAGTTAAAGAGAGCAGGGAAAGGTTTGGGCAATGCTTAAAGGTTAAATGCATGAAAGGATTTCAGCCTTCCTTACATTTTCAAATTTTATTTTATTGCCCATATTGCATAAAATATATATAGGACAAATTCTAAAGCAAAAATTGGGAACACAAATAAACCAATTTTCCAAGTATACACACTTATTTCTACAAGACCACATAATCTACCTTGGATCAAGTCTTTGTTCTCTCCCATATCCTTCTGTTTCTACAAAGAAGAATGAAATGAGATGCTCTCCAGCATGGTCCTAGCTTAGACACTGCTGAGAGGCACTGTGGTCCTCTGCCTACCTTGGGACAGTCTGTAGTTCCTGAAGATACAGTCTCAGGACAATGGCTCATTTGGAAATGGAGAGACATTTCTGTGGCTTTGGTTTCTTTCTGTTTTCAGCTGGGTTTTCCTTTGCAACAGAAAGGTTATATGAAGAGAAATAGATAAACACACTCAAAAGGGAGCTGGGCTTGGCTGAGGCAGGTGGGCAGGGAATATGAGGCCAGCCTGCGTTGCATAGTAAGACTCTATCTCAAAACAAAAAGCCACAATGCAACATCCACAAGGTTCTGTTTTTCAGCTCAAAGTCTCAAGTATTTCCAGGTTCCAATCTATTCTTAAAAGGGATGTACACTATTAATCATCTTTAATTCTTGATTTAATTGCTTTCTTTCTGAATTCTGCAAGACAGGGTGGCTGTTAATGGTAACAAACTATAGACTGCCAGCGGTGAGTAGCTACAATGTAGGATTAGGAAAAGAGAAAAATACAGTCCGTTCCTCTTACTTCTTTACAATGGGAAACATACTGTGGCTTATAAAAGCAATTATATGAACAGTAACAGTAATTATATCAAAGTAAAACTGTTTATATAAATGCAAATCTCAAGGATCCCCCCTCCCCCACCCGCCTCTCTTTTAGTGGTTGCAATTTTATCATTTGTGTCTGCTGAATAAACAGACATGTTCCTCAGCATGATGTTTGTTGCAGAAAACGTTTCATAGGTGAAGGGGAGCAGAGGAGCAGTTTCTGATAAGGAATTCATTCTATACTGCTTCCATGCTTGAGTACACACGTGGAAATTTCATCGACTCCAGGAAAAGCCATATGCAGATATTATTCAAGGATGCTTTGAAAGGTTATTCCCAGAGGTTTATTCTTATATCCCTTCTCGAGCAAAAAGAACACGCTGTCCTGAAAGGCTGTCTGGCCATAGGTTGCCTCTGGAATTACAGATGAGTGAGAAGCGATGGCTGTTTTCTTCTTTCCTCTGCTGTTTTTAAACTATATTTTTTAAATTCTGCAAGCATGAAAAGGTCATCATCATTAAGGCTGATGAGAGCATCACAGCTTTCATTTCTTACCTTTGGGGGAACTGCCTGGGGTAGGATTTGAGGTGGGCAGGTCAATGGGAGAAACAATAGATGATTAAACACAGCCACTGACTGACAGCTGCTTTCCGACATTTGGGTTAAGTCATGAGGGAGGCGACCCAAACAGGGCAAAGGAGCAGGTTTACACGTGCTCTTCAATTATTCTTATGAGATTTATATAGCTCCATAAATGAACACCATGCCATAATAAAAAAAATATGTCAAAATCAATAGAAATACTTGCTATTCAATTCTTCTCCAGCATGGATTTGAATGTAAGAAGTTTAAGGCATTATTCTTTTTCTTCTTGTCATTATTACTAATTTCTCTGTAGCAAGAATTACTTTTTCTGTATAATTTTGCTGGAAAATTTAACAGTCCTCCAAGGCTTGAGTTGAAAGGAACAGAAAAATTCCTCTTTAATAAATACTAAAATATGACAAAATGAGAGAGTTGAAGTAAATTGAAAAGCATGGGAGTAAATAAGAGGCCTTTATATATTCATTTGAAAACAATAATATTTCAGTTCTTTAAAAATTTAGTAAAGTCGGAGATTTTCAGATCTTACAGAGAACCTGACATGGCTTTAATCAACAGTCAGCTGTATTCAGAGCACTGTGTCCTGACTTCCAGAAGGCTGGAAGCTGATTGCAGAGGGCAGGTGGGTACACTGTTGAGGTAGAGAATAAATGGGCAGAGAGTGATAAGAATCTCAGTGTGGATTCACATTTAAAAAGAGGGAAAGCTAGGAGGATACTTTATTTTTCTCTGCCTACAATTTCATGTACACATGCAGACCTCAAAGGATTCCCTTTGAAAACAAGATGAAAAAGGGTGTTGTCCACAGCAAACAAGAGAGTACACAGGTCAGAAAGCACCAGCAGGCTGAGCATGGATCCAGTCTCTATGGGGAGAGTAAGTTCTCTCTTCAGTCCTTTCTAGCTTGCTGCCTTCAGTTCACATAAAGCTGCTGTTCTCAACATGTGGGGTGGTTGTTACTCTTTTTGGGGTCAAATGACCCTTTCACAGGTGTCATATATATCAGATATTCTGCATATTAGATATCTACATTATGATTCATAACAGTAGCAAATGTACAGTTATCAAGCAGCAACAGAAAGAATTTTATGGTTGCGGGGGGGGGGGGCGGCGGGTTTTGCACAACACGAGGGATTGTATTAAAGGGTTGCAGCATTCGGAAGTTTGAGAACCACTGACTTCAATAAGCAGGTATGGCAACTTAGGACTGCTGATCCAAACCAGGTGATCTTAATGGTAAGAAACGAGCTGCCACCATCTCTTTAGCAGACTATTAGACAGAGATTTTGGAGTGACTGAAAAACGGATAGCTTCGGGATTATTCCAAGTCCATTATTTCCTTCCAGAGGAATCATCATCTAAATCGGAACCGAGGTGTGTGTGCTTGTGTGTTCACCTGTGTTGAACTGAGAGAACTTATGTGTGTGTCTGCACAATTGAAAGCCAGAATGTGCACATAATGAGAGAGTGCTGTTTAACCAAATGCCCCGTAGCTCCTTCTTCTCCTTAAAGTGGCAAAAGAGAGCTAAGGAACTTTGAGTGGCACGATGGAGCTCTGCAATGGAAGCGTGGTTTCTTTCCACTTGGAGAAAAATGAGTGGGATCTGTGCTGGGCATGTTGTACGCATTTCTGAGAGGACACAGCGATGGTGTACAACAAAGCTGGCCCAGGTGTATATTCGGATTAAAGGATATGGATGCTCTCTATCCAAGACTGTGCCCTCATTTCTATGAGCTGTCCCCCAAACTGTCCTGATGTCATTACACGCTTGTAAATGCTACATTATGTTTGGACATGGTTCAGTATGCCAAGGCTTACCTCAAAGAGACAGAGCAGAATAGAGATAAGGCACGCCTGTGACAGTGGCAGGGGAGGAGGGGGAAGAGGAGAAGGAGGAGCAGGAGGAAGAGGAGGGGGAAGAGGAAGAGGAGCAGGAGGGGGAGGAGGAGAAGGAGCAGGAGGAAGAGGAGGGGGAGGAGGAGGAGAAGGAGGAGGGTGGTTAACTTTCAGAAATTTGAAGATTCTGGACAGGTTGGCTCCAAACAGTTTGCTCATTCAGTTGATAGGAATTTACTGAGAAATTACTATGTAGAGTAACTAAAGCAGGTGGCAGGAACACTGTGGTGATTCGTGGTCAGATAGGAGTACCTAGGAAGCTGTTCCCCAGAGAAGGGGAAAAGGCAGATGTCTTAGTTTAGGTTTCTGTTGCTGTGATAAAGACTGAAACCCAAGCAACTTGGGAAAGAAAGGATTTGTTTGTTTGTTTGTTTAATAACAAGTCCTAGGTCACACTTCATCACTGAAGGAATCCAGGGCAAGGACTTGAGCAGGAACCTGAAGGCAGGACCTGAAGCACATGATAATGCCAGGTTTGCTTTTCCTGCTTTGCTTGCCTTCTTTCTTATACAACCCATGTCCACCTGCCCAAGAGTCATAGAGCTCATAGGAGGCTGGCCTTCCCGTATGAATAACTAATGCTCTACAGAACCGCCTAGAGGTCAATCCGATAAGGGCATTTTTTTCAATAGAAACATTGATATTCAATAGAAGGTGTTTTCAAAGTATGTTTCTAGATGATCCTAGCTTGTGTTACATTGATGATAACAAAAACACACCAACACAAACAAACAAACAACTCCCAGTATAGCAGAGAATTTAAATTTAGACTGAGAAGGAACAAAACTGAAGAACATGGTATTAGAACTAGGCAAGGTTTTAGGCTAGGGGGAAGTCTTAGATAACATAACCTGAGTTTTCCATGATAGAAGTGTATCCCCCCCCCCAAATGTGTGTGGGGGGGGAGAGGGGAAGGGGTCTCAGACAGAGACAGAGGGAGAGGGAGGATGTCTTAAAATGTATTTTAGGTAGAGGGAAAGAAAACTCAAAGAATGTTAAGAATGAGAAAATTCTCCAGGTGACCGAAATATGGAAAGATGAATGGAGTCAGGGAAGAGCAATTTCAGAGGGCCAATGGCTGCTCTATGTCAGGCTCAAGAGTCTTCGCCTGGGGAAGGTCTGAAATAATTCAAGGTGAAGGCGATGACTTGGGTCTCTCCACATTTAGCCCACAAGGACACATAGAAAAGCTTCATGAAAGTGTGGTAGTTGGACCCTGAGTGAGGACTCTGGGCCAGCACCACAGAGCGCTTCTCAGATAAGATGAGTGCTTGGCAACAGGCTGAGATTCTGGAAGCCCTACCAGTAGGTATAATGGAACTGGTACAAGCTCATGGCCAAACAAAAGTTATATGCATGTATATATATAGGGAGCTGCAGGGGAAGGGGAAGAGAGACAGAGGCAGAGATAGAGACAGAGACAGAGAGACAGAGAAAGAAGGTGGTGTGAGAGAAGAGGGGGAGAGAGGAGGGCAAGGAAAGAGCGAGGCGAGAACCAAAATATAGTGGATTATATAGTGAAGAGCCTCTGGGAGAGGGAATCAGGGAAGAGGGCAGGCTATGGCAGTCATACCCTGCAGCAGGTGGGGACTTACCACCACCAGGCAGAGGGAGGGCGTGCGACTGGTAAAGGGTGTGGAGGAGTTGTCATTGAGATCCACTTGGTAAAATATCTCAGAATCTGGCTCATCTTAGTTACACAGTGGATTGTTAATAAGTCTTCTAGAGGTTGAACTACTAAATCATATCAAATAATATTCTCTTACCTTCCACAGGATGAGTGGAATATGCAAAGTTCATTTCAGTGCATTTTTTTTAAAAAGTTCAAAAAGTATGACTCTTTAAAAATTATGAAGACAGTAAACATCACGCTGCGTCTCCTTCCTTCTGAAGGAGCCTCCAGAGACTCACTTCAAATTTGTATACCTTTGAAGATAACCTGACCTGCTTATTCACAGTTCAGTGTTAAAACCAAAGTAGGGCACCGCCAGCTGTAGACAGAGCCTCGAGGAATTATAAAAACTAATAGATGGTAGTCGTGAGACCTGAGTCATCACTAGACTACAATGCACTTGCCAATGTGGGTTTTAGGTCACGGGTTTGTGGCACTTGCTCCTGAGAGAAATTTCTGCTTCTTTAAGTAACTTAGTAATCGTATAAGCTTGGCAAAGTTCTTACTCAGCAACAAGTTTTTCACCATGAAAATAAGGGCTTGGAGTTTAATTTTTGAATTCAGAATCAGAAAACATATTCTAGAATTTACGATAGGTCATTTCCCCCCAGTGGTACCAGTCAATACATCTCAATGATTCATTGTATCTTACCGTATCTCTGCCAACAGAAAAACTTACACAGTAGGATGCAATGGTGTTCCTTAACTAAAAAGATGGGCTAAAATATGTCATACTTTCTGAAGAACACCAGTGTAGTCCTAAAGCATAAAGGATATTTCTTGCAATGTTGGTCCTGTTTAACAGAGTTTTATCCTGAGCATTTTGGACTATGTCCTAAAGGAATTGAAAGTTCCTTTGAAAAGCCACACAAGTTTTTCTGGTCATCTTTTAAATGGCTTGACAACAATAAATTTCTTTTTTCTCTGGAGCTATAACAGATTCCTTGCTTCCCGTGTCTGTTTCTCAATCTCCTGTGGCCACTTGAAAACCAACTGCCACTGCACTGGCGTTAGGGGCATCGAGGCAGCGGGAAATCAAACTTGAAGCTTTTAAATCTGCTGTCAAGAAGGAAAACACTGCCACTACCTCTGCCATGCACCTTTCTGAGGCCCTGGCACAGTGTGAGGTACCCAAGGGAACACCACTGTGTTTTAGCTCCATGCAGTGTGGTAAGACCCCCCCCCAGGAAAACACTGAATTGTTTATTTCAGACAAGCCCTGTACTTCTCTGTTCAACCCTAGAAAAAAATTAATGTTAATTAGCATTCTTGCTGAAGACAGTGTGAGATGGCAGGAAGTTGGAAAGCAGGAAATGGAAATGCCCTGGAGGGGAAAACCAGCACCTGTTCCAAAAAAGCAAGGTGCTGATGGTATGGAACTGAAATCACACGGGAAGTTACAGCTTCAAGTGATGGGGTGAGGTGCTGGATATTTGCTTTGGTGCAGAAATACTCTCAAACTTCAAGTGCCATACCCAGACACTGGAAGTGGCATGAATGGCAGCTCCTGTAATTCCAACAGGCAGAACGATGAAAGCAGAGGATCTTGACTTTGAGACCAGCATACATTTGGATGTGTATTTGTTTATCTATCAATCCATCATCTGTCTACTGATTTATCATATGTATGTACGTGTGTATGTATGTATGTATGTCTATCATCATCTATTATTATATGTATGTATGTATGTATGTATGTATGTATGTATATATATCATCTATCTATCATCTATCTATTTATTTATCCCATATTTTGAAATCATAAGTTTCATTTGTGGAGAAAAAACATTCTAAAATGAGTTCTGTATTGATACAAAAACAAAAAACAAAAAACAAAAAAACAAAACAAAACAATCAAATCCAACCTGCACATTTCCCAGGCCCTCTCAAAACTGTAATGTGCAGCCACTGGCATTTTTGCATCTTTGAACTCAAGCTTCCATTTTCAGGCATTCTTGCCATATGCCAGGGGTGAGGTCATTAATATGTAAAAGAAGCTGGTATCCAGAGAATTGACTTTATAATTGGAGAACACCAGCATAAACCTAACACTTTTCCAGCAATGCCCTCCACAGCTCCCTGTTCTCTAGGCTATTAGGCCATGTCCAATTTTCTCGGTCTGTTGGAGGAAGCAGCTGCCTCTGTGTGCTGGAGAAACTTTAATTACGGGGGCCTTTCCCTCCCACAGAAAAGCCTCTTCCTGTGCTTTGGAAGTTTGAATTATTCAAGTTCATGTTAATACACTGTGCTGAGCGTGCATCTTGCTCACTGAACTGCACGTGGGGCTGTTTGCATTCCATGGATCTGGTTTCTTCCCCCTGCCTGCCCCCCTCTTTTCCTTTCTTTTTCTTTCCTTTCCCTTCGTTTCTCATTTCTGTCTCTTCTCTTTGCAAGGTAGGAACTAAGGAACCCATATTAGTAAGACTCAGAGAGTTCAATGCTGGCAGGAATCACAGGGCAGAAACTTTTCCAGTGAAAGTTTCTCAAGCACAATTCTCTTTTCCTTAACATCTTTGTTGTTGTTGTTTGTTTGATTGACTTACACGAGGTAACATAATGTATACACTTTGCTAAAAATTCTCAGAACCTTCAAGTCTATTCCCTCCAAATCCAAGCTACATGTTCTTTTTGTTTTTTGTGTCCCCTAAAAACCGCAGTCAATAGGACATCACTTCAACTTTCCTATTGAAGTTACAAAGCACTAATGAAGAGGCGTGGATTCTGGCCCTAACTTCATTTTCATCTTAAAAAAATTTTTCTCCACTGAATGTTATGCAAATACCAAGTTCTGAATTGCAGGTTTGGATTGGTCTTTCTAAAGCACCAAACCTACTGTTCCTTTATTTCATATTTTAGTCTAGACTTTGTTTTAGTCTAGACTTTGTTTGTTGGGAGGTCCTTACAACCTCCCAACAAACAAAATCAGCATCAAAATACTCAGTATGATGATTCCTGGATTAGGAGTCACTGCAGTTTCTGGGCTTGGTTGGTCATTTAGTACTTGCAAAACTTTATAGGCTTAGTTTTCTGGTGGAAAAAATAGTAGTAACAACGCATGCTCTATCAAGAGACTACATAAGTAAAATTGAATTATATTTACTCATTTTTTCCACAATTATAAGTATGAACTGAGGAATTTTACTGCCATCTTCACGTCACAGAGTGAACAGCCTTGTAGTTTTCTGTTCCAGTGTGCTCAACTGAATGAAACTGCCATAGAAATCATGCGTTCATGATGTAGAATTCTCTCCCCTCAAATTAAATCTTCTCCAAGAAGAGAAAAGTGAAAAAGGCAGGGAGGAGATATGCTCCCTGAAAAGGACTACAGAGACCCGGGGGTCCCCCAGCTCATGATTGAGAGCCTTGGTGCAAATGACTGGCTGCCACATGCTCCTAGGCACTGCTTTAAGGTAGCATAGGAGGGCAAATCTGCAAAGAGAAGCAGGTGTTTGTTGTTTGTTTGTTTGTTTCCCAGAAAAAAGTAATTATTTAGGCACAAAGGAAAAATGTATTCAAACTGTCATTGCATATTTGTTTTTTTTTAATCAAGCAGTTTTTTTTGAAGTTTTGTTGTTAAATAATTGTATGTTAAAAAACAAGTCTGAGCTAAGGGAATAAGTCTTAGTCATAACTCAGTAATAAAAAAAACCCTGTCACTGTGTATCTCTTTAATCATATTCCAATGTATATAGAATTGTCCAGGTTGTAAGCCTCTGTTAATGATAACAGAATCCAGAGAAAAGGCTTAAGGTAGATAAAGTGTAGCTCAAGGGTGCACAGGCATAGCACTCTCAAAATATAGTGATAGTAAGGAACTCTTCAATATGCTTTGTGTCCAAAATATACCCATATAGCCAGGTGTCAATGCTGATATTTCACCCTATGACAGCTTGACAGCTATATAGACAACGAGGATCCCATTAGATCCTCTTTTCTTTTTGACACAGGCTCCCTGAAACTCACTATGTAGTCAAGGCTAGTCTTAAACTCCCAGAGATCTACCTGCCTCCACTTTCCAAGTTCTCAGTTTAAAAGCATGTGCCATCACACTCATCAGTGACCCCATTAGAGTATAATGGGGCTGAAGGTTCCTCTTGCCAGAGACACTGGAACCATAGTGTCACACCATGCTGGTCATAGTTTTGTGGTCTTACTGGGATAACCAAACCTATCTGGTGACAATAGTATATAAGTATAACAGTAGATACATGCATAGTTAGCTATATATAGGACCCAATGTTTATGAATGATAACAAAGTATTACTGATTTATATACTTTAAGCTATAGTTTTAACCTTTAGGGTATATTCTTCCTACTTAGAGATTCCTATAGAATGGCATGCCTTGCTATATTGGCAGTGGCCTTCAACATCTCAAGGTCAACATGTTCCTTGACTGCATCTAGAGGCAGTTGTAAGTGACTGACCTATATCTAAGATGCGGAAGCATGCTCCATACTTTTTGGCACAAGGACAAGTCAGCTTAACCCTGAACTTCTCAGAACATATCCCTGCCATTAAATGACATAATATGAATGAGATATATAGGTATGTGAGTAAATGTATGCTTGTATGTGTGCTGGCTCAGATTAGAAGCATGCCAAATCTAAAGTACAATCCTTAAATTAAAACTAAAATCTAAATTGGTCTACAGCTCACCTCTATGGAGTCTAACAAGTCCTCTACTGTGACAAAGTGAATGGCACACGAAGTGATATAAATTGGCTGGTAAAGATTTCCACACCAGATAGAACTTTTAGGCATTTATCCAAAATAAATGGAAATTAGGGTCTCAAAGAAACCTGTTTTCGACTCTGTTCATTGGAACACTGTAGAAGAATGAACAAAGTTACGTAGACACACACACACACTCATACACACATACACACTCACACATACACACACACTCATACACACACACACAATCTAAATGTTACTTGGCTTTTAAAAAGAGAAGAATTCTGTAATAAGTGACAACATAAAGAGCTTCAAGGAAAGCACACTAAGTGAAATAAGCCAGCCACAGAAAAATAAATGCTTCCTTGCTCTGCTGATAGAATTTACCTAACCACTAGACTCCTAGCATCATAAAGTATGATGGTGGTCTCCAGCCTCAAGAAGAGGGAGATATGGGCATTTCCACCAATGGTCACAGAGACACTGTTCAGCAACATGAGCCAGCTCTAAGACCTGCTTTAGAGCACCATAGCATAATTACCAATAATGTCTGTGCATTTTACACTTTCTGCAAAGTAGAAATCTCATGGGAAGAGTTTTTATCAGCATAATACTTGAAAAGATCTCGACGGGCATTAGACGAATACATCATATGGTACTGTTTAATTTGCTTAACACAATAGGTGTATATCATTCTCTCAGGAAGAATCCTCTTTTTCTTTTCAGGTAAGTGTATAATTGCTGATTTTGATTCTTTTGTTTTATTAGCTAACCTTGAATTAACAAAGAAAGAGTTGAAAAAATTTTTTTCCTTAAAAATACAATTTTTTTTGTTTCACATTTTCCCATGATTCACTTCAAGTTAAAACAAATACGTACTTAAGTTTAGAAAACAATGTAGAAAGTCAAAATAATTGATGCCTTCCTAGATCAGATGCCTTAATAGTCATTACAATGCTTTCTTCATATGAGTGGGTGGATGGGATGGCTTAGAGGGTAAAGGTTATCTGAAGACCTGATTTAATCCCTGGACCAACTCTTGTAAGTTTTCATCTGACTCCACATGTGTGCCATAACATGTACCCCTCCTTACCCATAAAATAACATGTAAGTAAATAAGTAAACAGGTAAAGAAAGAAAGAAAGAAAGAAAGAGAGAGAGAGAGAAATTAATGTTTTTCAAAGGAAAAATAAACCTTATAGTTTTGCCTGCTAACCCTTACCGGTGGAGCTGTTGTGCTTGGACTAATTAATATTGCAAGAACAATGCATTGAGAAGGAAAATTAAAATGAAACAAGCATCTGAGTGATGCTGAATAACTCTTCTTCAGAAGAGGTTAAAGGTGAGTAGAACGGGAGTAATTCTACTGTAAATTAGTGAATTAAGTCTCCATTTTAATCACACCTGAAACCTTTATTCATGTATATATTAGACAAATTAGGAAAATCACACAATTGAAGGAAATGGCTAAGCATGGTGGCACACGCCTATAATCCCAGCACTTGGAGAGGCAGAGGCAGGCGAATCTCTGTGAGTTTGAGACCGGCCTGGTTTACAAAGCCAGTTCTCGACAGGCAAGACTACACAGAAAAACCTTATCTTGGAAAACAAAATAAATAAACAGAGGAAGCAATCACTTTTACTGTCATTTTGAGAGCTAATCATTAAGATTTTGCAGAAAATAGTAATAATATCACTTTAACAATATGGAAGCCTCACTCCACACCAGTTTTGGCTCTGACTTACTTATGTATGTTTAATTTTATCATGTAGATTCTCATTTTTGTCTTCATTTGAAAAAATGAGGAAACAGGGCATAGAAGTGTTGATTATCTTCTCAAAGCCTTGGCTCAATGAGCTTCTATACTCATCCAGAACCTATGAAGGTGATGTAGACACAACATTCCCACCCAAGACCCTCCACTATAGGTTCAACATATTGAATGCACACATATATAAATATGACACATAAATATACAGCATTATGTTAAAAAAAGAAAAAGAAAAGGAGCAGTGGGCAGGTAAGGAGGCGACAGCACTGTGTGGTACGAAGATGGGCAAAATATAGGAGATGTTAGAAAGAAAATGTCGTGTAAAACTCATCACCACACAGTTTATGCCAGGGACATTTTTAAGACGCACAAGTAAGGACTGTAGTTGGTACAGTCAAGACCTTCTAAAATCCGTGAGATTCACAGTGCATCTCCCAGTGTCATTAAGCAGCGTCCTGTTGAAGCAATACGAAGAGCAGCGTCTAGCTCAATAAGACACTCAATAAGTAGTTTGGCTACTTCCATCACACTGTGATTCCAGGGGCCTAAGGAGAAAGGACATGCCTGACTTTCTAACCTGTGGCCAAGTCAAGCACTTCCTTCTCTAGGCAGACAGAAGCCACCATGACAGACCCCACCAAGGACCTCGTCACTCAAATACCCTCCTCCTGAAAGTGCTCTGTGCTGCCTGGGTTATCAGAAGATGTACCCATGTCCCATGAAGCGTCTAACTGTGCTGCATGGAAACATGACAGTTTCCTCTACACCAGTGTCTTACCGACTCCCACCTAAAAGCTCCAAGGACAATAACCCTTAAAATCCCCTTCTACTGAGACTAGAGCATGTAAACCTTTTATTCCAACACACATGTGCACACAGTCATGTCGGCATTATTAATAAAAAGAAATTTGTTCATTCCAGTATAACTTGAGAAAGTTGGGAATTGCTAAAGGCATCTCTTTATAAGTATGTAATACACTTTATAAGGATGCACACAAGTGATCAATCAGTTTGTTAGAATTGTGCAATTATAGTTGCTAAGTAATGTGTAGCTGTACTGAAATCAACAGGGAAACTGCATTTAATTTTGTCATTAATGAATGACAAAATTCACTGGATGTGTTTTTAATTAGTAAATCTGTACAGTGGTACATTTTATTTTATTCTGCACATACACTCCTCATCACTGGTATTATACTTAAGATTGATGGGGCTCTAAATATACCACTGGTATGTTGGCATGTAGCTAGGAAGGCTCCTAAAAGCAAGTCTTTTCTGAGATTTTGCCTTTCTTTAATGTAAAAGGACAGAAGACCATAAGAGACTAAAGCTTTTCAATTTCTGTATCTCCAAGCACTTGCTCTTAGAACTGTGGGCTGCCACACTGAGACAGAGGATGGAGAAAAGCCTACCTGTATTCAGATACAAAACACAGTTTGTGTGACAATTACCTGCAGCAGGATAGACCACTAAAGGTTTTGTGGAGAGAGCATTCATGGCACGGTTACTCTAACTCTTTCCAGGTTATATCCCTGTGATGCCTTGTTCCAAGATGACCAGGATGCTCAAGGTAATTTGTACTTAAAGAGTGAATGAGAGCAATTCATTTTGATGGTGATGGCACTTGTTGCTCTGTCCGGTTGGATCTAGCAGCTGTAAAATCTCTCCACTTCAACCTACTGAAAAGAACCACAGTTCTTGAAGAATACAGACTGCACTATGAATTTTGGAGTCTAAATACTTTGCCTAACAAAGAATTATGTTCAACACATACCGACTAGAACAGTACCTGACACACAGTAGGCCTTTCGGTAAATGCTATGAGTGAATATAGTTTATTACAGACTTTCTTTTTCTAACTAACACTGTCTTATAGTTCTCAATCTGGAATCTATGCATTTTCAAATCTATTCCATAGCCAAGACCGCAATACCATGTTGAGTTTTTAACACTAAAAATATACACCCTAAAGACAATTCAGTCACCAGCTAAAAAAAGAACTCACATTGGGCACTGATCAGGGCTATTTATAAGTTTTCTTTGGGTAGGAAAAATGATGCCATAACTGCTTCCAAATCAGCAGAGAGTAGAGCCAATACTTCAAGAGGCGAAAATTGCTTTGGATCTTCATATTAAAATTAAAGACAAAAATCTCCAGACATTCTACCCGTCATCTTTCTCCCTGCTATTTTTAAATGGCCCCAGCCAGCAAGAAAGCGCTTTGGGTTTAATCAGCAGCCGTGTACCCCATTTTCTGCACCTCGACCCTGCCCGAGGCAGGCTGCCGAGACCCCTTTCCATCCCCTAGAGCTCTTCAGATGGCGAAGTCACAAGATGCGCTCCAGTTTTCAGCTGATGGAACTAATGCTTGTTGTGTATTTTCCTCAGAAAGGTTGCGAAGACCAGTGTGTTCTAGAACTCTCTCTCCCTCCCTCTCTCTCTCTCTCTCTCTCTCTCTCTCTCTCTCTCTCTCTCAGAGAACTATTGTATATGTACACATTTTAGCCTTTGTAATCAACGAAATCAGAAAGCTTAACCAAGATGAACGTTGCAGTTTGAAAAACACTTTCTTATGGGCGTTGACATCAAAGCTAAATGCTTTATACTCAGGCCCTGTTCTCTTGATCACAGTTCCTAAATACAAGGCTGCCCTGTAGGTAGCATAAAAGCAAGCATTGGAGCTTGCATGACAAATAAAAGGGGATAAAACTTCTCTTATAATAAGGATCATAGAAGTTTTGGAGAACTGGGAAGCTGTACCGTTACTGTACGTGAGCGCTCTTTCCTCAGTTTTCACCGAGGCACAGTTAGAAATGGCATCTTTCCTTAAATTCCACCCTAGCCTACTATTCCAAAAGGGCTCACTAAGGAATAAATGCCACACTTGTTTTTTGCTTCTATTGTCATTTTACATTTTTAGAATCTAATTAACGTGCCAAAAGCAGTCCTTTGAAAGACACTAAACAGTGTGAATCAACTTTCATAAGTGTACCTTATGCTAAAGGTTCCTGTTACTGTTCTTGGAGCAGGCCAGAGGAGACAGTCTCTCTCTCTCTCTCTCCCTCTCCCTCTCCCTCTCCCTCTCTCTCTCTCTCTTTCTCTCAGCACCGGAATAATTGGTGGTCAGTCAGGTTTAAATGGAGAATTCAGAGCTGCTTTAGAGACACAGAAAGCGCCTTAAGCTGTGGAAGTTCCATCCTGAAATTTTTTTCTTATAAATCACACCCCCTGATGCAGATCAGACTGAAATTGGACCCTGATGGAGAGGTTCCCACAGAGCAGTGAGGCCCAGAGGGATTTCCCTATCTCAAGGTTGCTCAGTTCTGTCTTCAGCTTCTCTCCAGCCTTGTCCTAGGAGGACTGGCCCTAGTGAGTATGCTGCATTGTTTGGGGAGATTTAAATGCCAGATGGTCTCTCAGAGTAGATGCTAATTTTTTTCCTTTTGTAATATAGGCTTGTTGGGAGGTCATTTATTTTCATTTTAAAAATCATAACTGGATTTTTCCTACCAAAGGAAAACTTATAAGTAGCCCTGCTCAGTGCCCAATGACACTCACATGTCATACTCTGTGACTTTTTTTTTTTAATTGAAAGACCTTAGCTGCCATGAAAAGATATTGTTAAAAGTGTGTTGAAAATGACCTGTTTTTAAATGTTCTTCCTGCTGGTCTTGCTGATTGCGTTATCAAGGAGCAAATGCAAAGGCGGAGCTGGGGACCTAACGGTGCCCGACTCTGGGGAGCTGGCTCTCATCAGCGTATTTTTCTGAGTGTAACTGTCAGAAGGGCACTCATGCTCAGGCCCCCTGGAAGCAGACTGACAGGCCCGTCCTCTGGAGAGGATGGGAGTCACATGTTCCATCCACCTACCCTGACACTCCGCGCCTTAGCACTACTGCTAATTGCGTGTGTGACTCTGGAGAGCTCTGCGTTGGAGCGAACAGGCAGGCTAATTAAACAGGGCCACAGTCACATACGCTTCATACAAGGGAGCCAGCCAACCTCCCAACAGAGTTCTTGTTTTGTGCCTTCACCTGTCAGCATGCGAGCATACTTAAGGCCTCGAAGAGTAATTGCTCGCAGCATCTATGAAGTGCAGGTCAGCGATGGATGAATATAATGGGCAGAACGGGAAACAGAGTCAAGTCAATCATTAATTTGACAGATATTTATGAGGCCGAGTATTGGGCAGACGTTGAACCTCGGGTCAGACAGCCGACTTCCCCGTCTGATAGATAAGAGAACATCTGTGCCGAGGATAGGGTGAATCTGATTTGTGTAAGGCATTAGTAAGCTCTCAGAATGCCCCTCTGGACAGGATGAAGAAAGGTAGGTTGTCTCATAGGAAGATTGATATGAGTGTCTCATAAATGGATGGTGCCACCAGGAAAGAGATCCATAATGCCAGGCCCGGGGAGCTCAGAGTTCAGCCGTGTCTTATTCCACATTTGTTATCAGTGCCTTCAATGAAGACTTTACAAAGGGCCTCTTCATCAGCTTAGTGGAAAGTGCTTCGGCTCCGGCTTTGAGACTAGGCTTTGACGCAAGCCCGGATTTAAATGCTGCAGGTTTCAGCTTTCTCACATAAGAAACAGGAACACCTAGCCTATCCTTATGGAGTTTGCTCTGAGAATAAAAGGGAAGGCATGCTCACTGAGCATCGGCCTAGTAGCCTGAAACACATTCTTAGGGAAAACTACTCAGAAGACAGACACAAGCCCAGCTATTGTGGTACACAGCAAAATCAGGATGAAAACGGTCCTCAGTAGTAGAATGAGGAATATATTAGCACTGAAGGACATGAAGATGGTGTTTAGTCATTTTTGTTTCATAAATCCTTCTTAATCTTGCTTTTCAGTTAATTCTATTATAAAATGTAACATAGAGCCATGTCTTGGTCCTTTTTGGACTGTGATAACAGACTGGTGTGTGTGTGTGTGTGTGTATGTGTGTGTGGTGTGTATGGTGTATATGTGTGTGTGTAGTATGTATGTAGCATCTGTGTATGTATTTGATATCTGTATGTTTGTGTGTGTGTGGTGTGTATGGTGTGTATGGTGTGTATGTGTGTGTGTGTGGTGTGTATGTACCATCTGTGTGTGTGTGTGTGTGTGTGTGTGTGTGTATGCATGCACGGCTGCAGAGATAGTTATTTTTCATGGCTCTGGGGGTTGGGGCACATAAAACTGAAAACAACCACATCTGCTGTACATCTCCCTCCTGTGTTCTCACACCTTTATTCAGGAGTGTGTGCTTACTCATTTTCTTCTCATTCTTCCATTGCTTTTCATACTGATTCACTTAACAACATTTTAAAAATGAGTGGCAACACTATTTTAAATCATAATTATCTACTTTGTACTGTCCCTTTTTCAATTCAGATCATATATTTTCACCAAAAAATACAATTTTGCGCATTAAATAGCAATAAGTGGCCCTTAAATGACTAGGTATCTCAGGTGAGCACAATATTAGGTACAGAAAACTCATTCAGAAATTGATGTTCCTCTTCAATAGGAGACAAAGTGCTTCACTGGGGCAAGAGAAATAAGACTAAGAATAGAGAGGAACACATTACAGTCTGCCATGGTTACAGGTGCGTGTTGATAGCTAGAAGTTCCCTGAACAGAGAAGTGCATGTTAAAGTCATACAGAGGAAGCTCATGGGTCTCTCCCTACTACCAACTACTGATTAGATGGATGGCTAGGAAATACAGCCATAGTCTTCCTGTGCTGAATTTTCAAACACCAGAAATGCACTTCTCACAGTTGTGGAGTTTAGAAAGTCCAAGATCGAGGTGTACGCACTACCCAGTCTGATGTGGGCCTTCTTCTTCTGCCCTCACTTGGAAGATGGGACAGAGCAACAGGAATGGACGCAAGCTAGTTACCTCCTGCATTTTCTACTTTTAAAACTATAACCTGAGAATTTATAGGTGACATTTTAAGACTATTAAAAGAAATTAGCTGGCTGGAGAGACTGCTCAGTGGTTAAGAGCGCCACCTGTTCTTCCAAAGGTCCTGAGTTCAATTCCCAGCAACCACATGGTGGTTCACAACCATCTGTAACATGATCTAACGCCTTCATCTGGTGTGCAGGTGTACATGAAGGCAGAGCACTGTGTACATAATAATAAATAAATGAATCTTTAAAAAAAAGAAATTAGCTCATATAGCAGACTCCATGACAAGTAAAGCATACATTGAAAACTAAACTAGCATTGTATAAAAATAGAAAAAATGCAGCCTTAGTGTATTTGTTAGAGATTTCCAAGTTATATCCAAGTGGTTTGTTTATGGCTTTACTACCTTTTCAGGTCTGCACCAAGTGACAAATAGAATAGACACAGGTGTGGGGGCGGGGAGGAGGGGTGGGGGACAAGTCATTTGCTTGAATAATCCCAGGCGTCAGCCTCACATGTTTCCATGAGATTCCGAATCTCCCTCTATTGTGTTGTGTGCTCCCAGTAGGTAACTATACAAAAGACTGTAAAGAAAGAACAGTGGGCTCAGTGGGCCATGTCGTGAGTGCAGCTCTATTGGTACAGAAAACATGTGCACAGAAATTAGATTGTTCTGTATTTTTAAGTATAAAAATTCACAGCAATTCATCTCACTCCTCACAGACTACTCTGTTATCCTGATATTTTCCCTAACAGTAGCCTTCATATGCCTTTATATGCAACTATTAATAAATGCTGACCCGTGTTAACTGTGCTACAGTCTGATAAGCAGCAATGTTTACAGAACAATACCTCATGGTGGTAACTAGATTTCAAGTAAAAGATTCATTAAAATTTGTACTAAAATTTTATATCTAGTCCTTGTCTCAAGGAAAAGAAATGATAGTTCGTAAATAGTCATGTACACTTATTAATGTGCCTATAAGTCTCATGTATTCATATATAATATTTCTGATAAGGACATGGTAAAATACAGCTCTACAGTAAAACATCAAGATGAAAGATATATATATCTTTAAATATATATATATATTTAAAGATAATTTCGCTGTAGCATTTGATCTTTCATGCAATACTGATAATTAGGATCTTGTAAGGTACTAATAAAATACCTACACAGTAAATGCAAACACATTTAATTGCCTGTCTCAAGGTGCAAGGTACAGCCAACAGTAGGCATTTGAAGTTTTACCATGTGGAGAAAGTTAAAACAAAGAAGTTTCAAGAGGCTAGGCAAGTGGGATCTAAAACCATGCATAAAGTTATGTATTGTTTTAAAAAGGCACTACACATTCAGAACTTTGGTACTGAAAAGGTACCATAAAAGTCATCCCTCGGTAAGAGTGACAGCTTCAAATGTCTGCAGGAGCTGGTGGGAAAACATGAACCACTGAGTGGAAGCGGATATGGTGTTTGCAACAAGATGAGAATGCATGGTTCTTTAGGAAAAATACAAGAAGATTACGACAAAAAGCAAGGCACTAGGTCAGAATCATCAAGTGAAACCCTGTTGAAAACCATCCTCACCATTTTACAGATTGATAGAGACCCCAAGTCATTCCCTGGATTCTCCAGGATGACCCAACTAGCTAATAGTAGGGCTAGCCATTACTTCAACCAATCAGCCAGTATTTGTATTATGACTCTGTACTGCATTAGTGTGAGCCAGATAAAAAGAATATGACACAGTAGACAAACTCCTTTGTTTCTCATGGAACTCCAATTTGTGCACTTAAAACAGCAAGAAAATCTATGTGATGAGAAAATGCAAGGTGTCATGAGAACATGCAAGCCAGGAGCAGCCTGAGGCATCTGCATGCGGGCAACATAAGTGAGGGGACAAGGAACCAGATTTGAAATACCCAAAGGCACAAAAGAAACATTGCTCATGGGAAAATGTGTCCTTGGACATCTTTGTCATGGATTTTAATGTAGACTTAGTAAATTCATTTTTCTGGAATTACATTCATCACTCCAAAATCATACAGGTCCATGGGAAGCTACTAAGCACTTTCTGTGGACAAAGCAGTATGAGATCTGAAAAACACAGAGTGAATGTGCCTGATGCCGTCCTTCCAGGAGTGACAGTGTCACAGCAGGCAACAGACCGGCAATGGCTGTGTGTACAGCGCAGGTCGGTATTATGCACTAGTCTCAGTTAATAAGATCAGATTTGAAAACTGCCACAGCGTATCACAGGAGTGAATACAATAAGACATTGTGGAAATAAAAACTGGAACACTGCTTTTAGGAATCTTAATGTTTCTATCACTTCCTCTTGCTCCTTTAAAACGGGTATGAATATTTGAAAAGTCCATGTTCTATGTGAGGGTAGAATCCCTCTTCCTTCTTTTCTTATATAAGATATTAATGTGCTTACAGTGCTCGCAGCGGAAAGTAAATGAGAAGTGCATTCATTAATCAGTGCTTTCGTTGAGAAATGGTTTGTTTGTTGATTTGTTTGTTTGCTTACGTGTGCATCTGAATGAGTTTATGTGTACGACATGTGTACTGGTGCCTGAGAGCCAGAGGAAGGCATCAAGGTGCCCTGGAACAGGAGTTTAAGCCACCTGGTCTGGGTACTGGGAAATGTACCCATATACTTTGCTAGAGCAATAAGTACCCTTAGCTGCGGAGCCATCACTTGAGCCCCATTTCAGTGTTGTCTTAATGACTGAAATTCAAACAAGCCAAACAACAAAGATGGACTGAGATGAGTTTTCCACTGTCAGAATGTATAAACTATCTTTTTAAGAGGAAAAACACAATAAAATAGATAGGATTTATCTTGATTTGTCTTTATTATTTCAGATGTGGATGTCTAATAGGGCTCATATTCAAGGTGCATTTTATTTTACTTTATTTTATTTTATTTTATTTTATTTTATGAAAGCAATTAACAGTAGAGAAGAATATAAGTTTCCCAAGGATGTCAATTTTGTGACATCACAAAAATCCACACTACCTTCTTCCAACACTCATATGTACTTCTTACATGTCAGAAATGTCAAAATCAATTTTATGGCAATAGCTCAGTTAGTCATCATGGCTTGATCAGGTTGGGCATATTGTTTGTCTAGTTTCCTAGATGAGAATTATGATGGATATGTCTTTATAGTCAACTTGACTGGATTTAGCGATTTGGAGGAGACACACTCATATCTTTGGTAGTCTTCTCCTTGGGAAGCCCGCTTACTTCTGTATCAGCACCATCAGGGAGAGGTAAAGTGTTTTACTGAGGCCAAGTTGCATTAAGTTCCTCAGTTCCAAACCCATGGTCAAAAGCTATCAGTCAGCCTATGTGAGTTACTGATGGACAAGGCATATGTGACTCAGGGAGTCCCATCCTCAAGGATAACTACAGTCTAGATTTAGTCTTGGCACCTGTTATTGGTATGATGTGAACTGCTCTTCCACATCATCTTGTGCTGATGTTACCCAGCTAGTGCCACTGAGGAGTTGACAGTTTTCAACGATGCTAAAACATTATGTAACTATTCACCCAATGTTACCTGAATGGTTTCTGGGGGTGGGAACAAGGTTCAGGAAATGGGGGAAAGGAGACATGGCCTTTGAAGCGTACATTCCTAGGCTTTCTTCCTTGCCTCTGATTCCTGCCCGTCATGAGGTGAGTGGCTTCATTGTGACAAATCTTCCCACTACAATATAGTTCTCCATCTTAGACCCCAAGCAACAGCCCTGTTCCTATGAACAGAAATCGAAACAACGCCTTTATATTTTTAAGCCCTTCATATCAGATATTTGATAATGACCCTGAAGCTGAATAACACAGTGTTTAAGGTATCTTTATTTCAAATAAGGCATTCTCTCTTCTTCCTACACTACTGGATTTCCCAAATACAATAAATCTCAGGTTCCTTTCTCAAGGAGCTGGGGCTGAATCCTTGACTTGAACTCAGTTTCAGGACACGGGCACTCTGCTCCTCATCTCTCTCCCAGAGTATCTGAACATATGGGCAAGCTCTCAACTGCATCCTGGGGCTCAATTGAGAATGGGCTAGGTCTCCCAGGACTGTGACACAGCCCTGCCACAGGCCACTATCTGCTCATCACCACTTAGGTATGCCTGCCAAATTTAGGAGAATGGAAGGGCAGTCAAGGACTTCGAAGAATCTTTTTAAAGGGAAAAAAGCAACCTCATGGATAATTAAACACCATTCTCAAAGTTAAAACGACAGTGTGTATTCATTAGATCTTTGTTGGCTTTCCCCACCATTGATGACTCACCAAATTTTCTACCCAAGCTGCAAAACTACCCTGTCTGCTGCTCTTCTCTCCAGGATTTAGCCAACGTTTGAACTTGTTCCGAATGGTGTTGCCAAAGTGTCATCCTGAAGGCTATACTTTAGGTAGGGAAGACGTGCGCATTCATCTGATGTGTGATGATCCTGGATGTCATTAAATATATATTTTTTAGGCTAAAACAGGTCACAAGGAAGATAGAAAGATAACTCATTTTAGTCAACATAATCTTCAAAATGTAGTCTCAAGGTAACAGTAACCCAGGCAGGCCTGCTGGAAGCCACAGAAAGTGATTATTAAGTGATCAATGGGTTGTGGCAGCGTATGAGGAATACTAAGGGAAGGTCACGCATAAGTTTATTAATGATAGAGTTTACCTGGTTTTATTTCTTCACTGTGGCTATAAGCAAAATTAAACCATCAATCATCTTCCTACTTAAGTAAAACCCAGGACAATAATTCAGATATATAGATGCCAGGCTAAAAGACATTAAACCATCTGAAGAGCAATAAGGAATATTGAAAATTCCTCACCAAATGTTAGCGAGCAGATACTTGGACCATACACTAATTCTGGAAATAAAAGCTGGTACTTTTTTTTTTTTTTCCTGGATAAGCTTCAACTTAGTGAGTTAGTGAGCAAAAGCTTCTTTCCCATCTCTGCAGTGTGCTCTTCTTTCCTGGAAGAACATTAGGATGCACTTTCAGCCTCCAGTTCTCCATCTCTTGCCCAAATCCCATTGGATTTATTCTTCACAGAGAGTACTACTCTGTCTCAAGCGAGAATAAAAAGAGCACACACCTAATCTATCAAGAGATCAGCAACTCTGACACTACCGTTACTGAATTAGGTTTGACCATATTAAAACTGTTCCTAGTTAAGAAGAGAACCACTAGGTGAGGGAAGGGGGAACAAGAATGGTGGGGTTACTAAAGCAAAGTACAATGATACATATGAAAATGTTCTTTAAAAAGAAAAATATATTTAAAGAGTTTTCTTTTCCTCTTTCTTTCTTTCTTTCTTTCTTTCTTTCTTTCTTTCTTTCTTCCTTTTTAGAGAAAAAACAAAACAAAACAGGAATGATTGGCTTCAGTAGACATGTGACTCTCTGTTGGCTCCAGAAAAAAGAGAGCATGACTCACTGAGTGACCATTCCATCCACAGGCAAAGTCATCCCTGCGTAAGAGGTATGAACATCCCTGGCTCAAACACAAGATTAAATGTTTCTGACTGATATCCACTCAACTGGCGCTTACCCAAAAGTCAGTCAAAAGAAAGGATCACCATTCTGTTAAGGGTAAGGATGCTGTCAGAGGAACTTCTTCCCATATGGCACAATATGTCAAGGACCTGTGGTATTTTCTTAAGTGTCTTCTTTAGTGAATCCTTTGTTAGGCAATTGGGCTACTAATGAAATGGAACAGGTAAATTTTATTGCCTCCACACTATGCATTTATATAAAATGGAAGCACCCTCTAGTGGCTAGTAAAGATTTACTTTGGATGTGAATACCTTCACTCACAACCCACACTTAATGGTTTGCAATCACTACTTCTCAAGACTTGTTCTTGTAAATTTTTGGTTATGCAGATATTATCTACATCTCCTAACAATTATAGAGATTTTAACCTATATACTATTTTGAAGTATTGATTCATTTTTAGAATAATAGTAATGAACCTGTTTACTTTATGTTAATATCAGTAATAATGTTACAAAGATAATTGCACATTCAAAGCAAAAAAGTATAGGAATTTAGGAAGGCATCTACTGTTTTATATATTTATAAATCTACTTAACATATATATGTTTAATACAGTCCATTTGTGGACTGTCATAAATGTTTCATTAGGCAGTCTGTTGTAATATGCCATTTGGTTGGTAGAGAAATAAAATATAGACCTAACAGATTTGTAGGTGAAAAGGAAAGAGTAATTTAATACCTTTCATGTAATTTTGAGCATTATTTTTTATACCACACCAAAAACTGACAAGCAATAATGTCTTAAATCGTAGTTGTAATATGAGATCTGAAACCCTATCAATCATTTCCAGCACATTAAAATATATTGACCCATTTTTCACCTTGAATGAATGGATTTTTAGCAAACATAAATTATAAAGTAATACACTGGACTCTTAGAAAGTACTGAAGTGACTTCTGAAGATTTTCTAAATGTTGACACATTTGATTATCCAAACTTCACATGTATTAATATCACCAAGTACTTCATCAGGAAAGGTGTAACACCAATGGTGGCATAAATATAGATTTTTCTTGTACTTTTACTTGAAATCTTGAATGCTATCACTATAAGCAAATATTATTCATTTTCTTCATTTATTGACAAATGTCTGTAAAATATCTAAGTACAAATAATAATACATTGTCAGTCCTTCTAAGTAAATAACTACCTCAATGAAAATGTGGCTAGTTCAGCTGGCAACTCAAACAACTCACATGTGCTTTACTCTCAAGAAAACATTTGTTCTGGTGCATGCAGAAGAAATGTTTTGTATATATGCTTTATTTCAGCACATAGCATATGGATAAAAGCACACTCAAGGATTTCTCTTACAGTTAGTAATTTTTACTGTCTCATTTCTTTGATAAGTATAGCTGCCTCCTCTTAATCTCCTCTTAACATGAATGCACGGCAATCAGTTTGGTGCCACCCACCACTTATTTTTTCATCAACCATACAAGTACCAATGTAATGAAAAGCACAAAATCATCTTTGTCTTCTAAGAATCGCTGGACTAGAGGATTTCTTGACTCTATGGGCCATACTTTGAAAGTTTTCCCCCTATATCCTCTCTAGAAATTGTT
Organism: Acomys minous; assembly: GCF_964271855.1. Classification (NCBI taxonomy): domain Eukaryota; kingdom Metazoa; phylum Chordata; class Mammalia; order Rodentia; family Muridae; genus Acomys; species Acomys minous. Next base: position 99,976,255 of record NC_140485.1, read on the forward strand.
AACCACAATTGTTAATGATCATAGACTACATTAGTCTCATTTGACCCTAGAAGAGAAAAAGATAACTATGCTAAATAATGTTCCATGTTTTATTAGGCACACAGTGTAAACAAAGGTGTAATAAACGATCTGTGACATACTCAGGAATCCAGTAGATACATACATGGGAATCCAGTAGGTTTAAAAAATCAAGCCAGAGATCTGATAATCTTTGTCTGTTATTGAGTTTGTTAGAGACCACGATCACTAAGAGAACCCCTGAATTCTAAGCACCTACTCTCAGCCTATGAAACATACTTTCAGATAAGATTCCTTCTTTGGTCCATTTCAAAATCTCCTCAGTGCTCCTGAAATGCAGCTCTGGCCACCAAGGTACATGTAGTAGCAGCAACTGTCGGAGACTTGGACGGAGGCTATGTACAGTTAGCAGTAGTAGTAAAAGCAGATGGGCATATGACATGCCTTCTAAGCCAGGATCATTACCAGAAAATGCAAATTGTTCTTCCATGTTTATTGATATAGACAATTCAAAGTAAGACTGTGTGTGCTAAGAGGAAAGTCTACACTTCTGTTCCTAAGCCCATGTTCTGTTATGGCCATAGTATGGTCTAGGTCTAAGTTTGCTAGCACACCACTATGATTGCTACTGGAGGTCTGTGGTTACAGACTCTGGTCAGTGGTTAAGTCACATCAAAACTATGGTTCTTTCCCCTTTGAGAATAGTGCAACTGGCTTCACTTTTTTCTCACATAATCAGGTTTTTAAGAACTACAATAAAACCTCACTGCTGTTTTCTAAAATCAACAGATGTCTAAGAGTTTTATTGCTATATTAAAACTTAATGTAGAAACAAGGATGAAAAATGGATGTACTGATGCTTGTCTAAAATAAGGATTCAGAGGATATTTATAACATAATTTTGATATTAAAGCCCCTGTAAAATAGTACATAGCATACGCAATTCCCACATTGAGTTAGCTTTCTGTAAATGTAAGGGGTGAAAATTTGCATTTAAATGTAAAAATCAGATTAATTAGTGTTTACTAGTGAGACGAGATGGGCTTTCTTTTAACGGACATCATGATGTTGGGAGCAACATGGCCTGGAAGATGTAGACATACTACCATTTTGATTATTAGCAATGCACAGTGAGTTCACCTTTATTGTCAAAGATATTCATGCTTACTGGATTTGTGTCATGTTATCTATGAGTTTTGACCATTTTGATACATACGAATTAATGCAATCTTATAAAAATGTACACGATAGTTACTCATTTGCTATATTAAGATTGATGTGGTAAAAGATTTAATGGTGAGTTATAGTGGAGGCTTAGACATTGTTTTCTTAAAAAGCAGTTAATAGGGACAATACATATCCTGCCACTGATCATGGGGAAGAAATAAATAATTAGCAGAATAGTCTGTATTTCATGAAATAAGACTAAACACCTACGAAAACGCTGAGCTGAAATTTCACTTAGTAATAAGTAGAGGAATGTGTCAGGACTAAACTGAAGTTTTACAAACTTTTTTTTAGATCCTAAGTCTCTTAACTTTCTTAGCCTTGTTTGACTGGCCTGTATAGTGGAAAACAGTCTCATTTTATACTTAACCTTAAGTATAAACACAAGAAGAAAACAGCTCTTTCACAATATTTTGACTTGTCATTGAAGTCCCCAGTATCAGTTTCAGAATCAGGAAGAGCCCAAGTAAGGAGACAAGAGCCACAGACAGGGCAGAGAAGTGGTTCTCCACTTACCAACAAAACCTTGAAACGCCCTTGGAGACATTCTCACTCCCTGGTAGTTGAGTCCCATATGTCATGGAGGACCCAACATTCTCACCCAAGAAAGCACAAAACAAGTGGGCTGCAGTCTGCAGAGCAACTTTGCATAAATTGGCAAGCAGAAAGCAAGGATGGGACCTGATTGCACAAAGCACTTTTTGGGAGAGGACATTGCATTCGACTGCCATGTGGCACCAAGGGAGCCTCTCACCTTAACAATGCAGCCTTAGATGGGGGAAGACCTAGGAGGCTAACTTTTCACAAGAAGTCTCCCAGAGGCTGAAGACAGTCTCTTTGGTCATGGTCCAAGAGATTCATTCTCATTATCCACTTATACACCAGAGCAAATGAACTCTCAAGAAGATATTTCTTTAAAAGTAGCCAAAGCTTTAAAATACTTAATGTACAAGGAGAGTTGCCCAGGGCATGGATTTAAGTAGTTAATAGGTGAAACCTCTTCCTATAGAAGTGACTTGTCAGTCAGACACATATGTGTATGTCAGAAGTATTATCTAGTGTAATGAATTAAATAGTAACCTTGGGTTGAAAATGTCATATATCCTTTTGTGTTAAGCATCATCATTTTTCAATATGAGGCACTAGAGACTGAAAAAATATAGTACTACAATTGTCTTTGTGCCAAGATTGTTGAACATTCTAAGCAGAAAATTAAGCTTGCATTAAATATAGCCTGCCAAGGCTTTTTTCCTATTTCTATTTCATAAATATAAAAGTCAAGGCTTTTTTCCTATTTCTATTTCATAAATATAAAAGTCGATCTAAAGAAAAGGGATTCTAGACCTTTTGGTAGTGTTCACCAAGTTTTTCGCCAAAGTCTGAAGGGCAACGTGTAGAGAATCAAACTTCTGAGTGAATGAAAGCCTTGCGTGTGGACTTATTGTCTCTATGCCTCAGCAGCAGGGAAACAGCACTTCAGCGTGGAATGGTTGGGAGAAAAAACAATGCCACGGCCTCCATGGAAGACAAGTCTAACCATAAACTCAAATTCTTATAGCTAAGCAAACCTTTTCAGTTTTCAAGTCCCTAGTAGGTGGCTCCTTGAGGATACTCAACACATTTATTACATAATAGCACCCTGAGGATGCTCTGTACATTATTTATATAACAGCATCCTGAGGATGCTCAATGCATTTATTATATACAGCACCTGATGAACAAAAGCTTTGCATGTACCAGGTACCAGTCAAAGCTTGAGAAGTGGTTCCACAAGAAAAGGTTTGTGATTGTCATCTCTTTTTCTCGAAGAGGAAAGAAACCAAATGATTAAGCTTATCTGTGTGGTGTGTAAAGGCTCTGAGAAAGGAATGCCTATAGCAATGTAACTCCAAGTCTTCAAACTCACGTGGACTGTAAAGAAGAAATAAGTCAAAATAATAAAAATGCTTCCCGTGGTAGAAGAGGCAACTGTGTTTACTAACCAAATAGCTTCTTTCTTCCTCCTTGACACTCAGAAAAACTATTGTTTTTCAAGTAATTTGTATTGTAGATAAAGCCTTGAACATGATCAATATTTGTTGGATGTATGTTTAATTAATGATAGAATTATATTCCCCCATAATTTTCAGTGATAAGTCCATATGACAGTACTTTTATTATATTTCCACTTATATGAACTCATTGAAGCAATCAAATATCCTCTGAGAAAACAGAGTTTGGCAACTGCATAGTTTAAACTATGCAGAGTATAAATATCCCCTGAGGTTGAGTAATGCTGATACAGGCAAAGGCACCAAAATTAGATGTTCAGACTGAACAATAAATTATATAAATGAAGAAATGTAACTGCAATTTTTTTTATTCATTGAAACAAATACTTCCACCGAAAAGAATCTGACAAGAATGCAAAAATTATATATAATCGGTTGATAACCACAGTGTTGATTGTAGTGACCAAAACAAAAACAAGAATAATAAAAAATGTATTACGTGTTCATTCCCAGAGAAATGGTTAGGCCAAATGTACGATGGTTAAATAATAGGATGCCATACTAACTTGGTCTTTATTTAAGGCAGAACTAACGCTACGGCGCCTTAAGGGGCACAATACCAGGTGGATCATGCTTTCATTGTGGATTTGTGATTTCATACTTAGAAGTACATAAATGAATGCATTGTGAGAACCTACTCCTGAGAAGAAAGATTATGGCTGAATTAAACCACTCTCTGCCTATATCTTATTTTTAAAATAGAGCTATTTGAAGTCCATGTCCATGTGCAAGTTACTCTTTACAGTCCTTTCTGAATCATAGCATGGTTTCCTAATTTTCTTATTATTTAAGTCATTTTATTTGAAGTTTAACATTCCCCTTTGAAAATCAGTTACCATTAGGGTTTTTGTCTTTTCCTTCTAGGAAAATTGGAACAAACTTGTATTTATATTTAGGCAAATACTAAATTCTGCAAGAATAGTTAGATCTCTTGTTAAAGTTTGAAAACTAACACCAAATCAAACATCTGCTCAAAAATCTAAAAGTGATGGAGAATGCTTTAAAAATTTTTAAAGAAATATAACATTTTTATTAAATATATTTTTACTTTTTAAATATACATTTATATTATTCCACATATCTACAATAAACAACCTATAGCAAGAAGAACCACAAAATGATCATGAATTATATAAATGTTACATTCATAATGTTTTGGCTACTTGTATTTGGAAGCCTTGAAGAAAACATTTTTCCTATTTTGGTGAGTCTAAAATTCTGAATGCAAATCAGTATCTATCATATCTCATCATTATCAACTTAACACATCTGTGTAGACAAAGGACATCTTAACACCTAAACAACTAAGCTTAATTGTAAAACTAAACCATCTTGTCTTCAACCCCATCAGAGATGTGAGAAAGAATAAAATTAATTACCTGAGTATACAGAGAGTACAGATTAGAAGCTTCCCAAATGAGATGACAGAGACAGTTTGCTGCCTGAGCAGTCATCTAAAACTCTCTAAAACCTTGGAGCATCATCTTCAGCCTTCTGGCCCAATATATCTGTGAGACATATTTGTGAGGCAGGAACTATTGAGGACCTATTGAGTTTGGCCATTGACTCTGCCTACATCTAAGCTTGCCCATATATAGGCAGAATTCTGTCTGTGGTAGAAATGAGGACATTTTCCCCAATGGCTTGTTTGCCACCTTTGAAGCCATCTCCATAAGGAGGTTCTTAAATATATTTTTAAAACATAAAAAACAAATGCTTCTCTGACATTTTAAAAATATGCTGGAACATTTTTTAATGTTCCATTTAAACATTTAAACTCCACATTTTAAAATGTCAAGTTTTAAGAAAGATACCCAAGTGGAAACAAACAAAAAACAAAAAAAGTGCTGATCTTGATCTCCCTACTCTGCACAAAATATGATTAATTCTAAATAGAATATAAGCATACCACTAATATATAAGCTAATTGTGTGTCGTATCCAACATATATCACAACAGAAGATCCTTGAGACAGATAAGGATTTCTAAGCCAACACCAAACATCCCAGCAGATCTGGCAGTCTGCTACTAGGGAGGCTGAGGTAAGAAAATTGTTAAGTTTAAAGTCTCACCTGTTTCAAAACAGAATGTGAAAAGAAGTTTAGGGTGTAGCACAAGGGTAGAACACTTCCCTGGGAAACCCTAGATCCAAATCATTAGGGCCATAAAGACAGAAACAAAAGATTAAAAGAAAAAAAGCTTATAAATAGAAACTATTAGATTATAACTACTTATTTTCAAGACATAATTTATCAAGAAAACAAAAGAGACAAGCCAGACTGGGAACAAATATTTATAATACATATAATAATGATGACAAAAAAACCTGAACCCAGAAACAAAAATTATAATAAAAAATAAGGTTGAGTAATAAGAAAATCATTTGTACTGGCTAGTTTTATGTCAACACAAGCTAAAATCATCTGAGAGGAAGACTTACATGTGGATATTAGCCCAACATAGATGTCCTTTGAGAGACTCCACCCAGTGGGGATTGGGCAGATGCTGATACTCTCTGCTGGACTCCTGGTGGAGTGCTGAGAGTGGTATGGAAGAATGGGGTATGGAAGGATCCAGAAGGTTCAGAAGCCTCACAAGGAGACCATCAAGGCTGCTAGATCTGGATCCAGCAGGGCCTGTACAAGCTATTGCACCAACCAAGGACAATGCATGCAGTGAACCTAGACCACCTGTTAAGATCTAGCCAATGGACAGCTCATTCTCCACGGTTGTAGGGGGAGTGTGCACTGCCTCTGACATGAACTCTGGTGCCCCAAATTTGACCACTTCCTCTTAGTTGGGAGGCCTGGCAAGACACAGAGGAAGAGGAAGCAGGCTACCCTGATGAGACCTCATAGGCTGTGGTCATATGTTAGGGGAGAAGGTCCCCTTCTATGAGAGGTCTAGGGGAGGGAAATAGGGCAGAAGAGGAAGGGAGGGTGGGAATGGAAGGGAAGATACAAATGAGGCGATAATAATCTGGATGTAATATGAATAAATTATAATAAATTTAAAATTAAACCTACCCCCCAAAAAAAGAAAGAAAGAAAATGCTTTTATAAGCTCTGGCTGTAGGCAAGCTGGCTGTAGGGTGTTTTTTCAATGGGGGAAGGCCCAGCCTGTGGTGGGTGGTCCTATCCCTGGGCTGGAGGTTCTGGATTCTACAAGAAAACAGACTGAGCAAGCCATGAGGAACAATCCAGTAAGCAGCACCTCTCCATGGCCTCTGCATCACCTCCTGTCTCCAGGTTGCTGCCCTGTTTAAAGTTTCAGTTCTGACTTCCTTCAGTGGTGGTCTATGATGGAAATGTAAGCCAAATAAACCCTGTCCTCCCCAAGTTGCTTTGGCCATGGTGGTTCTCACAGCAATAGAAAGCCTAACTAAGATATTAACCCATTTAAAAGTGACCAGAAGAAGTGATCAGGGATATCGTGAGAAAAGATAAACACATGGCCAACAAAACCATGAAAGGAAAAGAAACCTAAAACCACAGTCACCAGCAGGGAAAATACCAGTTTCCATAACAAAATACTTAGGATATTCAATCTGGGTTGTGACATTGATGAACGTTGGATTCTTGTGCCCCCCCATCAGAATGAAGTCACTGTATCAAACACCTTAACCACGGCATCCAGTAGCTCTCAGTTCTAGTCTGAGACAAATAGAAACATACCCACCGGATTTACAGAGGGATGCTCCTGGTAGCTTTATTCACAAGAATCCTAAACCATAATCAATGCAAGTATCTACTGATAGGTGAAAGGACACAGGCGGTGGCATATCCATTCAGTGCATCATGACTGGGAGTTAAAGACTAATGATTTTTTAGATTAATGATGACATTGGGTAAATTTCAAACCAAATTATCCTAAGGAAACAAAGGCTGATTTCATTTGTATAAAGTTCTAGAACAAACATTAATAAGCAATGGCAGTAAAAAGTAAATCATTTACGGGGGACAGATGGGCTTTCTGACTACAAAAATATAAGAGGATATGTAAAAATATTCAATACCTTGAATACAAGAGACATTCAAGGGAGTAGGGAGCTTTTCCAAAACTGACCAAGATGCACTTTTAAGATGTGTTTGTTAAATGTAAGTTACGTATTTTGAAAAGATTAAAAACACATTCTTCAATGTGAATTAGGTAGAGCAATTCATCACGAGTCAGTGGGAAGGGTTTCTTTCTGTAGATGGACAGATGGCCACCCTGAACCAGCAGGGCAGGTTTGTAACCTCTCAATGCTGTTGCTGTTGCTGCTGCTCAAGCCTCACATTCGAGAACATTGGCTTTGCAACACAGAGGGAAATAGCTAAAGAACAGCCTTGCAGGGGTTGGGTAGAGTGTAACCACTGAGGCTAAAATGCCTCTGGATTGAACGGAAGAAAGTGAGTATTTTGAGTAATTCACTGCAGGAAGTAAAAGCGAGCTTTTCATTTCTCTCAGGGGCCCAAGAACTCTGTGGAAGCTCATATGGCTGTATGGCAGGTGTTTGCATTCTCTTGTCTCTGGAGACAAGGCAGAGTTTTCATCAAATTCCCAGGTGAACGCGATCAGAAAAGATCCCAAAGAACTAAAGCAACTCATGACCATCCTTTTTGTTTCGAATTTTCACTTGTATACATTTTCCTCATCCATAAGCAGCAGGCACACATGGATGCTTACAACTTCATTCTTTATTCATGCCTAGCACTCAGAAGTTTCCAACATTAAGACTTGGCACAGATCCTTTGTAGGTCAGTAACTGCAAAGAGGATTGATAGGCATACACCATCCAGGGAGTACTGCCAAGGGCTGTGCAACCACTCTGTACGAGAAAATTTTCTTCAAGCAAGTTTGAAATGAAGATATTCTCTTTGTTTTATATTATTTTACTGTTCCCAGTTTGATGTAAGTATATATTCTTGTAAAATGAATAATTTTATTGTACTGCTTCAATAACATATGGACAGTACAGCATTTATGGGTATAAGATCATTTTTTATTTGCGCAAATAAAATTTCATGTGAAGAGTATGCAAGCATTATACACGGTTAGAATTATTTATCAGCCTTTTGGCAAAATTGTCACATCTCATATTAGAAAATGGCATACCTCTGTACTCACTCTCTTTTTTTACAATTCCTCTTATTCCTAACAGAAATACAAGATGTGCATGTTTACTTTTCTGCTTCATTTGGTCTTTAGCCTAGAGACATATTTAAGGGGTCATTTTAGCTTTCCAACAAATGGCCAGAAAACTCACCATATTCAATTATTTTTCCACTCTTACAGCTCTACCATCAGTGTATTCCACACACACACTTCACAATAAATATGGGGTAAGTCTTCACAAGCATGGTCGACTGATGCATCCTGCCTGACAGGATGCATCAAAAAACAGTCTGTGTGTCAGATGTTATGAACACTAGTGTTTTCCTCATGTACAATTTTATAGAAAAGGTCTGTTTTTTTTAAATTGATTTATGTTTTTCAAGCAGTTACAATCTGTGATCTAGACACCATATGCACATTACACTATGATGGAAATATTTCTTTTATCTGAGTTTTGTTTCCTTCTCCACTCTTAACGTTTGCATAAAATCACCTTGCAGAGTGATATTCTTTTCTCCCTCTTCTTGTCTGGGCAGTTGCTGGCGGCTTTTAATTTGGGAAGTCTTACCGCGCCTCACTGGTTTCAGCTCAATTGTTCCTCCAGCCAGCGGAGCATTTCATCTCTACTGAAGGTCACTGCGGGCTGCCAAGGCTTTGAAAACATACCATCTTTTCATTCATGCTACAGCCTACCCCTGCAGGGCCATTAAGAGAAATGGAAGCAGGCATGTGACTTTTTCTATTAACCATTATTGAGTTTATTGTAATATAAAGTGAATTAGGCCATCAGTGAGCTAGCATTCCCACATAGAAGTTATTTTTGTATTTAAGTAGTTTGCCTTGTACTGATAATTATTTGTGTAAATTATCCGATGTCATCTGCTTTTGGACCCTACTCTTCCAACCATATCACTACCAGTTGCAATAAACCAGTGATGCAGGAAGCATCCCAGTCTAAGGACACCCATAAAGCAAGCAGCACATTGGCCATCTGTTGGAAGAGGGATGGCAGTAACCATAATGTGGACCTGGAACACATCCAGTATTGTTTATTCTGTCACATATCAAATGAGCGCTGAAATCAAATTGATGATTTTTTTTCAATTCCAAGGGGACGGGAAATGGAGCCGAGTCTAGATCTACTAAAAGTGCATAAGCGACAACTTGATCCAAAAGGTGGAAAAAATAAGAGCAAATGATATCACAGGAAGACAACCCATATTTTACAAGATGACATTTAATTCATGGACAACAGGTACACTGAAATATTATTTTTATATGCTGATATTAATATTACTATAAAGATCAATCTCTTCCATGTATGTAAGTCAAATAAATTACCAGGATAATTTATTTCTAAGACTTTGAAAGCAAAAAAAATTTTTTTATTTTAGGTCATTAAAACAGAGTTTGGTCATTTTATAAGTCACTGTTTCAGGTTAGCTTACATAAAAGAAATAAATCATGAACCAGGAAGATGTTTTTATGTTTTGTCGCTATTTTTACATTTTAGGGCAATGAAACTGTTGCAATGGTAGTTACATACTCAGATTGAGAAATGAGGTTCTTCTCCTAAAAACAAGTTATAATTGTGTATTTAAAAGAGAAAACTCACCGAAGGTTGATGCAGACATCTGATTTAAGATCTTAGAAGTTCCAATAATTCATATGATGACTGTGCAAGTAATTAAATTTCTAATTCCCAGTCTTTAAAATGTGACAATGCTAAGCTGCAGATAAATGTCTGACATCTTTAGAAGGCTAAAGCTTACTTAAAAGGCAAACCATCTTATTTTATTTTTATAAAGCACATAGACCAATCTTGGAGGTGATTGCCCAGAACAGCATGTTGCCAGGTAGAAGTGGTGTCCTCCTCCCCAAATGATACTTTGCAGTGTGATACTCACCACAGCAGCTACTGACATGATTGGGATACAGCTACAGATCTTTCTAAAGAATGAGGCTCTTATGACTCCTCTTTGAGGACTAGCTTTCATGGCATCAGAACGTGTAATCCAAGCTTCCAAAGGAGGAATATAACCAATAATCCTACTCATCTATAATGTCTACGAATTACAATAACTGGCATGCCATGATAAGCCTAAGGGTGCAACAGAGGCATGAATACCTTGGCAGTAACCAACAGCTCTCTAATTGGACTTACAAAGCACACAACAAGAGGGAGATCATGCCCAGTACTGGAAACCTGTCCAACTACTCAGTGCTAATGAAGTCATGATTACAGGGTGGGCGGGGGTATACAACTACTCCTTTACTAAACCAGCATAATCCTTAAAAACATCTAAATACTTGTTCTTAGGCCAGACAAGTGTGGTCCAAACTCCTCATCAAGGAGACTTGTCTTTGACGCAGTCAGAGACTATAACAGACAATCATAGCCAATCAAAACGCCAAGTTGTGGATCCCAGTACCAAAGGGCCACAGGATTTATCTACCAAACATACACTGCAGTGAAGGCTCTAGGGATATTGTGGGGGGAAAGGTTTGCAAGATTGTAAGGGCTCTGGGAATATTGTGGTGGTGGTGGTGGTGGGGAAATGTCAGAAAGATTGTAAGAGCTGGAGTAGCAGGAGTTTTCTGTCTCTTAGTAATTTCAGAAGCTACACACACAAAGTCTCACCAACATGGCGGCTTAAACGTGAACTGAGCAAGGAGGATACCCATAGCATACCAAAGTGAATTCAAAAGGCCCATGAAGTGTCACCCCTACACCATAGCCACAGGCAACTAAGGGATGCTAAAAGTGGGACAAACAGTCTTCCCCAGCAAAGAGTACATCAGTTGGTTATCCAGTACCAAATGGTAAGCCCTAAAAATATGCAGACAAGTAATATTATATGGATAATTGGGTTTTAGTTATGAAAAAATATATGTAACAACAATTAGTGAAAAAAAGAGGTTGTGAATTAAAAAGAGAACAAGGAGGGTATATAGGAGATTTTGGAGGGAAAACTGTTGTAGTTATAATCTCAAAAAACAAAAACAAGAAATTAAGGCTTTTGATGAAAACAGAGGAAATTTTCTAGCAGTTCTCAAATACTATATGAAAAAGTCTTCAGTGTGGTGAGATGTCCATGGTTATGACACTTTAGTAGTGCATCATATTTTTTTTATTATTCAAGGTTTAAAGAGAAAACACTTTATGCATCAATCTGTTATTGAACAGATACTCCTTGAATACTCCTAGTGATAGCGTTGGCACCGACCAAGATAGGGACAAAATGTGACGTGGTGCCTTCATTAGTAGCACTTACATTTTAGTTGGGAAGTGACACTAACACCAGATACCATTGAAATATTCACAAATTATCCCAAAGACTACAAAATAATGACGGTGCCTATGGATGGGCTGGATAAAGCAGAGGGATTGGAAAGACAGTTCATTTTAGAAGGAATGGCTAGTGATCTGCTTCCATGTCATCTAAACATTAAAGCTTCAGAAGAAGGAGGCAAGATGTCCTTGTTAACATCACTGTTAGCTCAATGTGAAACTTAGAATACTTTATCAGATGAAGTGAGGTTTTCTCCCTTTGAAAATTCATATAACTGGCGAGAGTTAAGCTCACTGCAGTGTGAGCAGATGCCGCCCCAGATCCCCTACCCTGACCTGCCAATGCTCATTAATCTCTACCATTTAACACCTTGCTATTTGTGGCTCCCCATTCTGAGAAACACAGTACAGTCTGCCCACATCATATATGGGCCATAGGATAAGGTGATTAGAAGAAAGTTTTAATGCCTATACTAAATAGCCCATAACGTTAAAAAAAAAAGTTAGCAATGCTCCAACTCAATTTCAGTCTTCATAATTTCAAATTCTACATGGATTTCTTTTCTAAGTAGCTTACCTAGTCATTACTGGCCTGCCTAACTTGCTTCTTCTCCTTCTTATTAACCATTCTCAGTGTGTTCTGCATTAGATTTCTGAGACACTTTGGGTGGATTTACAATTTCTACATCCATTTCTTTATTTAGCCATCATGAAGATCTGAGTTCAGATTGCTAGAACCCACACGGAAAGCCATGCATGACATAACATGTCTGTAATCCCAGCAGCCAAGAGTTGGGCACAGGAAGATCCATGGGGATTTCTGGTCAGCCAATCAGTCTATCTGAACTGGTAAGCCCTAGGTTCTGAGAGAGGCTCCGTCTCATAAATAAAGTAGAGAGAGACTGAGAAGGACATCTGACATCAACATCTGGCCTCCACATACACTTGCATGGGTGTGCACACAATGAACACACCACACACACACACACACACACACACACACACACACACAGTATCAATTGCAGTGTGTGTGTGTGTGTTGTGTGGGGGAATAGCTTAATGTTATTTTTCTAGAGAGCACACATATTGTTTTTGTATATTACAAGCCATCTCATATTTTTAAAGCTTAATCTTTTTATTACACTTTAATAAAATTTGACTGTATGGGAAACATTCAATTTCTTCAGCTTTATGGTTAGATACTGAGGGCATTTATCAGTATTTTGTTATAATAACCCACATTCCATTAACGCAGCCCCTTTGCACACATGCTGTTGGGATCTTTAAAAGTCTTCTTTTTTTTTTTTTTAATTTCTCTATCATTGCCTCCACTGTTTTTCTGATGGTTTAGAGTCTCATCATTTTTCTCACCCTTCATAATAAGGGATGGTGCATCAAATTCTTCCACTCACTATTTGCATTCAGCCATTTAATAGGAGGGAAGAAATAGTGACACTACTGCTGATAGTGATGATGCTACAACAGAGCTTGTTACAGAGCATATATAAGAGATGCTCTCAAAAATATATGTAGGAATTGGTGGTGAGATAGGCATTTTGTTAGAAACTACACTATTTTGGGGACTTTATGTGCATTTAGCTAAATTCTTTGCAGGTTTACTTACACTACGGAGGAGACTGAGACTTGGGTGAAACTAAGAATCTACTAATGTCACAAACTGCTAAGGCCAGGCTGGGCTAGACACCTGAGGTCCTCTGTCTTTTAAACCTACTCTTTACTGTCTAATAGATAATGTCTATCTTGGCTTTCCATTTATTTTTTTCTTCAAGAAATCTGGTCTCTTTATGTTACCCATGGTGACTCTAATCCTGGACATACTTGATCCTCCTGCTCCAGTCTCCTGAATAGTTTGGGATCATGTGTGTCACGTGTCTCTCTAGGGGTGACCTTTAGTGGTCTCATGGTCACTCTTGAGGCCTCCTGAATGCCGATTCTTTGCAGGGTGTACTACGTCAGGAAGGCTCACATAGTAAACTTCTGTGGGGCCATCTGATCTCTCATCCCTTGACTCTGACACTAATGCACTTGTGTATTCATGCGCCTCTTGCAGCGCAGTGTGCCGCACCATCTGTACCCTCGTTCTTGGTTTCTATCTGACAGTGACACAGTTTGGAGGTGACATCAGGATACATGTGACATGAGGAATGGTGAGGTTGATGCCTGTAACCTGAGCTGAGATGGCATAGATTTGTTTTATTTGATTTACATATCAGAGAGTTGGATGATACATAATCTTCAATTTGGGGGCGGGGGGGAGAAACAACATTTAAAGAGCTGAAATCCAAACTATGAGTTATTTGGAAATATTAAATGCATAAGGATAAACACGGTTCTTCCTTTTGTTCACTGAAGGGGTCCTCAGGAACCAGAACAATGCCTAGGAAAGGAACAATACATATTGCTTGGAAGAAATTAGTAGATGTAACTAATTTTGGATGCATTTATATAAAGACTGAAACAGTGAACAGCTGACTCAGCTGCTGTGAGCTCCTCTCCCATCCCTAGCCTCATCCAGTAGCACTGTGTGGATAAGACTCGAGGGCCAAGCACAATGATTGAGACATTCCAGGCCTTGGAGTCACATCCTCCTTCGCATCTACAGCTGCGTGCTAGTTCTTACATCTACGGGACTAGCAATTCTTTTCTTTCTCTGCTAGGTTGCTCCTTGTTTCTCATCCCTTATCGTTCGCCCTTGTTAGAGATATCAACTTCTCCTCTCAAGTACTGTCTGTCTTTGCATTTGGGCTCAACACATTCCCTGTCTGAGCTTCTGCTCTTAGGTTCACATGCCCTGGTAGACTACAAGCCGATGGGCCTGCAGAGTGCCTTCCCGGCCTTGGTGCCATTTCCATTCAATGGTCGCTGTTGTTGCCAATAGTCCAAGTTTACTGGCTGTCAAGGTCTTTAAGGATGTATGTGGCAACATTTCAATATGATGTTAACATAATATCATATGAACTCTATGTCACAGTCTTAGGATTGACATGTTCTGAAGAAATTGTACATGAGAAACCCATGTATGTCTGTTTGGCATTTGGCAATTTATCTGACTGTGGCTTCTGCCTCTATCATGCTAATGGGGGGCCAAGGAAGCTCAGGAAGTCGGCCACATTCTGGTCACTTAATAGCCCTGTGGTGTGATAGGCCGTTCTCTCCGATTAATTATTAAAATCCTACTTAGGGGAAAAGCCACTTTTTAATGTGATCTCTGTCTAATATGCCTCTTTTGAGAGGTTTATATTAATGCAACATACTGCATATTTTCATTTCTGCAGTCCAGACAGCATGAAGGCCTTTGCTGACACAATGCTCACTTGTATTAGTAGCATTAACACCAGTAATGGTGTTGGAATTTCTATCAAAAAAAGCAGACAAGGAAATCTCTCTGTGCTGCAAATGTGTTTCCTGTGCAACTGAAAAAAAATTCATTTTAAAAGTAGCTACATAATGTGTCTTTGGAAAGTGGATATATTTTCAATTTGCTTCATTCCAACCCTCAAAATAAATCAACCTACCCATAAAGCACTGTCTCTGAAGCAACTTAACCTTAATTTAAAAAAACCACACTAAAAATATTGTCTGCCCGACATTCCCTAGTTGAGGCTGAAGGAGACAGAAGGGCCTGCCTTTTCCTTGCACTTTGTTTATAGTTACAATCTACATTTGCTCGCCTAACACATTTTTAAAAAATCAGCTGCAGAACTGGCATCACATAAAGTGATTCCAGATTTTAAATATAAATCATAAATTTGTAAAGGCAACATGGTGGCCTTGTGGGTTCTCTGTTGGCAATGGCCAATATATACTTAAACTGAAGCAGTAGCTGTGGAGAAAAGTTATTTGTGACTGGACAGGAGTCCTGCCGGCCATTGTTGCAGAGAGAACAAGAGTGGCATTTAAGAATCCTCTGCATCACATGTCCTTCCCTCTTGTCATCTCCCATCCCTGTATCTCTTAAGACTTCCTTGTCTTACCCAATAAGATGACTATGTGTGGTACTGCGATGCAAGTGAGCATTCGCTGTGGTACAGACAGAATGGAACTCCCCAACTACTTTGTTTCCTTTAACTCTTGTCCATTGGTGTCAGACCTGGACCTGGTCATGCATCTTTCTTCTAGAAGTGTGCATGTGACTTGTGTTGCTTCCAGGGGAATCTCATACAGAGAAGCATCTTTATTTTGCCCCTCTCTCCCCCACCACATGTACAATATTTCTGCTACATGTTGCACTGGCCATTGGCCTCAGAATGGAGACAAGTTGGAGCAGAGCCTTCCAGTTGTAATGTTCGAGGACAGAGGGGAGAAATTTGTTTTTGAGAGGTCAGAGCATTGAGACTTGCCATTTGTCACAATCTAATATAGCACGTTTCTGTCTAATACCCAGAATAAAGAACCATATACCATGATGAAGGGAGGCTTTTGTCTTTTTTATCTAGATGTGACAAGGGAAAATTGTAAAATATAATTGTTTTGGGGATTGGGAAAGGAGCCTGAAACGTGCTTACTGACAAGTGAAGTGATTAAGGAGTCTTCTTTTGATAATCAGCAGGAATGTGGGGGTTGGGCAATACAGGTCAGGTCTTTGACCTGCTTGGTTTTTTTTAATATGTTTTATTAATTCATTCATATTACATCTCAATTGTTATCCCATCCCTTGTATCCTCCCATTCCTCTCTCCCTCCCATTTTCCCCTTACACCCCTCCCCTATGACTGTGACTGAGGGGGATTACCTCCTCCCCCTGTATATGCTCATAGGGTATCAAGTCTCTTCTTGGTAGCCTGTTATCCTTCCTCTGAGTGTGACCAGGCCTCCCTGAAATTTGTGAACAAATGGATTGAACTAGAAATGATCATAAGGAGTGAGTTAACCCAGAAGCAGAAAGACTCAAATGGTATATACTCACTTATATCTGCATACTAGCCCAAGGAGCATGTCCTATGAAAGTCTTCACTTACCAGGAAAGTGGGACAGAAGGGAGGACATCTTATTGGGACTCTAGGTGAGAGAAGCGTGGGAGAATGGGGAAATAGGGTCCAGAGGGTCCTAGAACCCTACAAGAAGAACATTATGATGGGTAGATCTAGGCCTAGGGGTCCTGCTCAAACTATTGCACCAGCCAAGGGCAATACGTGCAGTAAACTTCAAACCCCTACCCAGATCTAGCCAATGGACAGGACATTCTCCACAGTTGAGTGGAGAGTGGGGTCTGACTTTCACATGAACTCTGGTGCCCCATATTTGACCTGCTTGTTTTTTACCATGTGCAGGAATGCTAACATTTATCCTTGGAATCCAAAGCATTTATAATTGTGAGTAACTGCAGAGCAGGAGGCATGCATTTATGGAACAAGAAAGATAGTTCAGTTCTCAGCTGCTCAACTTTAAAATGATTTCATTAAGCTTTCTTCACATGAAAAAGTAGGGCACAGAACTCCTACCACAGGATTCTAGTGACAGTAATATGCATGACACACCAGGAGCTATGTGGTGTGGTTTTTTTGTTTTGTTTTGTTTGTTTGTTTGTTGTTTTTTGTTTTGTTTTGTTTGTTTGTTTTGTTTTTTTTTTTTTGGTTTTTCTTACTGTGCTTGCTTGGTGCACCAGTACACCTTACTTTTCATCTCAGTACACAGAAAACTAAAGAATGTAAAGTTATTAAACATTCTAGGTTGATTTTTGTTGTTGCTGTCTAGACAAGGTCTTACTCTCTACACCAAGCTGCCTGCATGTCCATTTTAAAGATTGATGTGGGGGAAACAAACAAAAACAAAAAAACTCAACTGCAGAACTGAAGAGAGTCAGAGGGCTATTTTGGATGAACACTGAGCCAAGGTCATCTACAGTTCTGGTTCAGTCTGTCACTAAAGACACTGCAGGAAGGATGATCCCAGCAACACAGACTGTCCTGTTTCTTCCTAACCCCTGAGAATGTAAGCTTCAAAGGGAAAAGGAGTGAAGGGGTTAATATGAAACAAATAGAATCCTAGAGAAAAGTTGCCATATATCCCTACTGTCATCATTGTATATAAAAATATAACTGCGTGGAAATGCTTATCCACTCTGGTTCCCCTTTAGATAACAGGCAGCCAGGTCTCATTGGCATCCAATTTAATGCCTGGGTGAGAAAACTAGGAAGCTGCTAAACTGCATCCTGTGAGAAAGTCACACCTGTGTTTCCCTTAATATCTTTTCTGAAAACGCTCATCTCTAAGCTGGCCCTGGAGGGGCAAGGAGTTTCTGACTAGGACAGACTTCTGGTTTCAACGCATCACTTTTATTCATCATTTACACATGGCTCTTGACATTCAATCATAGTGCAATGCAACAGAATCCTTGGAGCTCAAAACATTTTGATGCAACATTAGCTTGATAGTTCTGGCTCTGTTTTAAAATATATATAAGTGCCCTTTCCTACAAATTATCTCATTATCTATGTGCTAGGACTTATTTACTAAAAATTCTTATAGATATCCTTCCACAAAAATGAATTCCCCTGTGCACTTGAGGTGCCACTTATCAGTTATTGACTGGTCATAATGTTCTTGCCACTTCCGGCCAAAGTCTACTTGAACCTTTGAAACAACTCATCCAAATGTGCAAAATCTATGACTATACTCTCCATGTTATGATGCTCTGAGAGACCCTCATTAGGTAGAGCCAAAGTCGTAAGTGTGGGCAAGGGATGAGCTGTGAATGAGTCGCCAGAGCAGGTTTTCTCACATGGATTAGTCAGCATGATGGAAACCCAGGCTTCATGGTGATTCGCATTGTTGATATGGTCTTAGCAACTTAAGGAACGTTAAAAGACAGAAAACTTCAGTCATAGAATTGGCTAACCAACTACTAATTCCTTATTCCGATGATGTTCATGATTGGCTTTAGGGCAATAATGATGAGAAAGGAGAATTACTAAAACAAACAACAAAACCAGGAAAGTTTTAGGGCTGGCCCAGAGTAGGAATTAAACTCTGGAAGTGTGAGTCTAACCTTCCAGCCTCAGAGTGAAGGAACACCTACTCTGGCATCTTCAGGACACACGCACATCCTATGCAGCACCACATCCATCTAAAGCCTGACCGTCCAAAGTGTGGTACAAGCGTGATGACTCGGTTTATGGTGGGGTTATTTAGCCAGGGACAACTAATGAGTGGGTAGAATAAGCACCTAATTTAGACCACAGAAGAAGCCTAGGGTCATGTCTAAGGCTTTTGAAGTTCTAAATATGGAAAAAAAAGACAGTTTGGCCTACTACGGCTCTAAATTGGATGATTGGCTTAAACATGTTGGAGTGAAACGTGATTAAGGTGGAAGCTCTCTGCCAAGGCTTGCTGGTCTAAAGAAGACAGATCCATTAGGATTCACAAGGCATGATGGGTCTGAATACGGAATCTGCTCACGTGAGTGTTACTAGAGGTGGAAGAACCTTCCAAATACTTACCGCATGGGAATGTAGGATTGTCCAAATTACTCACTGAGTCTAGGTCCCCGTAGGATAGAGTTTCTTCAAATCACCAATAAAATTGATTTCCAGTCAAACTGTTATAACCTGCTTAAACTCTGTAGCTCCTCCATTGAAACCTTCCTTAGGTCCTAGCATGACTGTAGCTTTTCTGCTAACACCAGCTCTTAGCATATCAGAAACCATTTTGACTCCAAGCCTCTCTTTTGATCATAAGGTGAAATTCAGTTCAAGCTCTCAGGTCCTTCATGCCTGAAACCAGGAAGGTCCAATGCTTGCTGCTTTGGATAAAGTGATACAACATAAATGTATGTTCTATGAGAGCTAAGACGGAAAGATCCTGCTATGTTCTTTTCTCCCAGCACAGTGGGGAGCTCGAAAGTCCCCAAGCTTATATCCTCGTCAATCAGCCTAAAATGCTTTGACTAACTACTTGGATATGGTTCTTGGAACAAAATAGATTCTTCTTACGTTCAACTGGTCAAAATGATTGTAATCCCGCCTTCCCCCGTGCTTCCCACCTGGTTACCTGGTTGTTACCTGGTTACAGTTTTTCATATAAAAAGCCTGCCTTAGAAGCAAACCACTGTCACAGTTGGGCACCTGAGTCCACTATGTCCCTGGTCATGACTAGTCTTGGGGTGTGGCATTCTAATAAATTTGCGACATCTCACTGAGATTTGTGCTTGAGTGGTTTGCGTGGCAAATCTTGTATTATAACAAAACAACAAGACAGTCACCGAAAGCTTATTTATACATCCCGTGTCCTATTACCAAGGTAACTTGAGGTGAACACTTAAGTACCTACTGAGTTGTGCTTTCTGCTGATCATGACTGAAAAAGCAGGGCAGAGCTCACTGCAGCAGGGATGTCTGTTGGAAATTCCTGAAGTAACAGGGCCAAGAGGAGAGCTAAAGCCTTAAAACTTATCTCCTCTACTTCCCTCACTAGGTGGGTTATGCCTCTCAAAGCTCCTGCAATCTCCCAAAATATTAGCCCACAGTGAGGGACAAGCTGTAGAGGCATTTTAATTCAGAATATGGCTTCTCTGGTATCAGATCTCATTCAAAGTACTAGGTTTGTGCGATCCGCTAGGATAAAAACACATCTTTAATCCAGGAGACAGAGGCAAACAGACCAGAGCTCAAGGCCAGCCTGGTATAAAGCCAGTGTCATGTAAAGAAAAGCTTAGGTCCAGGCATGGTGGTACATGCCTCTAATCCCAAACAATAAACGTAAAGTTAGTTTGTAGAAGGAAGCACCTATATTTGAAAGTGATGTTTAATTGAGTCGAAGAAAAAGTGATGAATCAGTGAAAGATTTGACAGAATAGGACACACCCAACTCTCACAAGAACAGAAAAGGTAAGCTACTGAAGGGAGCAATGCAGGGAGTGAGAACAGAGGAGGCAGTTTTATAAAGGTTGAGTGAGAGAACAAGCTAGACCCAGGTGAAGGCAGAACAGGCAAGAAAAGCTCCTTTTACAACAAGCATTCAAAACGTGGATGGGGCAGGGGTCTCAGAGTCCAACCGTAACCCTGACTCAAATGGAAACAGCAAAGGGAGAGGAACAAGAAAGGACGGAGAGGAAAGGGGGAAACACACTCGGGTTTGTGCAGTACTGTGGCCTCATGAAGGTGCACCTGCTAATCCTATTTAGTGTTTCCTGTGTACGCTTTCTCTCTTCCTAGAGCCCCTTTTGTTACTTTCCTCTCACAGCCCTTCTGTTCCTCTGCACTTTCCCCATAGCACCACATAAAGGATTTCACTCACTTATTGAGGACTTAGTATACGCCAAGAAATATAGCATGCTGAGGAGACATTGGTGAACAAAGACTCCTGCCTTTGGTGGCAATCCCACTTGAAATGATGGAAGGGGGGAAATGATAAAGAATTAATCCTTATTTAATTTTAGGTTAATGGCTTACCTTTTTTTTTCTTCCTGACTCACTGAAAGCAAGGCGCTGCTTTGTTCCTCTCTACCATACACAGTAGGCCCTTGCTCATCGGTTGCCTGATGCTCCAATCACGCACTCTAAGTGACAGCAGTATGAAAATCAATGGCATTCCTTTAAAAGAAACATCTGAGCTGCCCCCCCCCCCCGCACTAATTTATTGGCTAGCACAGTAATTAGAGCAGTTGGGTAGTAGTCGCCAATTTTAGGTCTAATTTGGGAAAGTTTTGTAGTTGAAACACTGAGTTGTCAAACATGCCCAAATCCAGTGACCAAAATGCTTTTTCTTTTTTTGAAGTAAAGCCCTTAGCTTTGACTTAAAGATACAGTGAAGCTACGGTAAGGAGTCGCCATTCTCTCTTGATTTCTAAGTCACAAAAAAGGGACACAACTCTGCTTTAAAGATGTAGGTATGCGAGGTCTATGATGTTCAGCAGGACCTGTTATTTGGGGTATTGATGAAGTTTGTGGCTTAATAGTCAGAGGAACTCAAAGACTCCTAACTAAGTACACGTTAAGTTATTGACGTGGGTATACTTAATACCCACACAAACTGCTATGTCTTAGAAGTTATTTTTAGTAAAATCAGCTGACTTACAGGAAGGCTCAGGAAATGTCTCCCTTAGAGAAGGGCTCAGTTTTCCAACAGAGATAACACATTCTTTAGCTTGCACACATTTATTTTTGTCCTCAGCCTGCAGTTGGGTATAGAGAGGTCACAGTGTCCTGATGAATGGGCATCATGCTGGTCATAGACTCTGGGATGCTCTTGCTTAATGGAGGTTGGTCTGATGTATTTTGATGCTAATTACTGCTTTCTTTCTCTGTGTCCCACCTTATACCCTGCCTAGGAGCCTAACCTGTTAAACCAACAAAAGGCCACCACACCTAGGCAGGGCAAATGGGATAAGCATGGCTAAGGTTCCTAGTCTTGGGGAAACTGAGAGACTTTTGGGAGGAGGAGAGACTAGAGCTGAGGAGGAGGAGGAAGGAGGCTGCACCAAGGATGGAGACTTAGCACAGATGAAGAACATTAGGAAGTATTTGGGATTGTGGATGGGAGGTAGCTTGATAGAAATAATTACAAGCAGATGGCATGGGATTGGGGCAAGGATTCCATACCTGCCCCACTATGGGAAGTAATTTAGGGGATTAATATCTGCCCTGCCCCAGGTTAACTAAGGCGATTTGAAAACATAACAGGTGTCTGTGTCTTGATTGATTGCCAGTGTGTTAG
Source organism: Acomys minous (assembly GCF_964271855.1). Classification (NCBI taxonomy): domain Eukaryota; kingdom Metazoa; phylum Chordata; class Mammalia; order Rodentia; family Muridae; genus Acomys; species Acomys minous. Next base: position 99,998,612 of record NC_140485.1, read on the forward strand.
AAAATCCTGCCATAATAATAATAATTATAGGCTTGATAATAAACATTATTAGGCTGTACTGGTAAATTAACCACAACAACGCCTTTGCTCTTCATCGCCACCCCCTCCCGAACCTTGCAAGCTTCCCCCTTGCCCCTTAGTTTATGTGCACTAAAAGGTGAGTGGAATGAAAGCAAAGTGCTGAAGAGCCTGATGCTCAGTTCTTTCGAGCGTCAGTTTAGGGTTTCCTTATGCACATTCATCTTGCCTGTTCTTGGCAATAAACACAGTACCTGACTATGACTACAGCATATACAATGGCAAAATACAAGGGAGCAGTGTCTTAGATGGAGGCCATCATTACAGTTGAAGAAAGAAATACTAGTCATATAACTTAAGACAGTGCCATGAAGACACATCACATCAGCTTCACAAGAGCGACCTTTAGATATCCCCGAGTAACATTCATCTTGCTAGTCATCTTTAAAATAACCATACCCACTCATGCACTGTGAGTTAGTAATGCTGTCATAGGGTGGGGGGGGGTAGGGTACTGGCCAAATACTGAACCCAAATTGCAATGCTTCAAGTCCCAGCAATGTAGATTCACCCTTAGTAAAAAAAAAAAAAAGTTGTGCTGACAAACAGAATAATAACAGGATGAGACAGCAGGTCAAGTAAGTAGATGTTGCATTTGATTTGAAAGTTTTTAGGCAAGTTCTAAGTTTGAGCACATGTGCTTTTAAAATATTCTGCAATCAAGAAATGTCTGAATGATTAAACGAAAAAGAAAAAGAGGAGAAGGTGAGTACAAGAGAGGCAAGAAGAGGAGGAAGGGGAGAGGAAGCATAAAAAACCTACAAATGTGCAAGGATTATGTTTCTGCCTCTATACTCAAGTGTCCCCGGACTCCCACCCAACACACACACAAACATAAAAACAATGACATACAACTCCAGAATGAGAGCCAGTTGTTGGCTTCGGACTACTTTTTATCCTTGTACAATCTGTCTGTTTGCCTAAAAAAAAGAAAAAGGAAAAGAGAAACACTTTACAGTTACTGTTTTTCTCCCTTTTTGTAAAACCATAGACACTCCCACGCAGCACAAGCTCAACTCCAGCCAAGCCGTGTGTGCACGTGATTTTCAGTAGGAAAAGCAGGTCTTCTGTTTCTGCTAGCAAAGTCACCTCACACTGTTAGAGCTAAACATGTAATAATACTTTATTGTCATGAGCAGAAATCTGCTTTGCTAATTAAATGCAGCTGTCAGTAATTACTCCTTGTCAGTATAATCTATTTTCAGTTGCTCTGCTCTAAATGATAAAAAAAAAAAAAAGAAAAGAAAAGAAAAAAAAAAAGGAAGGGGAGGGGCCTAATATTGAGTGTGTGGGATAGGCAAGGTGACTGCTTACTTTATCAGATTGGAAACTCACTATTTTATAAATGATGACCGAATTACCCTTTTTATTTTGATGACATGTTTACTGGACTATTCTGTGTGACTTTCAGCACATGCAGTGATAAACAGTTACAATTAAATTGTCCTTACTTTATCAATTGAAATCTCGATACCGCCACCCCTCTGTGTAATACCAATAGATCTTAGTATTTTCTCAACTCTACCATGAGATCCTTATGCCACACCCTGAAGGCACAGCAGGAAATAGATGGCAAATCCGTAAGAAAAGCAGAGAGTGACATCATTGAGATCACCATCAGTCTGCATGTACCTTCGAGTTGCTGTCAAACTGCGTTAGAAGCACAGGAGCATCCCTTTTGAGGAAGAACAATTGCTTTTCTTTGTATATTTTTTCACTGATAGATACTCAGCCAGGTTCTCTGGGGGGGGGGGGAACTGCATTTGAAAACAAATACTTTCATGATCTTTGTATGTAATATCAATAGATCTGCATCTGGGATACTAAAACAAGGTCAGGACAAAGTGAACACAGCCTGACTTCACTGCGTGAGGTAGGTGCTGTGGCAGCCACAGATGCTGGCGTCCTGTCCAGGGTCAAAGGGATACGCACATCCCTGACATTGGAAATGGATGTGGTGGGAACAGAGAGTAAAAGATGGGGTCCCAAGGAGTTATATGTGACAGACTGGCAGAAGGGTCAAGATAAAAAAATAAGCTCAGCAGGATACACAGCACGAGGGAAGGTTAGCCCGTGAGTAGCTCCTCCTCACCGAGGATAAAAGATTTCTCACACCCTCATAGCACCCAGACTGCACCATCCTTCTCCCACCATCTGTTTTTTTAATGCAACACTCCAATAGGACCCCACAATGATAGTTAATAATTATCTTGCATGGTTCCTTACAAATTTGGCAGCTATTATTCTTGATGTATTATGTTTCTTAAATATGTATGGCATATATAAAAATATATTCATATAAATGTGTATTCATATCAGGGAAAGAAAAGTTTCTCAGAGGCAAAAAACAATGAAAAGTAAACTGAAATTATATAAATGCATGTAAAGACACTAACTTACACAGTATCTATAGTTCATTGGGAAATGCATAAATGCCTCATTTTTCAGTATACTCTTGAACTATATCTACACAGAAAATTTATGCTATTCCTAAGTGTTCCTACTTCTAAAAGAAATAGAAGAAATTAAAGGGACACTGAAGGCCTTCAAAATAAGGCATATTCAAAGTGAAAATTCCAAAAGATAAAAGACGATGGTAAAGAGGGCTCTAGTAGTTTGTGTTTTGTTTTGTTTTTTTGTCACTTTGATGGGTTCTCTCACCTCCACCGCTGGGTCCTTAGAGAGGCTGGTGTCTGCTCAAGTCTATCTTCTGAGTCAGCTGACTATGGTCCTGAAATATTGTAGGTGCTCACTGGGCAGCTGGTGAGCTTTGAGTTGATGTCACAACACTGGCTAATGTGGTCAGCAATTTCATAAGATTTTAGGCAGCAGAGCCAATGACACACCTTGGAACCTTTGCATTGATGAACCCGGATTTTATTTTCCACATGAGCAAACACAGGTCACTGAGGTCCTGTGTGCCTTTGCCTCACCTTCCTACACCGGGGTTCCCTTGTCCAGTGTATGTGCCCATGATCTCGCCTCTCCAGAGTCTCCAAAAGCATTGAGACATATTTCCCTTCTAGTTTGCTTTACTATCTCACATGGCCTGGTGTGGAGACTGCACCAGAGGAATCCCAGGATATCTGCCCGAGCTCATAACAGGCCAGGCTCCCAGGATTGGTAGGTCCATAGAGAAGACTGCGAGAAGAAGAGATGCAGGACAACCGTACTCACTTTATGGACTTCTTTATGGTATTTTTCTCATCATAACTTCAGTTTTAAGCATCTTCCAATCAAACATTTGCATGGTTATCTATCTATTTATAATTTAAAAAGTCCTTTTTACTATGATATTATCATTCTCTCTCTGTCTCTCTGTCTCTGTCTCTCTGTCTGTCTCTGTCTCTCTGTCTCTCTGTCTCTCTGTCTCTCTGTCTCTCTGTCTCTGTCTCTGTCTGTCTGTCTCTGTCTCTCTCTCTCTGTCTGTCTCTGTCTCTCTCTCTCTCTCTCTCTCTCTGTCTCTCTCTCTCTGTCTCTCTCTCTCTGTCTCTCTCTCTCTCTCTCTCTCTCTCTCTCTCGCACACACACATCCAACCCCTGGTTAAGCAATCTTTTAAAATACAGTAGCCAGCAAGATGGCTCAGCAGGGATAGGCACTTGCTGCCAAGGCTGATGGCCTGCAGACAGTTCCCAGGATATACAAGGTGACAGGAGAGAGCTAATTCCTACAAACTGTCCTCTAAGCTCCACATGCATGTACTATGCTCACTCTGGCACAGGACTGCCCACATACAACAAACAAACAAATATAAATAAAGCAATTAAAAATTAAAGTACTATTAACGCTTCACAACGAGAATTTCAAGGTAAAATTCTAACCGAAAACTGGCAAATTGACTTAGTTCTCTCACATTGGTTTTTCTCTTGGTTTTAAGGTATAAATGAGATTCTTGTGCCTGGATTGTTAACTATACCTGTTAATGTTTTATGTAATCTACAAGGGAGATAAGAAAAATATCCAGCACTTTATTTGACTGTGTGTTCTTGATTCTGATTTTCAGGAAGGGTATACCACATAAGTCAGCTAAGTGTTTACTCTATTCAGGTGCTGGATTCCTTATCTGAAAGGCTCAAATTTCAGACGCAGTTGTCAGTTATTATGTAAATTGGGGAATAGAGCAAGTGTAAGCAGAAAAGTCATTCGTGTTTCACATGCACCTTATTTTCGTCTTTCAGTTTTACACAATGTGTTAGTGTACTTGTGTTTAACTGATTTGTAACGTGAGGTCAGATGAGGAATTTTCCATCTGTGGCATCATGTCATCACTTAAAAGCTTTTACAGTATGAATCACTATAGATTCCGGATCTTTAACAGATTTCTCAGCCTTTAGTTTATATACTACATTAAATATGCCAGTATGCTCAGAGTATAGAATACTTGAGATTGTTTTGAAGGTAATATTATGTTTTACATATCTTTTTATTCCATTCATATTTGTGGTTACTTACTAGGGAATAGACACACACATAAAAAAAACAAACCTTGTTTCCGTGTGTTTACTGTGAAATACATTGACCAACAGGCTGCTATTTCTTTCATAGTAGATAAGCATCTGTGACGGGATTATCATATGTTATTAGCTTATCTTTTGGTCTTATTGAGTTTTCTATTTTGTTCAGGGTAAACTAATTTAATTTTAGACATATCTCAAATATCCATAGAGGAATAAGATTTTTCAGAATTTTAATTAGATTAAGCAGACAACAATTGGTTAAATATGTCTCCTGCTTTATAAGAAATATGAGCATAAACATGTAATATGATTATATTATATAGTTAAAAGACTTTTAATAGAAAAATCTCAAAAGATGAGTTCACGGACTTTGATGGCAACATCGGAATCTTTCTTGATTTGAAAGTATAAAATTTTTAAAAATTCCAATTTTCTATAGACCATTGTTAGAGAAACAGACTTCCAAATTTAGTCCTAAAAGTAATAAGTAGCCAGGGATGGCAGCACACACCTTTAATCCTAGCACTCAGGAGTCAGAGGCAGGTAGATCTCTGCGAGTTGGAGGTCAGTCTGGTACATATAGTGAGTTCCAGGACAGCCAGGGCTACACAGAAAAGCCCTGTCTCAAAAAAGCCAAAATCAAATTAATAATTACTCTCGATAGGTGGATGCTTACCATAAGTACTTGAAATTACCAGAGTAAAGGATTTATGGGGAGAGGCCAGAGTGAGGGATGGGATGTCCCTGCTCTCCCAGCCTTCTCACACGAGCTTCGTTGTATTTTTTCACCATCATTTAGTAATGTCAACAGATCCTTGTTTCTAAGCCACTTGGTTTTATCATCAGGCCTATAAGTTTTCTTTCTTTTCCTTTCTTTCTTTTTTGGCCTATAAGTGTTCTAAGTGAAAAATTAAGTCCTTGGGTCTTCAACATCAAGCCCATTCCCTGGCATACAGCAGTCACTCAACAAATGAGCACTGAGATTGGTCGGAAAATGTACCACATAAGAAAAAGGAGTGACAGTGTTAGGCAGAGGGAGGGGAAGGACTGTCAGTTTTCAGTAAAATGTACTTAGTGCCTCTTTTATTCCAGATTCTGTGGCTACACCGGAGATACAGGTTTAGGGTCACTTGAGAGGTGAGTGGGTGATTATGAGCCTGTGAAGGGAAATATGAAACAACGCTCCAACTCCAGAGTGTGATTGAGACTAAAGCAGATGATCAGAAATCTAGCTCATTCTGGTTTGGGAATGGGCATCAAAGGTAGTAAAATAAAGCGTGATGGTGAGGAAGGTAAAAAGTTAGAAGAGTAATAAACAGTTATACGTATGTATTCAAAGGCAAGGTTGTGTGAAGGGACATGGCCCGTCGTTTCTTGGAAACACACACACACAATTGCTGTGATGTCCTGGAAGAGTGACAGGGGATGAATCCAGACCTTGTCACTGGAAAAGTAAGACTGAGCTAAGAAGGATATTGAGCAAGTTTGAATGTGGCCCTTCAGGTGGAGGGCGCTGCAGGAATTATGCAAGGGGATTATGTGGTAAGGTTTACAGTTAGGAGCCTTTCGGAAGCACTTAAAAAGAGGGAGACTCAAGGCTGGAGAAGGGTATCATGATTCAGCTGGGACTTCTCAGTGGCCTGAACTAAAGTGGTACCTAGTGCTAGTGAGACACATAGGTGCTCAGGAGGCAGGATGCTCATGTGGAGCAGGAGGACAATAAAAGGATGTGTCTGTTTCCTATTATGATCCCTGTAACGATTTGTCTCTCACTGTTCTTGGGTGACTAGGTAGATGGCTTTGCCAACACAGGAAAGCAGAATAACAAAGTACTTGAGAAGAAGTAATATTAAGAAAGCGATAGTTCATGAAATTGCTCAAGCCCTTTGTTAGTGAACGTAATTGGGAGTCCATTAGTTTGAAGAGTTTCAAAGCTCTACAACTAGACGCTGCCATAGTAACTCCTGACTGTCTCTCTTCATCTATTTCAAAGTGGATAGGGTATGACACTAAGATAAACATCTAATTATGGGATTCTACCCAAAGGAAATCAGGAAATAACAATGTACCCAATACTAACAATTTTGGTATACCTGGCACTGCTATCAAGACAATAAGCCATAACATGCTCAGATGTCCATGTTATGTTGACACTATACATCTAGTGTAGATTCAGAAATGGTGGGATAGAACCCTGCCTGTCCACGGCCCATGAGTCTCTCACATACCCTCAACCTGTCCCCCTTGCTACCTCAGTTCTCTCCTTCTGCCCCACCCCCCACCCCAAGCCAAGAGTCTTAGTTCCGGCTTCCTGGATTTTGAGATGTCCACAGGAATAACTCCCGTCTCTTTATATCATGTGTTAACTGTCATGGATACATGGGTGAAGGATCGCAATCCAGCCAAGCACAGACCCAAAGAAGCAAAATCCATGATCAGAAAAGTGAAACTCAAAGCTTTGTTGTGCTTCTTGCTGAGAGGAGGGCTGTAGATGCAGGGTTGTCAGTCACAGAGGCCTGTCAGTCACAGAGGTTTGTCAGTCAAAGAGGCTTGTCAGTCACAGAGGCTTGTCACTACAGAGGCTTGTCACTCACAGAGGCTTGCCACTCACTGAGACTTGTGTCAGTCACAGAGGCTTGTCAGTCAGAGGTTGGCCAGTCACAGAGGCTTGTCACTCACAAAGGCTTGTCACTCAGAAGCTTGTCAGCCACAGAGGCTTGTCAGTCACAGAGGTTTGCCAGTTACAGAGGCTTGCCAGTCACAGAGGCTTGTCACTCAGAAGCTTGTCAGCCACAGAGGCTTGTCAGTCACCGAGGCCTGTCAGTCACAGAGGCCTGTCAGTCACAGAGGCCTATCAGCCACAGACTTTTCAGTCACAGAGGTTTGTCAGTCGCAGAGGCTTGCCTCTCACAGAGGTTTGTCACTCATAGAGGCTTGTCAGCCACAGGCTTGTCAGCCATAGAGGCCTGTCAGCCAAAGAGGTTTGCCACTCACAAGAGCCTTGCTACTCTTCCATGTCATGTTCTTGAGAAGAACCTCCTTCTAGTGTCTTCTAGTCCTGCTTTGTTTCCGTTAGCTCAGAAAACAGATACAGTTAGGAATTTGAGGGTTTTGGCAGCTGTCTGGCCGAATTTGAGGGTTTTGGCAGCTGTCTGGCCAGGTGAGGAAATCCTACTTACATGCAGGGCCAGTTCCACTACTGCATCCAATGTGGTTTGATGCAGCATATATTGAAAAACCTTTGAAGACCTACTTAAAAATAGATATAAAAGTTTGCTAAAATTAATGTAGTTTAGTTTGTTGCATAAGTTACTTTTATATACACATATGAAAATAGTGTAACATGACAAACTAAGAAATAAAACTTTTTGAAAGGGAAGGTGAGTGGCAAGGAAGGCACAGGAAAATAAAGAAGCATAGGGGTAGACTTTGGAAATATTGATTAACTGTGAGGTAGCATCATTTATTAGTTCATTAAATGAAAATTACATAAAAGGGCATGGATATCTAAGCTCATAAAGCTGAGTAGGGGTGGCAGAATAAGTTTCTAAATTAAATGAGCTACCAAAAAGGAGAAATCTAAGAACTAAATTATATGTTTAAAAGAAGTAACTATTTAATGACCATGACCAAGATCAATCTTTTCTCTTTATACGATGAATTCTATCTATACAGTGTAAATGATAAGAGTACAAAGAATGTCCATATACTTCACAACCTTTAGTTGATATTGAATGTCAAGAGATTAACAATGTTGTGGTGGCTTTGATAGAAACCTGCCCCCCCATCCCCCAACCCCTTTAAGGAGGATGGATAGCAAAGTAGTTTCCAAACAGTCCCAGCAGGTCTTCAAGCTGGGCTCTGTGGCACATGCTGATAACCACAGCACTTCAGAGGCAAATACAGGGCAAGTGCTCCACCTTTGAGGTCTGCTGGGTTAGTGAGTTACAGTCCAGAGAGGCTAGGTCTCCATAGTGAGAGATAAAAGTAAACAAAGCAAGAAAAGACAAAGCCAAAAGTGCTATAGCCAGGCTTTAAAAAGACAATGAGTTACCTCTCCCATAAACCTTTGCGCCTTCTCTTAACTTCCTGCTCCATGTTTAAGGTGATTCTTAGTATGGGACCTAGGGCCTTAGGCATTCTGGGTGAATGCTCTGTCACTGAACTGGACTCCCAGCTGCTGACATTCTATGCTAGACATGGACTTTTAAGTCCAGAAATCAACTTAAGGTCTGAAACATCCCTTCTTGTGTTCTTGCCTCAGCAGTAAAAGAATACACAGAAGCTGTGCTTTACAGCCCACAACCCTGTGATTCGATCGTTTGCATATTGGGCATCACATGGCTGTTTCATTTTATCATCCCGATGCTGCCACAGTGCTGCTGCTGCTGTCACAAAGACAACGACGCTGTCAGCAGGATCAGTCACTGACTCATATCTGACACTCTACATATTTTGTACAAGTTATTATGAGGGCATCTACAAATGACGTTTCTCCCACCACATAACATTTGAAATTAGTAAGAATTAGAAACACTAAGCAACTTGCTCCAAGGTGTCACCTGTAAGCAATAGTGAGAACAGAGTCCAACTTGCCCAGCCCTGTCCAATCTCGCACTTGTACTGTGATAAATACCCACGTCGAGGTACATTTGATTACTGTGAGTTTCTTTAGGGAATTTGAGTTAGCTAACTATGGCAGAAAGTATCGCAGTGACATTTTAATATGTTTACAAATAGTTCCCCAAACTACACTCAAATAGCAAGATCTCTAATATTTATGACAGGCCAGTTGTGCTTCCTCATTAGCACTTTAAAGATTCTGTTATTTAATGTTAATCATGTCTTTTTATGTCCTTTTAAAATAAAAGGCACAATTACAGCCTCTCTTCCCTCTTTCTAAATGCAAGTGTTTGAATCCATTTATTTTTTTCACACTCCTTATACTCTCTTGCTTTGTTCTACCACCCCATTTCACAAAGATTATTATTCCACATGGCTTCAGAGATGATTCATAGATGATGACTGAAACCAACATAAAACACAAAGTGTCCCTTAGACAAGGAATGACATTAGGACTGTAAAATTACACAATGTAATTATAAAGATGCTTAAAAGCTTTTTGCTTTTGTTTCGCCTCTGGACAAACAACTTACGGAAAAGCTTGCTTCAATTCATACAGCAAACAACAGTAAGATACCTATTGTATGCAGATGAGGTTTACAAGGCTAAGTTACATCTCACACTTTTTGTAAACTTTTTCTTTGGCATTCACCTTATAGTAACACACAGCATTGACCTCAGTGCAAGAAGTTCACATAACAAGAATATTATGGGAAGCATAAAACATTCAGGATCAGATCTTCTGTGCTATTAAAACTGCTTAAGTATAGCACCAGTTCTTAAAGTTATTTAATTTTAAAGCAGCTGAACCGTAGGAAATAATTGAGCCCATTAAAAACTACATTGAGGTGCAGCTCTGTACCCCAGTCCCACCTAAGTTTAGGTTATGCCACTGTTTCATTACAACCACCTTCCCATAAATTCCTCACGAATTTAAGTCAAAAACCATTGAAGATCTCAGAAGCCAGGATGTATGTCATATTACCTTTAACTTGCTGTTCACTTGAGCCTCTGCTGTTTGCTCTCGATATGGTAATCAACACAACCAAAAATGACTTCGGAAAAGACAGAGTTTATTGGTTTAAACTTCCACATTACAGTGCATGCTGAGCTCAGGAGCTCAAGGCAGGAACTGGAAACAGGAACTAAAGCAGAGACAATGGAATAGAGATACTTGCTGGCTTGCTTAGGAATACCTACTGGTGTTGGCACCACCCATGGTGGGCTGGGCCCTCCCACATCAAGTATTAATCAAGACAATAACTCACAGACATGTTCACAGGCCAAACAGATTTAAGTAATTCTACAATTGAGGTTCGTTCTTCCAAGGTTACTCTAGTTTGGGTAAAGTTAACAAAAACTAGCCAGCATATAATTTATTTAAGTAAACTTTAAAAAAAAACATTAAAAAGCAGTGGAGTAGCATAGGAGGCTGCCTGGGACCAAGTTTCTTCTTTGCCATTTGGTAGCTATAGAGCTTTAACTATCATTTAGTAAGATGAGGCTGCAAATTTCCTCATCTCCAAAATGAGTATAATAGCAATGTGTTTTCTCTCCTCAAGACTTGTAGAAATAAATGAGTTATTGTTACTTGAATAGTTTAGAAAGTGTTAGGCACACACACGTGGATATTATACTTATTAATCAAGTGGCTCATAAAAGCTTAGCACTTTGGCATAAATTCTTACACCAAACTTCTGAAACACTTGTACACATCACTCGAAGGACAAGGCTCTCATTACAAATCACATATGTCACAAAGGGATGACCTTATGTCAGTCAAAGTTATTACAATATAGTTATAAACAAAGACCCAATGGAAATAAGTATTTTATATACAAATGTGAACATGTCTACGTATACATTATATTAGCCTATATTTAAATATGAAACTTGGTAAAGACAATTCTTCAAACAGTTCTTAATACAAACACAGCTTTCATTCATAAAAAATTTTAAAATAATGGAAAGTAATCCATTGTACAAAATATTAATAAATAATAAGCCAGATAATGAGACCTGCATATAAGGTTTAGAAAGGTTATTTATCCTTACCTATATGTTAACTAGAGGGATCTGGAAATGAAATAGTTTCTTTTAAACATTTGGTAAGGGTTAACTATTTTGGAGTGTGTTTGATCAGTGACTTAAAATGTAGTCATAACTGCCTAATTCCACTTCATCTTTATCAGTTAGGGTAGCATTATGATTCTCTAAAACAAACTTGGATTATATATAGAGAAAAACTTGTTAATAGCTAATTGGATTCCAGGAAAAAATATGCCTTTGCTTACTTTAAAGAATTCATATTAAGTTACTGGGAAAATTTAAACATCCTACTGTTCTAAATTGCAGCATTTCAGCCTGCCAGTCCATAATGAGAATTTAATAAGTCACCTGGCTTTGACTTTCCTCTATGTTGCCCCCTCAGAAAAGAGGAGACAGGACTTGAATAAAGGTAAACCTGCGATCTGAACCATTATTCCTTTTTCTTAATTTTTTTTTGTCTCCATACTTCTCAGTTGTTTCCTTTAAACAGGCTGTAGTCCAATTCCCAAACAATAATTATTCAATTATAATACTAAACTATTACAATAAAATACTGCACAAAAATGTAAAAAATTATGCTCATGAAGTAAATAAAATAAAATATGTAAGTACTCAATTTCTGTTACACATTCACTGTTACAGTTCATATTATATTCCTACATATGCTCCAGTCAGATTTAGTAAGGGCACTTACTCTCATCATCAATAAATAGTGTCTTTTACTAGAGTTATTTTATTCATGAGTAAAGACTACCACCATAAAAAATTCACCCTGCCAAGGTATGCTCAGAGAGTCAAAGGAAATTTTCCCCAACTAAAATTTCCATAAGAAGTTTCATTTTTTTTCTCTAAGAACCTAAACAATCATTTTTAACTTCCTCATTTGCATATAATTGCATTATTAAAAGGTATCACTGCTGCTGAGGTTAGAAAAGTATAGGGATGAGGAAATGAGGAAGCAACACACTGTTCTGTGAATTCAGTTTGCTTTTTTTTTTTTTGAGGCTACAGGAAGAGTTGCATTTATTCATAAGCGAATACTAATGATGTGTTGAGATCTGGCCCTGCTCCATAGAAGTATAGAGAAAGACAGAGTTAGAAATGAGACCGAGTGCAGACTCATGACTTACTCTAAGAACCCAGACAAGCAGCCAGAAGATTAGAGACAACATCAGTTAAAAATAATGGCAGGTCTGGAGTGGAAAATGAAGTTAGATGCTCTAATATCTCATGTGACTCTTGAGTCAACAGCTCTTTGTTCCTGGATCACCTACTTTAGGGAAAATACTGCTTCCTTAAGAAAGTGACTGCTCTGCTGTTCCATTTACCCAGGGTAGGAGCAAACACCCTGCTTCCAGCAATAACCCTTCCTTGTTTGAAATAATGGCCCAGCTCAGCTATGCTTATTATGTCCACTCATGTGCTCAAGAAATACTTTTTGAATGAGTACAAATTCAGTGAGGAGAAAAGTTATTCATTCAAAAACATCTGCGTACGCCTGCAAAATGGTAAGAAGAGTGAAGCCAGCATATCATCCAAACTGCCAAACTGAACCCATGAAGTCTCTGCACAAAGAAAGGGAGTAACTTCAAACAGTAAGCTCCAGGTCCGGGTTAGTCTAGAAACCAGGACATAGTACCTGCTGTGACCAGTCATCGAATGCTCTGCCCATAATTTCCGTCACAAACTGTTAAGGCATATCTATTTGAAAATGGTTTACATGAGTAACAATGCCTATTTCTATTTTGCTAATTGAGAAAAGAACATGTTTAAATAGCCAAGGGTAACTTGGAGAAGAGGCCAGGGCTATTATTCCTACCCCAGTTAAAATACTGCAGTGGAGACAATTACAGCCAAACAATAGTTTCCTTCCCACTCTTGATTCTTTTCTCATTGCCTTGTTTTAGCACAATTCGCTAGTAAATAACTCTATTTTCTCCTAGAAGCTTGTCTGATACTGACCCAGTCACTGCAAACAGGACCACTTGCAAACGAGAGTAATGGAAAAGGTAAGAAAAGATGCTTTTATTTCTCCTGCTACAAACTTTACTAATTTAAGAATAAGGAGGAAAAAATCATGAAGAGGAGGAATAGAGGTAATTTTAAAATCTGTTGAAATTAATAGCAATAAAACACTTTTAAAATTGTTATATTTGATATCTAAATTCGGTAATCACTTTTTAAAGAAAAATCAGCTTCAACAGTTTCTTTGAATAGAAGACAGATATGTTTGAACTGCAGCATGAAAACAATTTTTTAAAGCTCTGGAAAATGTAGAGGACATAGAATAACACCCTTTAGAAGCACCCACTTTTATGACTGTCAACAAATCAGTTTAGAAAGAAGCAGTGACACCAAGAGGATGCCCGCCTGTTTTGCCCCACCCCAGACCCTGCATGTCATTTATCAGGCTCAGTTTACATAAACCAGAAGAGAATCATGGGGCAATTAAATGCATCCACAAAAATGTATGATGTAAAGCATAATGTATAAACATTAAATGTCCCCTTAAGAGACTGGTATTTTACTTGAAATAACAGAGAGAGAGAAAGAGAGAGCAAGAGAGAGGAGAGAGAGAGAGAGAGAGAGAGAGAGAGAGAGAGAGAGAGAGAGAGAGAGAGAGAGAAGAATCTCTCTCTCTCTCTAATAGCTTTTCTGGGTGAATATACTCAAGGATCAAAGCCTGAGAACTGTGCACATCATGATGAAATGACTCAGGAGGAGCGCTAGAGGTTTGCTTGGTATGCACTTGGAACCTGAAGCACCTAAAGTCATGCCCAACAGGCAGTTTTATTATTCCTCACTGGGTAATATTCTAAGTCCAGGAGGCAGGAGGCAGTGCAGCAGTGGGTCACAGTGGCTGCAGACCTCTTAAAAATAATAATATGATCACCTGCTCGATTGCACCCATCCCGTGTGTGTGTGTGTGTGTGTGTGTGTGTGTGTGTGTGTGTATGAGAGAGAGAGAGAGAGAGAGAGAGAGAGAGAGAGAGAGAGAGAGAGAGAGAGAGAGAGAGAGAGAGAGAGATTGAGCAGAGAGAGGCTTGAGGAAATGAGAAATGACACCAAGAGTGTAGGTTCTTCTCCAAACAGAAGGCACCCACTTCCATGGTAATGGGACTTCTGCCTATACTCTGTTTGCCTTTTGCTTGGGCCTCAGTGCATCCTACTCTCCTTAAAGCTACCATATAATTCCAGGTGACAGTACATAACTACCCCAGAAGCGGCCAAGCAAGAATGACCAAACTCTGCTGAGAGATCATCATCAAACTGTGAATGCCTGTTCTGGATCCGACTCTAGGAGAGCGCTGGATATAGGTCCCTGGGCAAGACAGACGGATGGGAGAGTGGGGACAGAAGGGTAGACTTGGAGGAAGACCGCTAAATTCGCTCAAGCAATTGCTCTCGCTGTTTCTCCTTTCCCATTAGTTTAGACCCCCACCCAAGCAAGGGGTTCAAAGTTATCCCCCAGGAGGCGCCCAGGAAAACTGTGACCCAAAAAGTGCTTGAGGTAGAGAGACGCCTCCTCTAGGTGACTCCCCTTGTCAATTTACCCCAAATCCAGAAGGTCCGAGCATCGAGTGCCCTACCCTCTTTCCCGCGCGAGGCGGGCACATAGCCCTGCTCACTCACCGTAGTCCCCAGCGGCGACAGCTTCAGCGCCGGCCGCAATTTGGGAAGTGGTGGTCCAGACCAGTAGCGCCGGGTCGCCGGGCCTTTCCCGAGGTCTGAAGAAGTGGTCCAGTAGTTTGGGAAGCTCGGCTGTGAGCCAGCAGGCGAGCAGGACAGGCAAGCAGCGCCGTACTCACGCGTGAGTGCTGGGCGGGCGGGTTTCCACTCTGAGGCGGCGACCGCGGCCGCCGCGAGGTCCTTGGCGGAGAGCGGCGAGGGGAGGGGAGAAGTAGTGGAGTTTAGGGCGCGTTTCGCGCACTTCCCTAGGAGGTTGGAGCCAGGTGCGGCAGGGCGCGCTCCCGCGGCGCGAGCACGTCAGGGGCAGCTGCTGGAGCCTGACTCCACGCAGCGAAGGGGACTGCAGGAGCTCTGCGGGAGGAGGTTCGCATTCTCCTCTCACGGTGCGGGCGCCGGCGCCCACCGGGACCCCTCAAGAGAGGGGCAGAGCCTGGGCCATCCGCGGTGACAGTGTCAGGAAGCTCGGTCCCTCTGGATGTCTCTAAAAGAGCAAGTCAGTGCGGCTGAGATCTTCCCTCGCTCGTCCTCCTGCGGCCGGTTTCAAGCTGTGAGGACCGCGGACTCCCTGCCGCTCGCGCTGTCACGGCCGCCGCCCGGTCCCTGGCGCGCTTGAGCAGGCTGCTGCCTCCCGGAGACGTGCCCAGCTGGATGCGCGCGCGTGTATGTGTCTAAGAGGATATCTTCCCCTCCATCACTTCGGCTCGCGGGAGGGACCAGGTCCCCGGCGGCCAGCTGCAGAGTGGCTGCCAGTCCACACCCTCCCGGCTCTCTTCCCACCCACCCCGCCCCTTCTCCTCCGTGTGCTCCCCTCCTCCCTCTGCTCCTCCTCCAGTGGCCGCTTCTGTGCCCGTAAAGGCAGCGGAGAGACCAAAAGGAAAGGGTGGAGGAGGAAAAGGGTGGAGAAGGGAGCGCAGGTGACTGAGAGGTGGGTCTGGGCACCGAGGCAGGGGGAGGGCCAGGCCTTAATGGTTGAAGCCTGAGGAGGCGGGAGGGGGGGGCGGGGGGGGGATATACCGAGAGGTGGAAGATGTGCCGTTGGGCCACAGCATGTCCCACGCGGGAGCAGAAAGCTTTGGCTAGCACAGTGTGGCTGCAAGGTGGGTGGCCAGGGCTCCTGAACAATCTAAGATCACAGCTTTGAGAACCTAAAGCGGTGACTGGGCAGGCAGAACGTTGGTCTAATACTCAGAGATCGAAGGGACTCAGTGTCTAAGAGCCGAGATAGGACTCTCTGCTGTGATATTGGGGAGCTAGACCCAGAGCTTGGGGGTGGAGGCGATACACAGGTGTCCAGATGGGCCACATTGACTTAGGCATGCCAGGTGAGAGTTCTGGCGGACTAGAGTGGCTGGTGGCGTCAGCCGCCGGTGCTTTGGGCTGCTGTGTGCTTTCAGAGTCACAGGGGGCGATCACCGCCTAGTCGGGAAGAGAAGGAGCTCTGGGCTTGCTCAGCCTTCATGCAAAGTCTGGAGTTCCAAAACCCAGAGGCACACGCACCTTTCCAAATTGTCCTACCCTTTGTCGCCTGCACAATGGCAGGCCAGGGAACTGAGTCTGTTTGCTGCACTAGGTGTCTTTGCCTAATGGGAGGGATCCCACCTGGAAGCATATTTGTGCTACTTTCCTCCCAATTCTAGTTCTCAAGAAGCATCCCTGACTAACCACAGTTACAAGAAAATTGTCCTTCCCGAAGATAGAGCTACCACCCGGTTAGTCTCACTGGGGTTGCCAGAACAAACAAACATTGTTTCTCCTTTCATTCCCTCTTCCCCTAGTTCTTTCTGGAGAGGTAGTCTGTCTCTTGCATACTTAAAAAAAAAAAGATAGTTTATTAATTTATTCATATTACATCTCAATTGTTATCCCATCCCTTGTATCCTCCCATTCCTCCCTCCCTCTCATTTTCCCCTTACTCCCCTCCCCTATGACTGTGACTGAGGGGGAACTCTTCCCCCTGTATATGCTCATAGGGTATCAACATTGCACAAATGTACAAGTCCTTTAGGAAGAAACCACTATGTTATTGCTCAGGAGAGCTGGCCTGTTTTCAAATGACAGTTATGACATTCAAAGCTTAGATAATTTGGGGTCAGTAGAGGTGACTGGTCCTCTTAATTAGTATTGTGAGAACGATCACCAGCAGCAACACTAGAAAGAAATGCTGTGCTTTCTCCCGTATCTGTACTTTGTTATGGTCATCATCGCCCTGTGTTAATTCTGTCTATCTGGAGATGAAAGGTCAGCGGCAATCCATCAGACACGGTATTTCTGGATTCTCATTCAGAAGCAGCCTCACTTCCTTTCCAAGGCCCATTTTTTACCACCACCGTGAAAGGGCATGAGCTCGGATCCCAAAGTGCATTTTTAAGTTGTCAGGCAATAGCCTGGAGGAAAGAGCTGTTGAGACCTAGGAGAGATAAGTTAAACCTCCATAAACTTATTTACCATCTACTCAGACAAAATTTGTAAGCTCAGCAGCAACAGCCACATGTATAACGTGTAATATAAGGAGCAGTAGGGGAGATGGCTGTTTGCCAGCCCTGTGATCCATTAACCTCTTTAGCTCATCATTGGCAACAATAGCACACAATCACATTCTTCTGTTTGAAAGACAAGGGATTTCTTTCCATCTCAAAATCACAATGCCACATTAGAGTCTAAAAGAAACCTCAAACAATAAAAGTAATAAGAAAGGAAGGAACACAGTCCCCCCCCCAACCTCCAACAAATGTTGCTATTTTGTTTTTCTTGAGGGGAAAAAAAAGTGCTGATAAGGAATAAAGTCCAGAAAGGCGTGACAATAGATTTTGAAGAATGCCCTATTCCGCCTAACAACCCTTTCAATTGGCGAACTATCTTCTAAGTGTTTATTTGTATAATCTCTTTATTGATGCACACAATCTTTGCAGTCAGGAAGGTTACAGGGAAAGGGAATGGGTAAAATGTACCCATTCCACTATTCTTTTAGGGTGATGCTTGGAAGGAGAGAACGTTCCAGAAGGCTATGCTTTCTCAACCACTCTAACTTTTCCTCAGAGGATCGTTGTCCTGGGTAGCTGATGAGCTTGGAAAGCATCACAGATTTTGCCTCACTGTCACAGGGTCACCCCTCAGGCTAAAGCCTGGTGCATCACAGATTATGGCGCATGGTTCCAGCTAGGCCCTTTAGCTTCCTTAGTGTTGGAGGACTAGATTAAGGCACATGAGAGTCCCATCTGACAGGAGCCAAACTCCACACAAAGTGGTATCAAAAAATATTTTGAAAACAGTCACAAATTTGATTTTATTTTTTGGCTTAATCACAAAAGCCAGATAAAGCACAGCAATGAAAACACTTGGTTAATTAGAATGTTCATCTGGTAGAGATTTTTTTTTTCTTCCTGAACCATCAGCTCTCTTGACTCATCAAAACAAAATTATTAAGCATTATTCAGTTGACAGCTCCTAATGGAGATTGCTTACCCCATGGTTTGTAGATGTTTATCATTGTTAGGAAATTGGGCAGGGTTTACCTTCCAAAGTTGATTTTTGCTTCTTTCCGTGAGCTGTAATTAGCACCTGGAATCACTTGACTATCAGATATTTGTTGGAAGAGCCTTCTACATGCCAACCACTGAAAATCAAAACATGAACAAAATGATCCCTGATTCCACCGAGAGAGGCTTCATATAATAGAGTATCTTATACACGAAAGAAGAGATTTCTTTTTTAGTATGTTTTGCTGTGTGTGGTGGTTTGAAAGTGATAATGGTCCACATAGACTCATGTGGTTAAATGTTTGGTCCCCAGTTAGTGGAACTGTTGGGAAGGATTAGGAGGTGTGGCTTAGTTGGAGTAGGTGTGGCCTAGTTGGAGTAGGTGTGGCCTTGTTGGAGGAAGTGTGGCCTTGTTGGAAGAGGTGTGGCTTTGTTGAAGGAGGTGTGGTCTTGTTGGAGGAGGTGTGGCCTTATTAGAGGAGGTGTGGCCTTGTTGGAAGAGGTGTGGCCTTGTTGGAGGAGGTGTGTGACTAGAGTGTGCTTTGAGGTTTCAAAAGTCTACACCATTCCCAATTAGCTTTCTCTCTGCCTCCAAGTTGCAGATCAAGATGTGAACGCTTAGCCTTATTTTAGTGCCATGCCTACCTACCTGCTTTCATGCTCCCCATGGAATCTAACACTCTGAAACCATGAGTTTCAATAAATATTTTCTATTATGTGTTGCCTTGGTCAGGGTACCTCTTCACATCAATGGAAAAGTAGCTAAGGCACTGAGATTATTCTTAAGAAACCTAAAGATGTAAGGCCAGATATTATTGTAAGGAAACCATTTCCAGTGAAAGACACAGGCCCCAAGATGGAATGTCAGAATCTGTGTGCATGGTTAAGAAGAATCATATCACCCTTGAGCCTTTGAGTTCTAGTGCTGATCAATACAAGTGTGGTACAAGACACACATATGAGCCAAATTTGAAAATAAAATATTTCAGCTGCTCAGAACAGGTAAACTAATTTTAGAAATATATTTTATTTAAACAATAATATTCTTAGTAATATAATCTCAACAAGTGATCAAAAATTACTAAGAAAACCTTTTGTACTTTCACAGTATGATAGCAGAATAATTCCTAAGACATCCACATATTAGTGCCTAGAGCCTATAAGTGCATTTCCCTATATGGTAAAAAGAGTTTTTCAGGTGTAGTTAAGTTACAGACTGTAGCTTAATGATGTGAGTTCCTTTCTTAAATAGTAAAGCAGTATTTGTATATAATACAATTTAAGTAGTTAAAATAAAAAGCTGCATATTTTAACTTGTAAAAAGCCACTGCTTTTATATGAAAGGAAAATAAATCCTCTATACATGATGTAAATACCTCAAAATTATTCCAGTATAGGGACATCCATACATTTCAAGGATTGCTTAAATCTGATATTTGGACACAGGCATGTGAACATTTGGTGACTGTTATACAATTAATATGCCATGATTTTCTATATTCCAAAATTGTACAGCAATGAATTTGGAGCATGAATCAAATGGTTTAAAATGACATGCCATTGAACACCATTCTATGTGTGTTTTTTTTTTTTTATAAATGTCTCTTCATGTTATCCTTTCATTCAAATGGTTACCATGGTCTGAAGAGAAGAAAATAAAATACAAACTACTGAATATAAATATATATTATATATACAATATATTGTATATATATGTGTGTGTTTGTGAGTACATATGCACACACATATAACAAAGTGTGGGTCTGTGGGTATGTATGTGTTTTTATATAGCATATGCATGAATCCAAAACTTAACTATAGTTACGTTGTACAGATGAATTATCCATCTATTTCTGTATGCACTACATAATCCTCATGAGTTATATAGTTTTATATTATATGTGTGTGGTTATCTCTATCACTGGTTCTATGTACTAAGTTCTGTGTTCTGCTATCTTCAAATCCATGGCTGCAGGACAAATCCAGAGGTACAATGAATTTTACTTAATGTAAATTGCTTTGCAGAGCAACAGTTCTCCACAAAGTTTTGTTGTTGTTGTTGTTGTTGTTGTTTCTAGAGCTACAGTTTATGTTCATACTTTAATGGTGAAACATACCTAGCAAGTATTTATTATTTTCCATGCATATGATTGAGCCTAAAGATTGTGCATACTATGAAACTTCTCTATTTCCAGCCATTAAAAACAAAACAACTCCCCTATGACTGTGACTGAGGAGGGCCTCAGTCATAGGGAAAGGGAGTAGGGGGAAAGGGGAGGGAGAGAAGAATGGGAGGATACAAGGGATGGGATAACAATTGAGATGTAATATGAATAAATTAATAAAAAATATTAAAAAAAAACCAAAACAACTTAGAGATAGTGTCTAACTAAGTTGTCCAGAATGTCCTAGAATTTACTATGTAGCCAAGTCTGGCCCTTAACTCATGGCAATCCTTCTGCCTCAGCTTCCCTAATGCTGAGATTCTAAGTATGAACTACCAGGCCAGCTAAAGGGAACTTTCAACGGTATTTATAGATGCTACAGTTGTTTATGTGCTCAACTACTGAGCTGAAACCCTGAGTTTCTATATGAGCACTGTGTGTGTGTGTGTGTGTGTGTGTGTGTGTGTGTGTGTGTGTGTGTTTGTTTTGGAGGCACAGCTTCATATAATCCTGTTGGATCTCAAACTTACAAAACCTTATGGCTCTCCCTTTCACATGCTGGGATTACAGGCATGCACCATTAGCCTACTCCACACTACGCTGGGCTTTTACACATGTTCCTAACATCAGAGGATTTTCACGGACTAGAAACAGAAGATATGGCAGAAGGAGAAGCCAGACAGCTTATCTCAAGCTCAGGATACAATATGTCCTTGCTCGCTTGAAGATAGAGGTGACAACGTGACAGAAATGCTTGGGAGCTGAGAAGCTAATAGCTAACAAACAGGAAAGAAAAAAAAGACACCTTCTCTACCACCCAAGTAATTCTTCTCTGCCACATGAATGAGCTTGGAGGCAGCTCTTGTCCAGAGCCTTCAGAAAAGGACGAAGCTGTGTAAAGGTTTATGCTGGCCTCTGAGATTCTAAGAAGAGGAAACACTAACATTTCTGATCTGTAGAACTGTGAAATGATAGATGAATATTTTATATTACTAAATGTGTACTAGATTTTTACAGGAACCATAGAAAAGTTACATATGTACCAAGACTTGAAATCTAGTATGTATTTTACATGTACAACACGTTTCAATTTGGAGCAGACATTTCTAGCAGGCGCATGTGGCTAGTGGCTACAGCACCAGACAGTGTTAAGCTAGACAAAGCATCCCCATGTCTGAGAAGTGTCAGGTTTTTGGCTGCCTATGTCATCATGTGGAGAGAGAAGAGGAATAAGCAAGGAATGAGTTTGGCAAGGATTTCACGATCCCCACCCTATCTCATGTGAATGGAGTTTTGTTCCTTAAGCAGAAAGCTGGCTAACTTTTACAAAACACATATCTTGGATTCATTGGCTAATATTACGGGTTGTATCAATTCTAGGCTAATAATAAAACCTTTTAGGATCTCCGTTTAGGTACTGGTTAAGGTTTGAAACAAACAACAGAGTGTTGCTCGTCCCCCTTTAGATGAAGTTTAAGATGAAGCATCTGTCCTTTAGTCAAAACATTATGGCATAAGGGTGGTGGACAAATGTAACCAGTTGGTGACGGGCCCCTGTCTCTCTGGAATCATAAGCTCTAATAAACCTTTCCTTCTGTAGATTTCTGTGGTCACGGCATTTCATTACAGCAACTGAAAGCCAACTAATGTAAAAGCTAAAAAAGGATAAAGTAGAGGAATAACTTTGTAGTCTGTGGGAAAGAATGAGGCTAGAAATATAAGGCCAGAAAGTGAGCTTCATTATTATTTATTTATTAATATATAAAATATTTTATTTACTTATATATTAATACTTTATTAATATGTAAATTACATTATTCTTTATACATGTGTGTGTATATATGTGTATGCACGTGAGGCATCCCCCGGATCTGGAGTTATAAGTAGCTGTAAGCTGCCTGATGTGAGTGCTGTGAACTGAACTCGGGTCCTCTGTGAGAACAATATACATTCTTAGCCACTGAGCCATGTCTCCAGCCCCAGGAAGTGAACTGCAGATTAATTATTCATGGTAAGTTCCTGATTTAGAACTAAAGTTATTTTTAATGGTACACATCAAATTACATATATTTGTGGGGTAATGTTTTAAAATGGTGTATTATGAAACATTTAAACCAAGTTATATTTCACGAATATTCTTATTTTCTTTTTGTTTGAGTTAGTTTTGCACGCGTTCATTATTTGTGTGGAGGAATGAGAGTGCATGTGTGTCATGGGCACTTGTGTAGAGGTCAGAGGATAACTTGGTCAGAGTGATTACCTCATTCCACCATGTGGATTCGGGGAGTGAATTTTAGGTCTTCAAGTTCAGTGGCAAGTACCTTTACTGGCTGAGCCGTCCCCTACTCCTTATTATTATTTATTTTTGTAATAACACCACACTGATAATTCTCCCTTTTAGGTGGTTGAAATGCATCTATTCCTTTTGACTGCAGCACAGCATTTGTGTGAAAATCTATAGTTGGGATTATCCCAGCAGGGTTAGTAAGACTTGTATCTTCACTGTCTGGCCAGTGGTAGACGCAGCCACAGGTGGCTATGAAATACTAGAATGCGGCAAAGAAGATTGACGTGCCAGGAGTGTAAAATGAACATAGAATTTTTAAAAATACCACAAAACATTCCATCAATCATTTTATTGGAATAATAGTCAGAATCCAAGAAGCTAAATAAATTATATGACCAAGTTATTTTCACCTTTTTATAAATCTTTGCAACAGGACTGTGATATGGGGCTCAATCACATATGTTATTTGCACTGTATTTCTATTCTTTGTCATTATTCTAGACCTAAAGTCCATGGGAATCACCCACAAGCTTGCTAACATGGGTATTTAGCCCCTCCTAGGCTGAATGCTCCTAATGGCCCTGATGTCACTTTGACTATGAAGCTAATGACTCATAATTTCAAATGGCCCGCAACACAGAGCCATTTAGGAAGCTTTACAGTCACAATGATCTGATTGTTGCACCCAAATCAATTAAATAAGAACCTAGATGACATGAGCCAAGAATAAAAATTAGCTATAGATCTCTAGGTGAATTTACTGTCTAGCACATATGAGAATGAATGCCTCAAAACTTCTTGATAATAGGTGAACAAAGGTAATATTTGTTTTTATAAAAAGATAAAGAAGTTATGTAGAGAAAACAATTTGTTCAGTAGTGAATCATCATTAATTTGTTAAGGGAGGGGCTGGAGAGATGGCTCAGAGGTTAAGAGCACTCACTGCTCTTCCAGAGGTCCTGAATTCAATTCCCAGCAACCACATGGTGGCTCACAACCATCTATAATGAGATCTGGTGCCCTCCTCTGGCCTGCAGGTGTACATGCAGGCAGAGCACTGTATACATAATAATAAATAAATAAATCTTTTAAAAAATTTGTTAAGGGAACTATGAATCTGCAAAGTCACTGTGATTTAAATCACCATGCCTTCAAGGAACTTAAAAACCGGCCACAGGGACCTGTTGACTACTGAAATACCTGCAGAGCAAAAACTAGGTGGGTTTAGCATGGAGCATTATCATAACAGTCTGCAGGATTCTAGCACAGGAGAAGCTGAAGTTGGTGGACTAATCAATCAATCTTTTAGGAAGTCTTGTGCTTCGTGCTCTGTAAAGCATAGAGGAGGCTGGTAGTGTCATCTTCGGAGTGGTTTTAACAGAGAGCATGCCTGAGCACCATCAGGCAGAACAGAGGAGCCACGAGCAGGGAGACTTCTAAATTCTCCACACTTGGGCGACTGAAGGGATGTTTCCAGAGATGATCGGATCGGATACGCATGAGGACCGGTCTGCAGCAAAGTTTGATTAGAAGAGTTAGTGAGAATTTCCACCGTGGTCCTTTAAAAGCTCCTCCATTGCTGACACGCACCACTTCCGGTTACACTAAGAATGCTGTCTTTTCAAATATTATTTGATTATTAACCATTCTGAAGGAAATAGCGGTGTCGATATTGCCTCTGCTCGATCTTCTCTATGCAACCATTTTTTAGAAGAGACTGGTTACATCTGACTTTCTGGTATTCTAGTTCTTCCAATCTTTCCACCCCCTCTTCCACGGTGTCCCTGAGCCCTAAGTGTAGGGGCCCTGTGCATTGTGTCTGGTTGTGGCTTTCTGTGTTGGTCTCTATTTGCTCTAAGGAGAAGCTTCTTTAATGAGGGGGTGGTAGCTACACTTATTTGTGGGTGTGAAGGCAAGATTTAGAATGTAGTTAGGAATTACGCTGGTCTAGCAAAGTATGTTCTCTTCTAAGACCTATGAGCCCCAGGAAGTTGGCTAGGTTTTTAATATCAGGCATAATTTTCCTCCTGTTGAGTGGACTTTAAACCAGTTAGATGTCTACAGGTTACTACCAACATTTAAGTGCCAGTTATTGCATACACACACGCACGCATGCACACATGCACTTTCAGTCACACTTATATCCTGTCATTCTGATTAACTTGGAAGGTGGAAAATCTTGCAGGGTCCAACCCATAGAGAAAGAACTATAGGCAGCTAATGACTGTGGAGAGACGGAGAGCTGTAGTCTCACAGACGCAAGCTCCCAGTTATCTCTGCAAATCAAAGTGGTCAGTCCTGAAACCAATACACACAAACAATACACATAGACTCAGCAGGCTGTGCTTTTGTATTTGTGCATAGTTATGTGTGTGCGCATAATAATAATAATAATAATAATAATAATAATAATAATAACAACAACAACAACAACAACAATAACAAAAAGAAGCAATCCATTTAATAGTCTGGGAATATGGGGGAAGATGGATGGAAGGAGGGAGGTTGGAAAAGGGTTGGAGAGAGAAAAGAGAAAGGGAAAAGTGATGTAATTTAAGAGAAAAGAAGTAATGGGGCTGGAGTGGTTAAAAGTACTTGGTGCTCTTGCAGAGGATCCAGGTGCGATTCCCAGGTTTAATCCACACAGTAGTTCTCACCGGTCCATAACCATAGATTCAGAGGATCTGAAGCCCTTTTCTGACTTCCGTGCACAAACATGGTACACATAAATACACATAGACAAAACACTCATACACGTAAAAGAAATCTAAAAAACAATTAAAAGTAGCACATGGTAAATATTTTGGAAAATAGTGGACAGATATTATTTCTGGCACAAGAAAGAAATAGACTTAGAGATGTCCAAGGGTAGGGGAGAGGATAATAGAGCGAGAATCCAGACTGTTACAAAAATTGACTATTACTCTTCCACTGAAATAGGAAATGAGTTCAAAGTTAAGATGAATTATACTGATTTTATTTTATTGCTAAAGTCTCACTGTCCTAAATGCACAGTGTTTGTCACATAGAGTCATGCCACAAATACTTAAGTGAATTTATAAAAAAAAGAGTGATAAAGCCCTTTAATTCATCAATCTGGAAATCCAAATAACCCACGAGTAAATCTTCAGGATATTGGTGCTGTGGATGCGGAGGTTTCTCAAGCGATACCGCAAAGTTCTCCAGTAAAGAAAAATCTACTTTATCAGCTATTTCTTGTTTCTTTCGTGATAAAAAACAAAGATGACCATGCCATTTATCATGTGTAGTAAAGTACCTACGAGAGAAGAAAAAGAAGACTATTAGTAATGATGCCAGGACAACATCCTCAGAGTTTCAGGCAACCAGGGACAAACCATATCGGAGGAGTAACACCTGATTTTGGCTGCACATTTGACTGATAAGAATAAAGAAATCACTGTCTAGGCGACTCTGAATTGATGGGAGACCGTGGAAGTAAATGGCACTAATGAAAACAGATAGGTTCCCTATGAAATCACACAGGAATTGTCGAGTTATTTATATTTTGACCAAAGTAGGTCTTTGCCTATCAAGGAAGGTGGAATAAGGTGATGGTAGAAGGTCACTTATGGAGTATATTCTTAGTGCACCCCTCTCTCTTCTCCGCTGGACAGAATGTGATCATTCTGGTTAGTGCTTCCACAACCACCTTGGGTCAGGATGGTGGAACCAAACAACAGAGGAAGAACTGCATCTCCAGTGATGGAGTGGTGGCTCACGGTCTCCTCTTCGTCTGTTGTGTGAGAATAAATATTGACCAGACTAATAATTCTGGATGATTTAGCAATTTTCTGTTATGTATGCTAAAAATTTCTATACTCATATGGTCCAAACACCTATTATGTGATGGTAAAAGCACATTATTGGAGATACCGTAAACTTTGGCTGCAGGACACAGAGAAAAACAGTCTTAAACGAAGCAAGAAATGTCTTCCCTGGTGGCCATCTTTTCTAGTGCCAGAAAGTGCTACCTAGGCTCCTGGAGAGAGAAGACCACATCAAAAATCTTATTTAGTGATGGGCCCTGCATAATGTGATACTGACCTGCCAGACATGCTGTACTCAATGATACAATAGTGACATGGATGTTATGGAAATAACCATAAACTTTTTGATTGGATATGAGACCTGCTTCACAGGAGGGAATGCCTAAACCTGGTACCATAATCATGATCAAAAGCCTATAGAAGTCATATCCCTTAGGGATAGACCCTTTATTGCTATTTTTGCTGAATTTTTATACTGTCCAAGCAACTTCTAAAGATTCATTTTTGTATCCACATACTTGGGCTTCTTTCAACCTTGGCCAAAGAAGCTTCTTTTTATTATTATTATTATTATTTATTTATTTATTTTGCGGTGCTGAGAATTAGGGACTCAGTGCAAGGCCTGAAATGGGACATCTGGGTAAACATGTTCTCACTATCTTTTATTTCGTTGAGACATTGAAGAAGAGGAGGTAGAAGGAAAATGAGAGCCAGAGGATGGGGTGGACTGCTGTGAAGCGTAGTCTTTTGGATATGGCATAGTGGCATACACAGGAACTCATAGCAGCTGCATATCTGCTTAAGCCCTGTACAATATCAAGACAGTCAAAATTCTGGCAAAGCTGGGATAGAACTCCATGCCTAACCTCTTACTGAGTAGCATTTGGCAGTCAGTATCTGCTGAGAGAAAGAGAAACACTCTTTTGTGAGAATGCAGCCTGTGATGGGATTCCCATGATCCTGTGCGTGACCCCATACTTATGCACATATGAGAGGCATTATCTGGACTTAGTGGGTTAAAAAAAAACAACAACAAAATATGGATACATGAAGTTAACAGAGGGATGTATTGAGGGAGATATGGGGGAGCTATAGGAGAAAATGAAGGTAAATTTATCATATTTCATTGTATACATGTATGAAATTTTCTCAAATAAAGAAACATAAAAAACAAGGCTGGAGAGATGGCTCAGCAGTTTGTGACCACTGACTGCTCTTCCAGAGGACCAACATTTAATTCCAAGCACCCACAGGGCAGTTCACAACTGTCTGTAACTCCAAGATCTGACACATTCACACAGACATACATGCAGGCAAAATACCAACAGAGATATAATTAACCAACCAACTAAATAAATAAATAATATTTTTCAAGAAAGAAACATAAAAACCACAAAATCTCCAAACTATTACCTGACCCACATATGTTAACCACTCATGTAATTTAAATTGTTCTAGTAGACATTTCTCTTGGGTCATGGTCTGGTGCGTTGTATTTGTTAATTGCTTGCCTCCCACCCCAACCCGAGACTTTTACTGTTATGAGCAGACACTCACACACCCCAAATACTGCTGGGTAATGTTGCCTCACTGACTGGCTGCATAGAAGGCTGCACTTGGGCAGGGCAGAAGGAAGAGGTGGAGTGAAGGTACAAAGGGTTTGCAGAGAGAAGGATCTTGGGTAGGAAAGAGGGACAGGAGAAGGATGATGAACCCAACCACCATGGGCTAGGAAAAAAACCACGTGGGCCAGGAGGGGGAGCTTTGGAGTTCCGTTCTGGATAGAAAGAAGCAGCCCAGGTGAACAACATAAGCGAGTGTTTGAGGATCATGGATGGGAAAGAGGCCAGTTAGAAATTATTAGAGAAGATGGCATGAGATGGGGGCTTGGGAAATAAAGATAGCTTAAGAGGTAATATCTGCCATGCCCCAGGTGTAATAAGGCTATTCTAAAATCTCTCAGGTGCCTCTTTCTTTATTGATTGTGATAACGGGTTAGATAATGTCATCATAATAATTATAAGTTTTGATATTAAGCCACATTCGATAGATTTTTTTTATTTACTACAACATATTTCGCAAGTAAAAACAGTTAAATTTACTCTAGATAATGTATTTCAACATATGGTCAGTATGGCCATTACCCATGTGATCCTTGCATGGTTTGGTTCAGGCTGTGTTCACAACATCCTGTGCATATTGTAATTCTACAACCTCCATCTCAATGCAGACTCACTGTCTGTCCTGTGCTTAATAGGCCCGTGTGGTTAGTAATGTCACACAGGGCAGCAACACTTTATGCCATGCCTGCCTCTTCTTACTCCACGCATCTTCTCTCTTTCTCCTTCCTCTTGCCTTACTTTCATGAGAAGACATAGATAAAAATGTGTATCTTACCCAGAACGACAAATTGATAACAGCAAAAATGCTCATTTTTCATATCCCAGAAACCTTCTGTTCTTCTCATTTCTTAGTTCTGTGCACTGAATTTGTAGCCAGGAACGCACTGCAGAGGAAACTCTCTGGCAGACCTCTTAATTGCCATCCCTTACTCTTGGTGATCCTGAGCCATGAGCATTCATGGTTTGGGGATCATCTTCTAACATATTGGACCCCTAGACTTGGCATACTTTCAGATCAGCATAAAAATGTGCTATGCTTTGACATAAATTTTAGAAAGAGTTGATTTGATACATATTTTTCTCTCTCTTTTTCCTTTTTTTATTTCATGATTTAAGCATTCCATTTCTTGCAGAACAGTGTTGTCCCTCCAGTGACACCAGTCTCCCTTAGTTAAGTCTGTCTGGGTGAAGAATCAGGAGAGCAAAGGGAGTTCCTGATGGATCAAGCTGTCCATCTGGGAGTCATGAAGCTAGACCTTCACACTCCCTAATCCTCTGAGGGAGGGATTCTGAATTCCAGTAATGTTTGTCATAAGCAGAATGATGCTGAAATGACTTCTAGCAGGTCAGCTTCACAGAAAACAGCACAACCATAGTCCCCCAAAGTCCCAGTCCAAACAGCAGGACTGATATCCGTTACAAAAGGGAAAACTATGTCTATCCTGTTTGAATGGAAGAAACCATGAGCTTGGAGCTCTTTAGTGGACTTAAGAGGACCCAAAGACAGAAAGGTTATAATGAATGGGTTCTGACGAATTAACTTCCCAACAGGAAGGACAAAACCTTTCCCTTAAATGTGATGCACATGAAAGGTCAGTTTTTTCTTGCAGAAGCCAAGAAGCCAGATAACATGACAGGGCCCCAGCAAGATAAAAAAGAAGAAAGGCAGAGAGAAAGCAGGCAAAGGAGATGATATATGCTGCAGAAACAGAGGTAGCCATGGGATTTTAGTGGTGAGCGCGCGCGCACGCGCGCGAGCATGTGTGAATGTGTGTGTGTGTGTGTGTGTGTGTGTGTGTGTGTGTGTGTGGGTGGGTGTGTGTGGGTGCGCGTGCACAAAGTACAAATAATAGGAGGTGTAGGGCCAGGGTTGTTCCTCCAGGGGGCAGTAGGAATTCTCCTACACTGTACTGCTGACATCCTGTGTCTTCTTTGGTCTCTTCCCTGACTGCATTGCCTAATCTGTAACAAAGGTGTTTGCTGTCATTGGCTTGCGTGTTTCCTTCCCCTTCCCAAGACAGGACTAGGTTCAGATTACCACTGAGTTTTATAGCTTCAGGTGGTGCTTAGCAACCTTTCCTGTACTGTGTGCACTAGTTTTGGAACATGGGCATATGGTAGACACGGGCTATGTCATCAGAGAACTTGGGGTTACTTGGAAAGAAAGACTATAAAGCATGGGCTCTACAGCATGCTAATCAGCAATGGAGTATTAGAAACAAACACCCGAGGCAATCCTAGTGGCAGCATTTGGGCGGCACCCAAGGTTTGTAGGAAGGATGCAACAGAGGCATCATGAAAGATAACTGTGTTTAATAAACCATATTTAAGGAGGCAGGATATGAGTAATTCTTGTTTTGAAAATATTCCATTTAAAATGATGAAAGCTAAAGAATTAATTTCCTTGGTTTGGTTTTGTGGAAAATCCATTAATTTCTAGTGGAACACCTTATTCTCTGATATATCAAATAAATGAGGCATTGCTAAAGTGACAGATGAGAAATACAAAATAGGGCGTAAGAACCGAAGAACCGAGAAAGGAACGGAAATGTGTCACTACCAGAGAGCTTCATGATAACCAGCCGCTTTTGGAGTGAGCCTTCCTTGATATGTGATTTAATCTTCTCAGCAGCCTTGAAACTGCTGCTGTTCTCTTTATGTCTGATAGCAAAACAGAAAGAACAAGAGGGTGTTACTTGTCCAAGGTCATACTGTGAGTTATATAGTGAGAGATGAAATGAAAATTCTTACACACACACACACATACACACACACACACACACACACACACACACACACACACACACACACACACCAGGGTCACATGTACCTGAACACCCACATGCATACAATACAGGTACACAGTTGTGTGTACACACACACACATGCACACACACATTCTTTCTCTCTCACAGACTCATACACTCTCACACACACTCAAACACACTTGCACAAACACTCTCTCACACACACTCTCTTACACATACTCTCTCTCATATACACACTCTCACATACCCACAAACATACTTTCTCTCACACACACACACACACATTCTCAGACACACACACACACACACACACACACACACGGAAACTTTGGTGTGCAAAGGGCAAATGCGCCAAGTTGTTTAGATGTTGTCTCTGCTGTCAGTCAGGGAAAAGGCTACTGAGATGGACTGGAAACTCTTCCTTGGGCCAATGCCTCTAGCTCCTGCTTTTGTCTGCTGCTAACTGAGGGCAACACTCTTCCAGGACTCCCCTCCCCAACTAGTCACTGTAAAGGCTGCCCAGAGCCTGATCCTTCAGGGATGTGAAAAGACGTGAGAAACTGACTCTATTCTGTCAGCACTCCTTGGGAAGCAGAGCTCATCTGTGGACCCAGCATCCTCTTTCCCTGTGTGACCCGCAAGAGCTCAGCCACTTGGAGCGGCCACTTCCCCCTACTTGGGCATAATCACAGGGCACATCTCACTGTGAATGGTCACATGAACTTCCTCATAGCTCAGTTGGCTCATAGTGAGTTCTCATGAATTATTAGCTTTCCAAACTTCCTTCGTTTTACAAATTAACATTATTTGTCCTGTGTCATGTTTTAGCGGGTTCTCTTACCTACGTTATCGTTTGTTCAACTATGAAAATATAAGCCTCAATCAAATTCCACTGATCGTTATTTCCCACTGTTCAAGACAGAGATTTCTCTATTACAAATAAGTGACAAAAGTCTGCTGCTGGTTGAAACGCCTGCCCTAATGTTTTAAGTGCTTATGGGCTCACACTAAATTCTCCTGTCACCTGGGGAAGGATAACTCCATGAGTCTAGGACCCTGTGCCTGCAATTTAGTTTTTATTTCTCTAAGCAAAATTAAAAAGAATATAATTTTGCAAGTCAGTGTTGATTATGATTTTTACACCTAGTAAATAAATGTGAAGTCTACAGGACCTTAGTCATTAGAGCAATGGAAAGAAAGTAGTATGAAATCTGCCCAAGAAAACATACAAGGAGACATTGAGATATATTCATTTCAAGGAAAGTTAATATTGTACGCTAAGACAGAAACCACTGTCAGAGGTCAGGGACCTAAGCATGCAATACAGCTCACTAAACACACAATATGAATGATTCATATTGCTTTACATCACCACTGGTGTGGGCTACTTTGTAACATAACGCACATAGTTAACAGAATAGAAGTAAAGGAAAGGACTTGTGGTCAAACCCAACAAATGATCTTGAGCCTACTTTGCTTCCTCAAATCCTTTTGTAAAGAATGATTTGAAGAAAATGTAGCATGTTTTGATTACATGTAGTTTAGCTGGTTAATTGTACATGAGATTATTCAGGCTTGAATGGATGAGGTTTTATTGAATAATTCAAGTTAGAGCAGTGGCCTTGCAAAGTAAACAATCCAGTTATCTGTTTTATATCATAGCTTTCAAACATCTAGGGCTTTAGTCTCATTTATGCTTGCTTATAGGTGGACCAAATTCTACCAAGGGAGTGTGTGAAGCTGTTAGCTCTTTCCATAGAAGCTGCTATAAAGCGGGGTGGGGGCATCATAGCAATGAACAAGGGGCCTGGTATCATAGAAGTTTCTCCCTGAGGAGGTCAGAGCCCCCTAGGAGAATACATATTGCTGAGATCTGTGTATATTCAACGCTGTGTATATTCAAACCTATGTATATTTGTACACCTGAAGAAGTCCTGTATTTAAGACAGGCCCGGTTCTTCAAATTTTCTTATAGGGAACCTGAAAGATGCACATTTACCACAGAGGCTTTGATGTTTTAACTTCTGCTCACCTGGAACACAGGACCTTTGTCTACATTTGACTCCTTGTATGAAAGATATCAAGCCCTATCCTAGATTACTAATTCACCTATACATTTTTAAGTGTCTAATCTAAGTGATTTTTTTAAAAAAAAGTTGGTCTTTGTGTGAGCATGTTGAAAAGTACTTTTCACCCTTTCTTATTATAAAATATTGACGATGCCCAGTGACAATATCATCTATACTTTGGATGATGTTCCTGAACCTTTGACAATAACTAAATTTGTTGCTGTTGAAGTCTCATGGCAGCTGAAACACCACTGTAAGTCATTGACACAGACTGTGTTGGTCTTTTGTAACTTGGTCCTAGACAGCCAGCATCCACATACTGAAGTTCTTAATTGCCTTTTAGTTGCCCTCAGCATCCCACATGTTCCATTTCACCAAGCAATACAAATGGCTCCTCTGAACGCATCTCCACCCTCCCCATCAGCATCAGTCTCTTCAGTTGTCCTCCTGCCTGGATTACTATGACAGCCTCCCAAACGGTTGCCTTTCTTCTGGTCCTGTTCTCACAAAACCAATTCAACATTAGATGAAAGAGCCCACATTGAACCTTGGAATTAAGTATAGAGTAATCATGTTGCTCTACTGGAAACCTTCCAGTGCATTCTATCTTGCTTAGGAGATAAGCTAGAGTCCAGACTCTGGTATGGTGCTCTCTTTGCTCTGTTGCCTTTCTATGTCTTTCCGTCATGTGTTGCCTTCTTGCTTTACCCACTATACCTCAGCCACAGTAGCTTTATTCTAGATTTCTGGTCATGCCAAGTTTATTGTCCTAGAACCTTTGTCATAGCTGTTCTTTCTGCAAGAAGGACATTCTTCTTGTAGCTACATCCTTTGTGTCCTTTGTATTTCAGCCTGGGAGATGTACTGCAGCATCTATCCAAATACTCTCTTATTGCCCACTAAATATCTTGTATGGTACTTATCATAACCTAATTGTTCTTGTTTAGTACTGCGCTGCTCAATTGTTTATGTCTCTTATCAGCGTTGCTCTTGCTAGAATAGAAAGTAAGAATAGGCTGGGATGAGGTGAAACAGGACAATAGAAACTTCTAGGAATCTATGTGGATTCTAGTTAAGATTCCTAACAGTGGGATATATGGAGCCTGACCCGGTCATCTCCTTTAGCCAGGCAAGACTTCCAATGGATGGATTGGGACAACAACCCATCCACAAAACCTCAGACACACAATTTGTCCTGCCTACAAATGTGCAGGGATAAAAGATGGGGCAGAATTTGAGGGACTGGCCAACTAATGACTGGTCCAGCTTGAGACCCATGCATGAGAAGGAGCCTCTGACACTGTTAATGGTACCTACTATACTTGTAGACAGGAGCATAGCATAACGGTCATCAGAAAGGCTGCACCCAGCGACAGATGGAAACAGATGCATAAACCCACAGCTAAACATTAATCCTGTGGAAGAGGATGAGGAAGGATTGAATGAGCCTGAGATGTCAAGGTCACCACAAGAAAACCTGCAGAATCAACTAACCTGGATCCATATGGGCTCATAGAGATTGAGCTGCCAACCAGAGAGCATGCATGAGACAGACTTATGCCCTCTGCCTAGGTCCTCATGTAGGACTCCTAAAGCAGGAGAAGGGGCTATCTCTCGCTATGTTGTCTGCCTTTGGACCACTTTCTCCTAACTGGGGCGCCTTGTGTAGCCTCAAAAGAGGAAGATGCTGTTAGTCTTACTGCAACTTGATATGCCACAGCTGGTTGATAACCTTGGGAGGCCTGCTCTTTTCTGGGGAGAAAGAGAGGATGGGAGGATTAGGTGGAGGTGAGGTGAGAGGGAGGAAGGCCTGGGAGAAGAGGAGGGAGGAGGAACTGCGGTTGGGATGCAAAGTAAAAACATAACTAATTTAAGTAAATAAATAAAAATACAAAAAGAAATTCAGAGTGGGGATTTCATCTCTCTTACATCCCTTTGTGATATCCTTTGTATAAGAACTTCTTGGCAACTAACAAGTGTGGTGAATAAATGAATTGCATAGAAGAATTCTCACGTTGCTCAAGGGAAGAAGTTCCCTGTGCTCTGACTAAAACTTTGTCTAAACGCTCTCACTTTTAACTTTCCACCCGGGATCATTCCATTCCAAAGCTCAGAAAAGAGTGATGACATCACTTCCTCATCAGGAAAACAGTGCAGTACAACAGGATGCTGTGTCGTTGCCATTATTTCCGTACTGCTACTCATTGTGTCTCCAGACTCCTGGCTTTTTTTTTTTTCCTTTACCTTCTATGAATGTCTTTGGGAAAAAAAGTATCTCATTGCATTCATATGACAACTAAAATTAGTTCTTGTCTTGTAAGGGAGATGAGTGAATCTCAGAGGGACCATCCATTTGTGAGAGTTTTGAACTCCAGTGTGTCAAATATCAAAGCTTGTAAAGTGGGCTGGAGCCATGAATGCTCAGTGGCTAAGAGCACCGGCTGCTTTTCCAGCACTCATAGGGTGACTTACAACCACCTACCTTTTTCAGGGCTATGAGGACACAGCACACGTTAGCCCGTAGATATTCATGCAAGCAAAATACCCATGCACAGCAAATAATAAAATAAAAAATGAAAAGGCCACAAAGCTACTCTTTCTTGGAGATAATATCCCATCAATGACGTGGACCCAAACCTCATGGAGGTCCTTAATGATCCTGCCAAATCATTTGGGAATTCCCGATTCCCTGTATACTTGCAGAATTAGAAACCTGGCTAAGGCTTAAGAATTTAGTTTTAAGCATTTTCCCCCTATGATTCTAAAAACATTAGGTTTAGATCATGGTGTTAGATCAAACAAAGAAAGGAAGCAAAAACAGGGAGGGATGTGCCAAACTGAATACATAGTATCTTCCGAAGTCTTTGAAAGAGCATCAGATATTAGTTACCTCAAGAGTTTAGTGACTCAGAAAGACTCCAGAACTGCAGGGTGGATCAAAAAGGCTGTAGAACCTGGATCTGCTGCTCTAACTGGAAAAAAACCCCTCATGTTGAATTTGACAAGTCACAAAACAGGAGACAGGGTTTGAGCTTGGTTGTGGAGCAAGTACCCAACTGATGGGCTGAGGGAATGTTTTGAGGTTGCCAGGAGACCCCCAACTCAACTGACCTCCGTCCACCGTCTTTTCAAGCCTCTTTAACTCTTTGCATAAATCATCCAACGTGACTTTGAAGCAAGAGTTACTCGTTCAAAGCAGGGTGGTTGCAAAGGGTATTTGACAGGGGTGTTATTAAAGTTTTAATATTTGATTTTATAGGCATCTTCCTACTACCTCCCAATACCAAGAAGTCTGTTTTGTGTTACAATCATGAGGTGATGACAAAAAAAATGTTTTTTAAGAGCGTTCTTTATTGGGTGGTATAAAATGTGATCAAGCTTACCTACCGGAACAATAAAATGTTGACTTTCTACACCCTTCTTGGGAGAATTGAGCCTTATCCCATAGAAGAGATAAATCGCCTCCTGAGAATCAGAGACTATGGAAATGCACATCTGGCAGCTTGCACCTGGCCAACCTATTCATGGAAAGGTCATTTGAGTGCTAAAGAGTCCCCCTCCCAACTCTGCTGGAGAGAACTGGGCAGCTGTTAGGAAAGAAGGTTTACATGGTTTTAAACCATCCCTCTTACAGAGAAGACTCTTCCTTAACAGTGTCTGCAAAGAAGACAGTGACCCTGCATTTGATGTCACTACTGAAGGCTGCTCCCATGTCCTTCCCCCATACCGCAAGTTAAACTACTTCTATATTTCACATGTTATTATGTTGCCAAAGTTAACAGCTGGAGTGTTTTATTTTATTTTATTTTATTTTGACAAATACTGTAGTATAGCCTTTTATATTTCACACTTGTTCTAGTTAGCAAATTGAGCTTTTTGAATGATTACTCATAGTTTGTTATGATTTTTTTTGTTAATTTTCAAATTTAATTGACAAGGCCTGAGTGAAGAGCATTCAGATAATTTGTAGGCTAGGCAAGCCAGGAGGCTTTTACAGAAGTAACTGTCAGGCTTTCAGTACCGCAGTGCTTTCCCTAATAGGCTGCCCCAATTTTAAGTAAACATTAAGTGGGCTTCTTATAAAGTTTTGGAGTTTTGAAACATGTGGATTCTGGGTGAGGTGCATGTTGGCCTGGAGGAGCTGGCTGTCCTACATACAGCAACAGCCAGGATGTCTATCATTTTCCGTTACAAGGGTAGCTTTCCAGGGTGACAGCGGGGCTTAATATCACAGTTCTTGTCACCAATGCATCCGTTTAAGATGTTAATAACGTCTGACAAATAATATCTCTATGAAAACTCCCCATTTCTTACTTTCTCCGTTTCTCTGATCAGTTTTCAACTGTCTGAAGAGAAAGGCAGCCTTTACCCCGATAATGCAGAGATTTGCTCTTTGATGTTCACAGAGCCTAAATCCTCTGTCACTGCTGACCTGGATTTTCAGCTCATCTATTAAACGCTGAGCTTTCACATCCCCTCATCCGGAGGAGGCAAGTTTGTACTAAAATAATTTGCTTTTCAGAGAAAGCAAAACATTCCTGTGCCCCAAATCTAAACCTTCCAGGAAGAGAGAAGCTAAGATTCCTTAAGATTGTTACATGCAGTTGCTTTATGTTCAGTTAAAGCACTTTAAAAAAACCTTCAAATGCACACTTTGGGTTTTTTTTAAAATAAAGGTTTTTACATACTGTTCAAATATTTAGCTTAACGTGCTTAAATTTCAGTGATTCACATCACAACAAAATTACACATTAAAAAACCAAGCCTGACATGGAGATGAGTCAGAGCTTGGCTGTTTTGGCTACACACTCAGAGCACTGTAAACTCCTCCTGATTATGTAGATCTCCCACCGGGTCCTCGCACTTAGCATGCAGACCCTGGGCTTGGGCTGGAGTGCACAAGAAATATGGAGAATGCTCTATCTCTGTTAATTTATCATGGCTGAATTGGCATAGTGAATGGCAACAAATGAGCCTTTTTTTATCCATACACCAGTTATCATTACATTTTCAACGGTTTCTGTTTGAGTTTCAGAAATGGAAGCTAATTACACAGAAACTGTTGGAGGCCCCTGGTGACAATTTGATGTGGTCACAGGGGAGAGGCTGCTGGACACCAACTTTGATCCTGCAGAAAGAGATGATGAGACAGTTAAACACACACACACACACACACACACACACACACACACACACACACGCACGACATGAAATAAAATAGAGATTATTGAAGTCATATGGAAATTTAAGTATCAGATTGATGTTTTTCTCTTGTAGAATGTTTGATGGATTCTACAAGAGCAAGCAAAAGCAACCACTGAATATTGTTCCCTGATTTCCTTCTATCATATTTTGAAAATACATTTAAAAAGCACAATTTACAAAGCTTTCATTAACCTGATTTTAAAATTTGCTGACATTTAATAGGATACTGTTGTTTTAGAAGAGAAATCCCATTATGGTATTATTGGGTTGGTAGTAAAATTCTTATATGTAGAATCAACTTGACAAAGTATGGCCCCACAACATAATTATTATCACCAGACAACTATTTGGAGTGACATGATATCTATTATGTTTCAATAAATCTAAATGGATCTGGATCACAAGCACATAAAAGATTTTCCTTCACGGCCCACACTTAATATTTTTTTTCTTATCCTGCTTCATTGATTATGACATTATTTTCTATATAGTTCCATCTCTAGGAAATAAAAATTGACATTAATAATAAAATGATCCATTTTGACAATCATTTTGGTATTGAGAAAAGCAGTTTATTTCCCCTGAACACTAAGGGTAGATATGCTTTATTTTGACTTAGTAATGATTTTTCTTAGATAGCTGTAAAATGAAGCTTCTTAAAAAAAAATCCAAATCACAATACTACTTTATCTTTATCTTTATTTTATTTTATTTTATTTTATTTTATTTTATTTTATTTTATTTTATGGTTTCAACTATTTGAAGACTATCTGGCATAACCTTATTGAGGTCTAAATAAAACCAGCTAATTGTCATCAATCTTGCCTCACTGTTTGGACAAATATGCATAAATTAATATTTGAGAGTCATATAAAATTACAAATCCTGATAGTCTGGTGCTTATTTACACTTTAAAGCTGTTCATTAGTTTTTCAAGTTAATAAGGTTAAAAACAATTAGAGAGTACACCTGCCCAAGACCAACTGAAGGGGCTTGAATGACTGGTGACTGCCTATTTTTAAGGTGGATTTGACATAGAAAAGATCATTTTCACTTTTACAGCCTTATGTGAAAATTAAGAAACCTATTAAGAGCTAAATTGTTCTTACTATCTGTTTACTGAGTTATAGGTTTCATCTTTAGGTTCCACATAAATGAACAAATGATTTTTAGCTAATGCAATTGATCATTCAATTAATTATTTATCAAGTATTTTCAACATACTTGACATTGCATAAAAGCTAAAAATATAAAGTTACACATAGTGCTGAATTTTTTTTTTTTTTGGTTTTGTAAGATGATTCACGCAAAAAGATACCATATTCTCAAGGAGTTCACAGTAGTTTGGAGGAGTTAAAAAGATTAGCCCAAAAGAGATATCCTCTGAGAGACTCCATCCAGTGGGGGGATTGGGACAGATCCTGGGATTCTCAAGTTGGACTCTGGGCAGAGTGCTGAGAGTTGTAGGGAAGATTGGGGGAGGGGAGATAAAAGATCTGAGAGGGGCCAGGAGGTCCACAGGGAGCACATCAACATCTGCAGGATCTGGACCCAGGGGGGCCTGCACAAACTGATGCACCAGCCATGGACAGTGCATGCAGAGAACCTAGACCCCCTGTTGAGATGTGCCCAATGGACAGCTGATTTTCCACAGCATGGTAAGGGGGGCGGTGTGTGTGTGTGGGGGGGGGGGTGACTACTGCTGCTGATCCCCTGACATGCACTCTGGTGCCCACGATTTGATCACTGACCCTTGGCAGGAAGGCCTTCCAGGCACACAGAGGAAGAGGATGCAGGATATCTTGATGCTACCTGATAGGCTGTGGCTAGACAGTGGGTGGGGTAGGATGGCCCTCATCAGAGGTCTAGTGGGGCATAGGGCAGGAGGGAGAGAGAGGGTGGGAATGGGAAGATAAGAACGAGGGGAGAACAATCTGGATGTAATGTGAATAAATTATAATAAATAAAACATACATAAGAAAAAAAAAGATTGGCATGATGATCATTCAGGAGGATGCACCAGAAGGATTGCTGCAAATGTCAGGCCACGCTGGCGCTGCATAACGAATGAGTACCACGTGAGCCAGGACAACAGTGACAGCTTGTTTCAAAAACTCAAAAATAAAAAATAGATAGAAAAAAATTATATAATTCAAGAAAAACTTTGTAGTAACAGCAATGGACCATAAGGGGCTGGTGACCATGGTAGAAGCCAGGCTGTACCACAACATTCAGGGTGGCAGAGGGGAGAGGAGTGAGGATCATGGCCCAAGGAGCAGGTAGTCTGAGTCACTTTGACAGCAATGTACTTCTGAATATTAGCATTTTGAAAAATTTGAACACTTACAACGAGTGAAAGAGTATCCACGTTTTTCGACTGCTCATCAATCTTGCGATGGACTCCTCTTGCGCAGAGATCTGAGAACAGAGAGTTGTCCCCTGGCTTTCCTTCCTCCCTTGTCCTCTACTGCTTGCACATCTACCTTAAACATCTTAGGGACAATTAATGTCTCCGAATTTGGAAAACTCCCAGTTTGGGAAGGAAAGAACATTAATACATGTATAGGATTACATGTACATATCATCTTATGGATTAATCATGTAGTGTGGGAGGAACACAGTCAGCCTTAGGAAAGCTTGAAATATTGTAGATGCACTTTGCTTTGTGTATGTGAAGAATCATTACAAGCCAAGGTCTCCTGTACTTCAATAGAATGTGTAAAAAAAAAAAAATAGGAAAAGTGAACATCCTGGGAAGTTTAAGTAATGGTTAGGAGTCATTTCCTCCACTCCTGAGGAAAGCAAAGTTCTTTTAATTAGAAGAGAATGATAGAATTCTGAATACATTATATTTAACATATGAATATCAATACATTTAATATTAAGATCTTATATTAATCCTTTATATTATCCTGAAAACTTCTCTCAACTCCTACATGCTCCAGTTACTTTTTTGGCTTAAAATTAAATTGCTTCATTTTTCCCCCATGTAAGTATATACTCTTGGACCCATGATGGAAAGTTATTGGCTTTAATATTCATGATTCAGCAGGGCATTTTATGACTAGCAAGAGTTGCAGCTTAAGTGCATATCTTCTGTACATATAGAGGTCAGAAATAATTTGCTTCATGATATAGGAATTAAAATCAATACTCTTACTTCCTTAGGAAAACAAACATAACATGATGTAAATGAGAAACAAGTAAATTATTAATAGATGGGCTTATCTAAAATATAATATAAGCTAAGCAAGGTCAGCCAGAGGATTGAGTTTAGGGAGAACAAGTTACAGGAAGCATGAGAAAGCTAGATAAATCAGCGCAGCTCTGTCTGGAGAGAGACACTTTCATCTCAGCCATTTGGAGCCATATTACAAATGCCCTAGTAACTGTCCACTTGAATAAGCGTCGGCTGGGTTGACTGCTTGAGGGTGAGGAAGCTAGAGAGCTAAGAGTTTTGCTTGAAGTAGGTTAGATGTCTTGGGTGGGTCAGGGGATACTCCAAGGATTCTCATTAACCCCTGATTAGCCATCGAAATGTAGAGACTTCCATCTGACGTGGTCTGTGTTTCCGGAATTTGACCCCCTTGGCTGTGTCATTGTCTCTTTTTCCAGGATGTGGTGAAATTCTTACCCTCCATGGTGCTCATCTCCTTTCTTTCATTCCATGCTGGGTATGTTGCCTCTTTTTGAAAATGTGATGAAAACAAGCTGACCTGGAAATAGATATCTCTAAGAATCTGGGAAAACAATTCTTCTTTGGAAAAGTAAGACTCTCTTGAAAGGCAGGTGAGTGTACAGACTTGTGATCAATGAGTTGAAATTCCTTCTGATATTAGCTTGCTTACTGTGTGTGTAGCTAGTGTGTTTATACCTGTAGAATTGTTTCTTGCTGCTGAGTCATTACTCACGTAGAAGAGCATTTATTTACATGCTCAGACTACATCAGGACATTGCTTTAACGTCACTGCTGGAGATAGAAACATAACCCAAAGTGCTCCATACAAACAGACTTTGACCATTACTTAGCAATGCATGATGGACAAATCTCTGAAGTTCTGTGGACACAGAGGGGAAGCTATGGATGCTGTTGACTAGGAGCACTTACTTGCCGTGGCATCAGCTGCCGGGGAAAGGCTAGTGTGGCTCCTCTTTCCATTTTCCTGTGATATTTTGACATTGAGGTGATTTCTATTTTCACAGCAGACAAAGAGGCCTTTTAAAAATAGTTATAAGTAATTATATGGTACTTGAAGTCCCCATTGCTTTCAGAAGGGGCACAGCAGTTCCTGAAAAAACCTCCACCGGTACATTAGTGAAGGTAAACTTAAAGCTAAGCAACAGAGAGAAGCTATTGCCTTGGTGGCTTCGGATCATAGAGTTTGTTGCTTTTGTCCTCAGTCCTTATCTTAGAAGATGTTTGTTGAACATGGTTTTCTAATGAGATACAAAGTTATTTGTAATACAATCTTCACTTTCAAGAGATCTCTAGCAGAGAGGGCTGGAATTCGGGGCCCCACTTTCAGACTGCGGACCAAGTTTAGAACAGAGGGTCATTTGAGCATGGGGCAATTAGTACTTTATCAAAGAAGATTAAAG
The DNA here is from genome assembly GCF_964271855.1 of Acomys minous. Classification (NCBI taxonomy): domain Eukaryota; kingdom Metazoa; phylum Chordata; class Mammalia; order Rodentia; family Muridae; genus Acomys; species Acomys minous. Next base: position 100,041,489 of record NC_140485.1, read on the forward strand.
GCCCCCAGAAATGGATGTTTGTTCACAGGCACATGGGCACATAAGGGGGGAGATTGTGCATCCTAATGGCTTACAAGACCACAAGGGAAAACAGGAGTGTGAATGACATTGTTTTCATCACACCTGTCCCCAGAGAAATCTAGGAGACTACTTCAGTCTTATGTAATGGACAGCAATTCTCTTCACTCTGTTTTGCTTCGTCCCTAACCCTTACTCAACAATAATGAAGATTCCCTGAAGACCACCAATTTGTTCTCCTAGCAGAAATCACCCTCCCACATGTCCGACGAGCATGCGAGCGAACTCTGAAGAAGCAGCCTGCTGTGTAGGCCTTAGCCGTCATCGCTGTCTGCTCAGTTCTAGTCAGGCAAGCCCCTTTTCTGTTCCTGATGTTACAAGGTTTCTCTCTGGAGTGCTTTCTGACTGTCCATGTAGAAGAAACAACTCTTCTTTCTCTACTCACACAAAACCAACTCCCACCACACAACTCCTGGTTGCTTCCTCACCCGGAGAAGCAGGCTTAACTCTGTGACTGCAGACAACGAATCTGGTGGGATCAGGTAGCCCACTATGTTTTTTTTTGTTTGTTTGCTTGCTTTTTGTTTGTTTTTTTTACTTCTGAGAGCAGCTAGGTAGCATGGATTTAGAATACAATTTTATTTCCTATGCTTTAGTTTTCTTAGCTATAACAATGGTAAAACTAACATCACATTGAGGATACTAACACAACATTTAAGGTATTTTAGGCTTAACATGAATCTAAAAATCTTTTTTTTTCTTACTTTACTTTTGAGATTATAATATAATCACAACATTTTCCCTTCCCTTTCTCCCTCTCATAACCCTTCCGTACTGTTGCTCCTTCAAATTCATGTTTTTTTTTCACCAGTTGGTGTATGAACAATATCATATGATGCTTAGGGCTGACCGTTTGGCACTGGACAACCAAATGGTGTGCTCCTCCTGGGGAAGCCAACTTTCCTGCTCTCAGCTTTCTTCTGTTGGCTACAGCTCTTTGTGCAGGTTTGAGGCCTCCTGGACTTTTCCCCATTCACTTTGGCATGTTTACTGGTGTGCTTGCTCGGCTCATGATTGGGCGGTAAGGTTGAGTGTAGCTCCTATATTACTAGGTGACACCATATCACACCAAACTCCCTGGTCCTCTGGCTATCACAACCTTTCTGGCCCCTCTTCTGAAATATTCCTGAGCCTTAGGTATAGGAGTGCTTTGAAGAATGTATCCATTGGTACTGCATTTTGATCGGTTATGGTTTTCTTAATGAAGGTGAATGGTGCCAAATCCAGCAAGTTACACAGAAGACATTGTAGAGACACAGTAAAACGCTCTTGAGCCATGTGTTAGTTACCTACATACATTTTCATTTATACTTACTTAGTAACATATGTTCCTTTATGCATGCATATACATATACATTTAATTTTAAAGTTGGTAACAATATGGCACTAGTGACCTACTCTACTATTTCGGTACTATTGGATTGCAATTTTGTGAGTAAGCAGCAGAAAAAATTTCCGGGAATTTGCATTCAAGGGTTTTCTGTGTCACACAGAAGTCTGATGATTGAACATGCCACATATAATCACAGATGAGTTTCATCTCTAAAAAGAAGACATTTTAGAAAAAGTCCTTTTAAGTTAAAATAATATGATGCTTTTAATATTTAAAATGGGAAAGGCTATGGTGTGTGATTACAAATCATACTTCAAATGAGTGTGTATATAGTATATTCATACATACATATATATATAAACATGTGGCATCTATATGGGTGCGTGTGTGTATGTATGTGTGTGTGTGTGTGTGACGTAAACACAGGTCAGGCATCCTTTTAAATCTCTCTACACCTTAGTTTTGAGACAGCAGTTTGACAATCACTGACTTGGCTAAAGTGAGAGCTTCCCGTCTCTGCCTCTCTAGTTGTGGGATTACAGGTACTATAATTCCATTGCCTTGTCTCCTTTTTGAACGTGGATGCTGAAGAATTGAACTCACATCCTCCTGCTTGGGCAATAAGCACTTTATTGACTGAGTTCTATCCCACAGTGCTGCAAATCTCATGGCTTAGAGTGAGTTTTCCACTCATAAAGCAGGACCTGCTTCCAGGTTTGGCCATGAGTGTTTTCCAGCTGGTCTCCCGGCTAACCAAGCTGCTTGACTCTGGTGACTCTTTGTATATGAAGGCACTATCTTTACCATGACAGTTTATCTATTTCTGGCAAACTTGACTCTGGTCGCATTTCATCAGCTAGAACAAAGTCATCCCATGGCCTACCTACCCGGGAGAGTGGATGGATATCATTCTGTCTTTGGAAGACAACTGTTAAAAGAAGTCTGGTAGTCATAAAACGCACACTTCTAAGTCAGTGTGTACTGCAGTGTGTAATGCAGCTGCATCTGTGATGATTTTACACATTCCTGACTGAGTGAGTGACCTTCTGTTTTTATGGACTATTCTTGAAGTTGTAGGTGAACTTTCTCTCTCTCTCTCTCTCTCTCTCTCTCTCTCTCTCTCTCTCTCTCTGTGTGTGTGTGTGTGTGTGTGTGTGTGTGTGTGTGTGTGTGCGTGTGTGCAGGGAGATGGGAGCTAAACTCAGGGCTTCAGGCTAACCAGGCAAGTACTATTCTCACATATCAAAGCATCCCAAAAGTGCAACGCCTAACACTGGGTAGTCAGAAGTGTGTGTTCCCTTTAAGAAGTGTTCAACCAAGCCACTGGGCAAAATGTCCTCGTTTCTAGAATTCTGCCTAAAGAAGGGCAAGCTTGGATGCAGTCAATGGCCAAACTTTTGCAAAACAGGGTAAGCAAGTCCTTAAAAGTTCCTGCCTCCCAAACATGTTAGTCAGATATATTGGGTCAGAAGGCTGAAGATGGTGCTCGAACATTACAAAGAGTTTTGGGTGACTGCTCAGGTAGCAAACTGTCTCTGCCATCTTTTCATTTGGGAAGCTGCTAAGCTGCACCCCCTGTATACTCAGGTAATTAATTTTATTCCTTAACAGGTCTCTGATGGGGTTGAAAACCAGATAGCTTAGTTTTACAATTAAGCTTAGTTGTTTAGGGGTTAAGATGTTTTAGGTCTAGATATATGTTTTAAGTTGATGATGACGAGATATGATAGATACCGATTTACATTCAGAATTGTAGATGCACCAAGATAGGGAAGATGTTTTCTTCAAGGTTGCCAAATACAAATAACCAAAACACTAAGAAAGAATGTAACATTTATATAACTCTGATTATTTGTATATGTAAAAATTTAAAAGCATTTAATAAGAATGAGTTTACATATAAAAAGAAGAAGAAGAAAAAGAAGAAGAAGAAGAAGAAGAAGAAGAAGAAGAAGAAGAAGAAAAAGAAAAAGAAGAAGAAGAAGAAGAAGAAGAAGAAGAAGAAGAAGAAGAAGAAGAAGAAGAAGAAGAAGAGTTTTTGCTGCTTGGAAATACGGAAGCCTGCATGACACACATGTCAAAATAGAGGAAGCATTTCCTGAGGAGGGCTCTGGGAGAAAAGACGGGGGAAGCACAGAGTTATTAGTCTTTCCCAGAAGTAACATTCAGGCTGACTCATGTTTGGTGTCATGTGCCTCTTTCTTTGTTCTTAGGTGAGAAGAATGAATCTGGGAGAAGAGAACAAGAATAAATAATAATAACGAGTCAGAGACGCAACTCTAGAACTCAAGTTCTCCAGGGGGGGAAAGCTAGCTTTACTGGAGTGTTGATGGGCTCTCTTCCATGGGCGCCTGGGTGGTTTATGCTGTAAAGTAGATGATGACAGATAACACTCTCAGGTCAGAGCCTTTGGGAAAGAGAAAGGTTTTCCCAGGGAGATTCGCTCCTGCCCACTAATTGTGGTCACATATTTTATGGCTTTGGGAATACTGTGGAGACTAAGTCGGCTCTTGGTGCTGCAAGAAGCGGTGGTTGTGTCCAATTCAGCAGAAGCTGCAGTTGCAAGGACTTCTCCTGGTGCTGCTGAAACTGCTCTTGATAAAGTCCCCAGTGGCTTCTTAACTTTTACTCCCAATCAGGTGTTTTCCTGCCTCGCACAGCATAATTTGCTTACAGTTGCTGCTATTGACCACCTTTTAAACCTCTTGTAGTTTTCAGCTCCCGTTTTTTGCATGCACATCCCCCTCTCTGGCCGCTGCTGTTTTTCCCTCGGTGCTCTCAGTAAACACCTTTTCTGCCAAGTCTTTAAATATTAACGCTGCCTGGAATTTGGCCCTCCTTGTTTCTCCTTCAACACCGTTTTCCACAGAGAGCCTTATACCACTAAAGGCCTTTGAAAGGAGAAAAGTGGGGTCAATCTGACCACCACTTTGTCTTACTGCAGCACAGTGACAGTCCGGGGAGAAAGCAGAGCTGTGGTGCCACTAAAGCCTCAATGCTGCCAGACGACCGTTCGACTTGCTGTGTACTCTGACTTCTCAAAATCTCTGCAAGGGCAATTTTGCATCTTTGTGTTAAGAGATAACTTCACATTTTATTTCACAGATTTGAAATAGGCCCTTTGGGCGGTAGGGCCTTCTGGAGGAGGTTAGTCAATTGCTTCAAATGTACAACACTGGCTTTAGAAATAAGGGTACCATGGGTTATTTGTTATGATTTTCAAAATCTAGAATCACCCTGCAATGGGCTAGCACAGCTGAACAGGAGCTTCAAAGGGACCATGCTATGGGCTAAGCATGTTTATTTTAACATTCAATTTATTTCCAAGTTTTGTGTAATGGGTGTTTTGTTTGTATGTGGTTGTATCATGAGAGTGACTGTTTCCCCAGGGTGGGGAGAAGGAAGCGTCAGATCCCTCCGAACTTGAGTTACAGAAGGTTGTGAGGCACCACGTGGGTGCCAAGAACTGGACCCACACCCTCTGCGAGAACAGCCACTGTTCTAAGTCCCGAGCCTACTCTCCAGCCTCGCCCAAGGTTTTGTTTATAAAATTGTTTCTACGAAGAGGAAAAAATATATAGGCAGCAGTCGGGGGAGGGGAAATCCTCATCAAAATATATTTTATGGTAGAAATTGTAGTTAAAAAAAAAAAAGCAGATACTGCTATACGGCAAAAAAAGATAGAGCAATGGTTGGAGAGCCCCAGGGAGCTGAGACCAGGCGCAGAAAGACAATCCTTCTGTCTTTGTCTGAAAAGGAAACAGGCTAGTAAAGATGAGCCTTAGAAAACGTCATACTCTCCTTTTGAACCTGTTCCTCCCTGCTCTCCTCCTCTCTCTCTCTGGCATGGATGTCTGCTTAAAGGGTGGCACTGTTTGTTGAGTTCAATTGTCAGTTTTCTCAGATTATTTGTGATGAAGTACTGGCTTAAAAGTTTTCTTCTTTTTCCTCCACCACCACCACCTCCTCCTCCTCCTCCTTTTGTATCTTTCTGTAAAATGCAGTCAGAATATGTGAGTGGAAGAAGAGGTCTGTAGCATTGTTAAATAGCTGTGGCAGTCTCTAAATGATTATTCTGAGAGTTGGTGCTGACTTCATTATAAGCCAGTTCGAATCAGCCCTGACCATCCCTTTGCTCCCTAATGTTTTTAATCACCTTGACCTAGAGGATGTGCAGGGATTAACAGTGAAGCAGTGGTGATTAATTGCACTCTGGACATGGGGGATTTGAGGCCCATCTGTGGGCATCCAAACAGAGTCAGACATCCAGTAGATAATTAGAGCACATATGATATGCTTTAGAGAGAAGTTAAAGATCCATTAAATTATGCGGTGCCAACCCGTCCTAGAATGGAGAAGTAGAGTGGACATACAGCAAATTTGCATTACGGCAAATTATTCAGGAAGAGTGTGAGCTTAATGTTAAGTATCCCAATGTAGAAAGAACTCTAAGATGTTATTGAGTCAAGAGAAAGTCAAGATTTTCTTTAACATAAACCTTCATGGCTGAAGGAGACATACATCTGTAAGTCATTTCCCTCTCAATCGCAGGGTTTTCATATCATGGAATCAATTAGGAAAAGACCTTTATTCTATCTCCTCAACTCATTCGATGAAAAATACACTGAAATATTTTCCTCCTGACCCCTCGTATTGAGAGAAGAATGAACCTGACAGAAAGCAGGAGGCTCTAAACTCCTCTCTGAATGATAATGGGAGAAATATATGGTGTGTGGAGAGGTAGGGAGCATCCCACATAATGAATCATATGCAGAAAGTACAACAGCGAATTCAATACCATGCTTCTAAAACTTCAATAGTGCTTACTGTAAGTGATATTTTTGCGGCCTTTTCTTTGCCCAGATATTTGTCATTCTGTAGTTGATTTAGAGAGAGATTCGTGGAAAGTCATACTTATTTAAAGGAGGGAACAGGCAGAGTGCTCTTGTGCCATGTCTATAAATCTTTCCATATGTGTGCGGAGAACTCTGCTCTGGCTGCCTGCTTTGCCCACGTAACAGAGGTATACGATGATGCCAGCATTGTCAGACCCCAAGGACCCTCTTCAGTGTGGGACTGCAACCACAGATAAGCCTACTGCCAAGTTCTGACCACACAGCACAAATACCATTAAGCGGGCACTTTGACATTCAGATTAAGAAATTTCCATCCTTATATTTTAGGTTTACTGAGATACTTAAATATACCTATTTAGACAATGGGTAGAATAAGGAAACTGAAACACAACAGAGTACCAATGTCCACAGAAATGCAGATGCTTGGAAGGAAATACAGGTAGAAAATTTAATGTACAGATTCTCAAAACCTTGAAGATGATGGTCCATGTCTTTTCAATTGTGTTTTCATCCATTCCCTCTATTCGTCTAAGATACTCCTCAGAACAATTTAAAATGTAAATATAAAAAGATCACTAAGATGAAGATTTAAAAATCTCATTGAAAGTCCCGAGAGACTTCAGTGAAGTCATTAGATGAGTGTTTCACTAACTCTTCTGTGTGCTCGTTTGCCTGTTTTGCCCAAGCACCTTAGCAGCTATTATGTTTAAAGAGGAAAAAAAAATTGTGTTTATATACACTCTGGTGCAAAACCCAGTACTAAAACTAACTGGTCTTTTTGAATGATGATATATTTCTGGGAAATTAAAAGTTGTTATTATTTAATGTCATATGAAATGGGCTTTAAAATGAATGCTTAGAAGTATTATTTTCTTCCTAGAAACGCCCTACTAAACTCTGCTTTGCACTTCCTCACCTCCCTATACAGCCTGCTCTCAGTAATTCACAAAGAACTGACAGCTCTCTCCCTCTGTTATCAACCCTCTCCTCTCTCTGGAAATTAGGGACTTTTTAAGGTTTATAATGGAGTTGTTGTCTTGCTAGCATCTCAGAAAACTCGGCTTTGTATCTCAGAGGCAAGGAGCTTCTCCTGGTTCAGCATAGTGTTTTCTGGAGAAAACCAAGTGCTCTAGTAGACACAGGGAATATATTTTGATAAATGAAACCTCATTTTTAATGTAGGTGTATGATAAATGTGTTTATAGTGTATATGTCTGTGAGAGTGGCGTACCAGACAATGCACGCAGGTTGAGGTCAAAGGATAACCTCAGTTGTCAAATCTCCCTTTCTGCCTTGCTTGAGGTGAGTTTCCTGTTTGTGCTGCATATGCCAGGCCATCTGGCCTGCAAGTTTCCAGGGATTCTTTTGTCTCCACCTCCCATCTCTCCACAGGGATATTTGCATTACAGGGGCTTTATGTTGTGAGGGTCCAAACTCTACCCTCCGTCCCCCCAGGTTTACATGGTAAGTGCTTCATCTACTGAGCTATCTCTTTAGTCTTTAAACATCTTTTGGTTAAACTGAAAATCAGACCCGAGTATATGCTTTGATTGCGTATTTGAAAAACTGTCCATCCTTTACTTAAATTAGTGACCATTCTAGGCAGTTTTTGCGCTGTTTTTTCTTGCCATTAGAAATTATGGCACTAACGTATTTAACTCTGTTCATTTGTTAGTTCCCATTTTGTTGACAACATCTTTTTAGATTAGGATAAAGTCTGGTCAGAATGTTCACATCACTGTAGCTTTACTCATCATTAAATTTTAGACTTATTAAAGGCTCATCCTAAGACTGTTTTGCATTTTCATCCACTCTTCCCAGCCAGTCTCATGCAGATCTGTGGTTAAGCAGGTACATGCATTGGGCTCCTTTCCAGCCTGGAGCTCTTCTCTGAGATCCAGAGTGGGTCATGCCTGTATGCAATGGAGCAATTTTCCAGAGTGATGTTCATGAGTAGGTACCTATGAAAGGGCAAAATTAATGCCACGTTCTGTATGAGAACTTGTCCTCTAGGTGACACTTCTCCCTGTGTTCTGGGAATGACACCTGCCCGTAGTCTCCAGAAACTCCACAGGAGTGATTACAGACAATTAACTCCCAGTGTTCCTCTGAGATTAAAACAAACAAACAGTCAAACAAAGAAACAAACAAACAAACAAAAAATTCCCCTCCAGACTTAGTCTCCACCCAACCTGCCAAAAGGTCAACATTCCGGTGACCCACAACTCTGTTTCCCTTTATAAACCCATTGCCCTTGAAGCTCTGGGTCACTCTCCTATCCTGCTGTATCAGGAAGGATTGCCACTGATTGTGACCAATGTTGGTTTTGAGCCCTGTGGTCATTTCAGGGATATCGCAATCTGGGTGACCACGACATTACACCTACTCAAGATTTTATCCTCTATGTGGCTTTCCAGTTTACACTTTGTGTCCTGATTCGTGCGGCCAGCGCAAACCAAGTATGATTAGTCATTTTGTCTTCCCAGCTTAATTTAAATACTCACACCTTTCTGGAAAGGGGACTGTCAGATTTCATGATTTCCCCGATAGGGTGAGCCTCTTGTCTCAAGAATATATTTTTTGTCTTTGTTTCTGACTTTTAGAGCAAGTGTTTATCTTGCTTCTCTGGTTTTAGAAATAAAGGACAAGCATTGCAAACAATTGTCACACAAAAAAAATACCGAACTCTGTAAAATATTAAATTTCATTTTCGTTGGTCATTTGCAGTTGCCCTTTCAAAATTTTTGCCTGTTTTGCTTTTCAACTTTAATAACAAGGGAAGGGACAAAATGACAGCCTGTAAGACCTGTGAATTGCAGCTCAAAATAAAAATTCTGCTCTTCTCAGAGCAAAACCCTTTCAGTACTTTTAAATCTGTTGGCATTTTATGCTCACTCCATGTGGTTGGTGGAAGCATAAGGAGGTCACAGTGTTAGAGAAGGAACAGGGCAGACACTTTGTGCAAGCCAGTGCCGATGCTGATGGCTACGGGGGGTGGGGGTGGGGGGGGGGAGGTAGAGAGAGAGAGAGAGAGAGAGAGAGAGAGAGAGAGAGAGAGAGAGACAGAGAGAGACAGAGAGAGAGACAGAGAGAAGAGAAGAGAGAGAGAGAGAGAGAGAGAGAGAGAGAGAGAGAGGTGGAGAGAGAGAGAGAGAGCACACCTGCAGGGGGAAAATGGAAATCTAGTTGTTTCTTTTGTATATAGAAGTGTCTTTTAGAAAAATTGTCTACAGCTTGCTTTTATGCCTTCATCAAGCAGTTAGAAGAACGTACAATGAGTTAAGCACTTGGAGAACATTGCCAGCTCTTAAATATTTACAAGTCTCAATCCTTGCACCTGCCAATGTATCCCAAGTAGAGTACGTGAATCCAGGGAATGCTCATCAGACATTAAAACAAAGCATACCATAGGCAATTTTGTATGAATTAGGTTGTTGAACCAAATGTTGTAGGCAGATATCTTAAATTTATTTATCATATTTATAGATGATGGGAAGTCTAAGATCAAGGCGCTAAAACAATAATATTCTCTTAAGGGACCATTTCCTCTTAGTGCATCTGCTCATAAGGGTGAAAGGACAAGCTAGCTTTAGGAGACCTCTTCCATAAGGACACTCATCACATTCATAAAGGTTGTGGATAATAACCTTTATGAATATTTATGAATGACAATCCCCCCTAACATTGCTATAAGAATTAGAAGGAACAACAACGGATACCACCCATAACCTAATTGTTTCCATAACATCATATTTATTCGAAGCCTATAGTTTCAGTAATGAATTGTGGTGCCGACTATAAGCAGTCTTTCTATAGTCTAATACAGTTTCGGGTGCAAAAGACTCCAGTCCATTCAAAATAGATGTAGGAATTAGGAAGTTCTGAGACTTACCCATGGTTATCCCTAATAGATTCACAATCTGTTTGATTTCTACCATTTTTACTATCTGGGAAGATCTTTCTAGGTACGTTCCTTATGATTCCAGAATATTATCTTTAGTAGACAGTTGCCACTGATGGTACAAATAAAAACAACAAATGAACAGTAGACCAAAGATCAGCTCTACTCAGGGGTCTCCTTTGCAGACACCTGCATCTCCTGAGAACTTGCTAGAAATGCAAATTTTGTGCTCTACCCTGACATCCTTTGTCCAAATGTGCATTTAAAAAAAATCAGGCTCTCATCTAAAGTCTCAATAGCATGTCCTCCCCTCTGACCCACTTTCCTGGTAAGTGAAGACTTTCATGGGACATGCCCCTTGGGCTAGTGCCTTGATATAAGTGAGTATTTCCCAATTGTCTCTTTTTGAGAAACATGGGAGAATGGGGAAATAGAAAAATCCAGAGGGTCCTGGAAACCTACAAGAAGAACATTATGACATTATGACGGGTGGATTTGAGTCCTGGAGTCCTTCCTGCTCAAACTATGGCACCAGCCAAGGACAATATATGCCAGGGACCAAACGGCCTGTGGCCGACCCCCACCCATTCAGCATCTGCAGCAAACATCCTGCTGGGCCACTCATTAGGCATGCAAGGCATCCGGCTTAGCCCTGAGAAGAGAGCGATCCGATCCTGAGATAACCACAGAGACATCCTGCTTTGTCTCACCTAGGAAAACCCCTCTCCTTGCAAATGTTCCCGGGGCTCAACCCCGGAAGATTTTGTACTTTTCCATTTACCCTCCCTGCTTACCCCGCCCTCCCTAAAGCAGGTTTTAAAAAGCCTGCCCCCACCCTCAATAAACGGCTCTTGACAAGCTACTGTTCGCTTGAGCCCTGCGTCTCTCTCGCCCATATCTTTAACCACAGGTTGCGATCCCCCTCAGCCCCCCAATAACTGACCAGCTGACTGGTTATGTGGACTAGTTACGTGGACTAGTTAAATATAGGCAGTAAATTTCGAACCCCTACCCAGACCTAGCCGATGGACAGGACATTCTCCACCGTTGAGTGGAGAGTGAGGTCTAACTTTCATACAAACTCTGGTGCCCCATTTTTGACCATGTCCCCTTGATGGGGAGGCCTGGTGGCACTCAGAGGAAGGATAACAGGTCACCAAGAAGAGACTTGATATCCTATGAGCATATACGGGGGGGGGGAGGTCCCCTTCAGTCACAGACATAGCGGAGGGGAGTAGGGGGGAAGTGGGAGGAAGGGAGGAATGGGAGGATGTAAGTGACAGGCTAACAATTGAGATGTAATAAGAATGAATTAATAAAAAATATTTTTTAAACCCTAAAAACATCAGGTCCTATAGTTGGTTCTGTGGACCTCAAACTTTTAAAATAGTCCTCTAGAATCTTTGACACAGCTCAGCAAGCTTCCAACTTTACAATGTCAGGACAGCCTAGATGGTTTCTGAAACCACATGTCGGGTGAGACCCAGACCCAAGCTTTCAGTTAAGTAGAGGGAGACTGCAGCTCCCAGAGGCTGATGCGCCTGACTGGAGACCATAATTTACAAATTATTTACCAAAACAGTAACTCCCAATCTTCATGGTTCTTCTAGGTAACTCTTAAAACACCACAGGCTCACTTTATTTATAGGTACTCTTGGTTTTGAATGAAGCTTGGTCATTCAGGAATTCCTCACAATTCTGATAAGCAACTCTGGTTAGAAACTACCATCCTAGAAGATGAGACTATGTTTATTATGACAGATTTTCTAGAAGTCTCTAGGGCTTTTCTTTATTTAGATATCTGCATGTTTTCAATCGGTTATGCATTGATGAAGAGTCAATCAGAACTAGACATCAACTTCACATCAATTGTGTGACCTTGGGCAGGTTATATGTTCTTTGAACTTTAGCATTGTCAGAAATATTAATAATCTGAAATGTGTCCTGTCATTGGAATATTAAAGTATCAGATATTTTATATGTTATATGAGAAATCTCATATTTTACAAAATCAATAGTTCATATGAGTACATATTTACAATATGTAAATGAGTACATAATTACAATAGTAAATATGAGTACCTCACATGCTTATTTTTCTTTACTCTATGAAAATGGAAAGAAATGCCTATTTAATACAAAAGGAAATGAGAATCTAGGAAGTTATATATTCCATGGTAATACAGATATTTACTGTTATAACTCCTAAAGATTTTTATCTCTCTAAACAGGCATATGTCTAAGCTCAAAGTACAGTATGTCAATCATTTGTAATGTTTTCTATGGGAAACATTACCATTAACTTAATGAAGAATGTAATAATAATATAATATATTTTATATTAAATGTTTTACTTCAATACTTTAGCAGATGACTTGGGGCTAGCCAACAGACATTTGTGACTGTTTCTCACATGAAAATATATGCTCTAAGAATATGAAAAATAAAAAATCCTAATGGGGCCCGCAGAGCTTGTAGGTCCCCAAACTGGAACAGGAGTCATGCTTTCCCAGACACAAGATGTGCTACTTGTTGCTGAGCTGGCTAGCTTTAGATATTAGAGTGACAGCGCTAAATTTGTCTGAAAGGAATCTAAGTGAGGAATTGTCTAGATCAGGTTGGCGTGTGGACATGCCTGTGGGGTATTGTGTCAACCGCTAATTGATGTAGGAAGACACAGTCCACTGTGTGTTGCATCATTTATGGGCTTGGTCCGGAACTGTGTAAGAGTGAAGAAGGCTAATTGGGCATAAGCATCAAACAAAGCAAACAAGCAAGGGTCCATTTGTTTCTCTCTGTTCTGGACTGTGGATAAGGTGTGACTAACTGCTTGCTTTCTTGCCTTGCCTTTCTGTAATTACCATAACTTGCACTCGTAAGCTGAATAAACAGTGTGGGCTGCATTAGGAGATCCCCAAAGCTACCTACGGTTCTCATAGAATTAGAGCACATAAACTATTGCTTGTGGTCAGGAGATTTGTCACAGCAAAAGAAGTGAAATTGGAACATTTCCTCTTACTTTTTTTTTTATGCTGACACATTCTTGAATTGATCAAGGTTCTGCCATCTTTTAAAAATGATATTTTAATATGGTTACAAAATATTTTGCAACTGAGTAGTCATATTTTAATAACCTGACTGTAAGGTATATAACTGCAATTTATAATTATGATTACTTTGATTCATTTGGTATCTAATAATGTATGCCCATGTGACTTGGTATGTCTATTAGACTGCATCTAGATGCTATTTAAACCATGTGAGAATGATTTAATTATGTGTGAGTGTGCATGTGATAGCCTGTTAGCATGTGTTTGTACATCAAAGGGTGAATAATGGGTTGTTAATCCATAACTCCTTGTTATTTATCCTGCATTCCTTAACAAATAGTGGTATTCTCCCTCATGCGCTTGCCAGATTCTGGACTAATAGAAAGTCTGCCACATTCCCAACTGTGTTAATCTTAAACTAAAATATTTCTCCCTTACCCAATATAATTTTGATATCAAAGACACTTTAGTTACATGTAATTTTCATGCTCCTTAAAAGTAAAATTTTTGTTTCTTTTCTGAGTTCTGCAGTGTAATCTTTTTAATGCTAAATGAAGAACTAACCATGGAAGAAAGAGGTGCTTAAAAGGAGTGTTAGGCTGTTAGTAATGTGCTTCTGTGAGGCTGGGTTGAACTATACCACACACTACATTGTGTTAAACAAAAGTTCAAAAGCTCCTGTTTACTCATTTAGAAATAAAAGCCCACATGAGGAAAATGCTGGTAATGCCTGAAGAGCTTACTTGTTATTTCCTGGAGTTCCTTTTCTAAAACAACGGCTTGGGGTTATTTTCAGAGATCATCTTTCCATTTGTTCTTACAGAAGAATCAGATTTTAGAGTTTATGTTTATTTTATTTCATTTATTTTGAAAAGTTTGTGAAGCCAGATAAGCATGACATGGAATGCGTTACTTGTTGTGATCTCAGAGGGAAATGTCTCCCGAGGTGCTCAATTCTGCTGAAACGTTACTACGAACCCACTGCGCTGTGGAATTTCAGAGACACACAGTACAGGGTTTCGACACTTCAGAAAGACGGTTACTTATATAATTTTAAGATGGTGTATATTTAGAGTAGAATCACACAATTGGGGATGTGCAGATTGACATTTTTATAGACAGAAAAAATGGTTCATTCATAGATGGAATACTAAAATGTAACCAAGCATCCCCAACAGTCAATGTCCATGAGTATCAACAACACATTCATTGTATACAGAAGTACAATGTATACAATCTTGAGTAAACCTTAACATTTTTCTCTCATAACACTTGCAGAGGGGATAATTCATCAGCTATTAACATAGTTTCATTTTTTTTTTTTACAAATGTTATACCTATATGTCTACCCAATGCTTAGTTCATTGGAAAACTCCATATCTTCCTCTTTTATTTTTTAACCATTCATATTGACATTATTAGCTTATTTTAATTCACTTATGATATATTCACTATTTCGTTATTTCAACATCTGTAACAACTTCATTGGAGTTTATGAAGCAGAGATGATAATATCTCAGGTCCCACTTGCCCCACAAACATGTTAAGTAATGTTATGTTTATTATCTTTGAGAAGTAGGATATTTCTATCTGTAAGGGAAAAAGAAACATGAAAGAAATAGCGACACCAACTCTACTAGTCACTTCTCTGTAGCTGTGATTAAAAAAAACATTATGACCAACGCAACTTATAGAAGGAAGTGTTTACTTGGGCTTCTGGTTTCAGGGGGTTAAAGTGCATGTGGCAGAGCGAAGGCATGGTGAGAAGAGCCAGAAGCTTGGGTTTACATCTTGAACATCAAACAGTAAGCAGAGAAAGACACACTGAGGTGATGTGAATCTTTAAACTATCAAGTCCATTCTCAATGAGGTACTTCCTCCATCAGGGCTACACCTCCTAAGCCTACACAAACAGTATCACTAATTTGGGAACTAGTATTCAAGTGTCTGAACCTATCAGGAACATCCTCATTAAACCACAGCTAAAGATGAGATTAAATTGAAAAATACAAAATAGGATTGGATAGAGGCAAAAGATACCCAAACATTTCCCATAAATTTTTCCCTGCACTTAACTATGTTGCTTATGTTTGCAAAGGGAGTGATTCATGACCTCAGTAAACACAGTCACAAGCATTGCAGAAACTACACTTGGATAAAATGTCACAGCATTCTCTTTTCTTTGGTACAAAACTTAATAGGACACAGCATGAATACTTTCCCTGAGTCAAAAATCAGGGAAGTTGTACAGGTACATACATAACCATTTGAAACGCAGTCATTTTAAAATGTGAAAGAATTTTTACCGCCCACTGAAATAAGAATGAGCTCCATAAATTTTTCTACGGGGGCAGAATGTCAAACTTCTGTCCTGCATCAATTATACAATTAATGCTTAATGAAACTTAAATAGGTAAGAACAGACCTTTCAAATTTTTACATCATTTTGCCTCCCCAACATTACAGCTATTTTCAATTAAAGTAACTATTTTAAAGTCAGAGCAGGCTCCATATTTATATATTACAACAAATGGGACTAAATTTCAAGATGTTTTTCACATTGTTTGCACTCAGAGTGAAGCACCTACCTAGCAAAAAATGAACACAGATCTGCTAACAGTGGCAACGCAAACAGCATTGGGACATGCAATAGTAGACAGACCACTGAGGCTAGTATTTGGTTTCCAGAATTTTTAAAAAAATCTATTTTTTATTTCATGCTGCGAAACTACACAAAATCATTATCAAAGTATTGAGTTGTATTATTTGAAAGAGAATCATATATTGGTATCAGGAAAACTTGGGAAACAATGTCCACTTTAGAATAAAAACACGTATATTGAAGATTAGAATACATGGGAACCAAACCCAGACTTAGATCCCCTCCTTCTTTTCATGTGCATTTATCTTATAAAGAACAGAACTTAGCAAGACTTTTTTCTGCCATTGGTATTTACAAAATTATGCAGTTTGTCTTAATTAAACACATTTTAAAAATCTTGATATTTTTGTTTGAATCCATATAGCATGTAAAATATATAAACAAGACGGGAAAAGATGATGCATATAACAAACAGTCCTATCAAGCAGATTGGAAGCTATGAAACACTGTATGTCATAACTGGGTAGAACGAAGTGTGCCAAGTTAGTGTGCTTAGCCACTGGTGTCAGCAGGCAGACGAAGGAGCAGGAAGGCGCTGTGGTGCTGTTTGGTACAGTGGTGATTTGAATGCAAATGCTCCCCTCCCCCCATAAACTTGTATGTTTGAATATTCGGTACTCAGTGGAACTCTTTGAGAAGGTCTAGGAGGTGTGGCCTTGTTAGAAGGGGGGATGTGTCACTGGGGGTAGCCTTTGGGATTTCTAAGGCCCATTGCAGGACCAGGCTCCCTCCCGCTCGCCCCTCCCTCCTCCCTCCTACCCCCCCCTGCGCCCCCCCCTCCCCCAGCTCTCTCTCTGCCTGCTGCCTGTGGAGCTCCAGTGCCTTGGTTGTCTGCTTCCTACCATCATGATCATGGACTAATCCTCTAAAATTGAAAGCAAGCCCCCCCCCTTAAATTTTTCCTTTTTAGCGTGGCCTTGGTCACGGTATCTCTTCACAGAAATAGAACAGTAATTAAGATAAAATTTGATACCATAAGTGGGATAGTACTGAGACAAACTTGACCATGCTCTTGCTTGGAGAGATATGGAAGACTTTGGGACTAGAAAGCCAGTTGAATGCATTAAGTGGGGCTTAGTAGGAATATCTTTGTATGAACATTGATAAGTGTGGTGCTGTCTCCTTTGGAAGGTGAAGGCTTGGCTCAAGAGGTTTGAGGGGGATGGATATTAGCACCTGACATAGACACGATTCCCGTGATATTTTGGCAAAGACTGTGGATGCTTTTTGTCCTCGTCCTAAAAATCTGCCTAAAGATAAATTGAAGAATTTTGGATTAATGACATTGGCAGAAAAGCTTTCAAGACAGGCCAGTATTGACTGTGTCACACAGTTATTAGTGATCAGTTTACATATATCTCTAATGAAGAGGAGGGAAATAAACAGAGAAATATGAAATATACAGTTTGAGGGAAACAGGAGCACTAGGAGATGTAATATTGGAACTAAGTTTTATGCTCAAGGAGATTAAAAATTTAAAGACAATCCTGATGCTAAATGGAATAAAAAGAGTGGAACCTCAGGGAAAGACCTCATCCAACTAATCTTGCAGCCTGTGAAATAAATAAGACAGAACGGTTTCCTTGAAACCATCAACAAATCAAATTTTATTTTATTTATTTTTTAAATATCTTATTTAATTTTAATTTATGTGCATTGGTGTGAGGGTGTCAGATCTTGGAGTTACAGACAGTTGTGAGCTGCCATGTGGATGCTGGAAATTGAACCTGGGTCCTTTGGAAGAGCGGGCAGAGCTCTTAACCACTGAGCAAACTCTCCAGCCCAACAAATCAAATTTTAATGTAAATACAAGTCATAGAGGGTACAAGGTTTTAGCTCAAGTAAGAAGCATAACTTGGCAACTTCAGCTCCATGACTCTGAATTTAGAATTAAGAAAGATATAAGGTGCCAGGGACCAAACGGCCTGAGGCCGACCCCCACCCATTCAACATTTGCAGCAAACATCCTGCTGGGCCACTCATTAGGCATGCAAGGCATCCGGCTTAGTCCTGAGAAGAGAGCAATCCGATCCTGAGATAACCTGCTTTGTCTCACCTGGAAGACCCCTCCCCTTGCAAATGTTCCCGGGGCTCAACCCCAGAAGATTTTGTACTTTTCCACTACTCTCCTTGCGTACCCCCACCCTCCCTAAAGCAGGTTTTAAAAAGCCTGCCATTACCTTCAATAAACGGCTCTTGACAAGCAACTGTTCGCTTGAGCTCTACGTCTCTCTTGCCCATATCTTTAACTACAGGTTGCGACCCGCCTCGGCCCCCCAATAACTGACCAGCTGGACTGGTTGGTGGACTAGTTACATGGACTAGTTATCTGGTGCCCGACGTGGGGCTCGAGGTGCGGGTTTCTCCCCGAATTGATTAAGGGACCGGTCCACAGGAGTTTTCATGAGCTTCGTCATTAGGTGAGTCATCCGTTCGCATATCTCAAGAATGGGCCATTCGCTGTCGAAGGAAGCAAAGTTCATAAGAGGCTTAAAGGACGTACTCAGAGAGAGGGGTATTAGGGTAAAAAAGAAACATTTGATTGAGTTTTTTGTTTTTATTGACCAGACCTGTCCCTGGTTCATGATTGATGGACCTACTATTCATTCTGAAAAGTGGCAAAAGGTGGGGTGTGAGCTTAATGCACTTATTAAAAAAGATGGTAATACAGCGGTGTCGAACAGTATTTTTTCTTATTGGGGCCTTATACGGGACATAATTGAGTCCAGCGAAAACGAAAGCGGACAGAGGCAGCTCCTCTCCGTGGCTGAACTCTGCCTGCGCGAATCTCTCCCTCCTTCTCGTGTTCCTTCCTGTTCCTCTTTGCAGGGTTCCTCTCTTACGCTCATTGACATGCCCCCCGATTCTGTTCCTCCTACATCCTCGGAGCCCTTAAAAAATCCTTCCCCTTCCCCCCGCCGTCTTTATCTGTCGCTTCCTCCCACCTATGAGGACCCCATTTCCGCTATGGAACGTGGGTGTTCACCACTTTATGCCCCTGTTTTTCCCCCAAAAAGGGCACCCTCTGTCCGGTCCGGTCCGCCAGCCTCTCCTGTTCCCCCTCTGTCGGTCGCCCCTTCACGTGCCTCCCGCCATTCCGCCATTTTCCTTTCTCAGGCCCCAGATGAGCCCTTGGATCCGGATGCTGCTGCCACCCTTGAGGAGGAGGCTGCTCGATATCATTCCGATGATGGCCTCCTCCGCGCGGCGCCAACCTTTTCCTCCTCTACCTTGCTCACTCTTCCCCCTCCCCTTACTAAACCCTACCCAGCCTTTCGCGCTCATAATTTTTCCTTCCCTCTTTGCCCCCACAGGACTGCTCTGGCAACGGGCCCCTCTTTTTTGGCTTCATCTCCCCTCCTCCTCCACTAAGGTCCTTCCTAGTTATCCTACTCTGGTTGCGTCTCTCATTCGGCAGGGGCGGGAAGCGGCCACCAGGCTCTTCGGAAGAGACCCTCACTCTATTATTACGCCTTACTCGGCCACACAAATAAGGTGGCTTTTTCAAAATTCAGATGATTGGGCGGTCTCCTGTATTTCTTTTTGCGGCCTATTAGATAATCATTATCCCCCAGATAAACTAATTCAATTCCTGCAGCGACAACCTGTCATCTTCCCGAGAGTCACCCGCTCCAGACCCCTCCCCCTAGCTTCCCTGGTTTTTACTGATGGTTCCTCTACCGGGGTCACTGCCCTCTCTGTGGACGGAGCTATCCTGCAAAAACAACCCCCCCATACCTCTGCTCAGCTTGTTGAGCTGGAAGCTGTCGCACACGCCTTTACATTGCTTCCCCATACTCCCTTTAATCTATATACTGATAGTGCCTATGTCGCGTCCTCTGTTCCACTCCTTGAGACGGTTCCTCGTATTAAGCCTGCTACTAATGCCTCCCCTCTCTTCTCCCGTATCTAACAGCTTATTCTTTTGCGCTCTCAGCCTTTTTTTGTTGGTCATATTCGCGCTCACTCTACCCTGCCAGGGCCTTTGACTACACTTAATGCCCAGGTGGACTCAGCCACGCGCCCCCTGCTTTCAGGGCTGGCCGTTCCATCCGCCAGCGACCCCGTTGCTATGGCCAGGGAGGCTCACGCCCTCCACCACCTTAATTCCCAAAGCCTTCGCCACATGTTCTCCATCACTCGGGAACAAGCCCGGGCTATTGTTAAAGAATGCCAGGCATGTGTCACCTTTCTTCCCGAGCCACATACGGGAGTCAACCCTCGTGACCTCATGCCTGGACAGGTCTGGCAAATGGATGTTACTCATTTTTCCTCTTTTAAGAAACTTAAGTATATTCATGTGTCTATAGATACTTTTAGTGGATTTATTTGTGCCTCTCCACACGCTGGAGAGTCTACTAGAGATGTTATTGATCATGTTTTGTATTGCCTTATTGTACGATGGAGAGTCTACTAGAGATGTTATTGATCATGTTTTGTATTGCCTTATTGTATGCTGGAGAGTCTACTAGAGATGTTATTGATCATGTTTTGTATTACCTTACTGTTGCCCCCAAACCCTTTACCTTAAAGACTGATAACGGCCCTGGGTATACAAGCTCTGCCTTCAAGTCCTTTTGTGCCCAACTGCAGATTAAACATGTTACAGGGATACCTTACAATCCCCAAGGACAAGGAATTGTCAAGAGGGCCCACCAGACACTTAAAGCAATGCTTAATAAATTACAGTTTTCCAAAGGAATCCTATATTCCTCTACAGCAGGGCCTCGCCTGCTTCTCAATCATGCATTGTTCGTCCTAAATTTTCTACAAAAGGATGATCTTGGCCATTCGGCGGCCGATCGCCTTTGGCACTCTTCCACCTCCTCCACCTATGCCAAGGCTCTGTGGAAGGATCCACTGACCCACCAATGGCATGGACCCGACCCAGTCCTTATTTGGGGCAAAGGTCATGCCTGCATTTATGATCAGAAAGAACAAAATGCACGCTGGTTACCTGAGCGCCTAATCAAACCTTTTAACCCCCCTCTCCCAGGGAACTCCCCTGAGGAAAAGATGTAATTGTGCTCTTTTTTAGGATAAAAAAGATACCGCCAATTCATCATGTTGCTACTCACTGCGTCGCTCCTTTGCCTCTGCCTTCCTGAAGTGATTCTCGCCGCATTCCTGCGCCAACCTCAGCCTTATACAATCTATAACTTTACCTGGGTCATTATTAACCAAGCGGGAGATATTGTTAATTCCTCCTCCTCTCAGGGCATTAACCCCCAGTGGCCCGATTTACAGGTTGAACTCTGTGCCCTGGCCCTGGGAGGCCCCTCTTCTTGGGGTGTAGAAGACATTTTTTGGCCTACTAAACAATCTAGGCTCCCGAGGAGACGCCCCCTTTCTCTCGCTCGGTTGGTGGTCCCAGTCCCGGCTGCCGTAATGACCTGGAGCGCATCATGCTCCACAAAACCTTACACCAGGATGGGATTGCTTGGGCCGGAGGACTCTATGTTTGCCCGGGACCCTCTCATCGGCCCCGTCCTGATAACCACCGCTGTGGTGGGGCCCAAGATTTTTACTGTGCCTCTTGGGGGTGTGAGACTACTGGCGACACGTACTGGAAGCCATCCTCTTCTTGGGACTACATCACTGTCGATTCCTGGGTTCATCCTCAGCCCTATGGTGAGGCCGTTAAAGACCTTTGCGATGCAGCTCGTTCAGTCACCAATGGCTGGTGCAACCCCCTGACCATTCGCTTCACTGAGCCCGGTAAACGAGCCATTTGGACGGGTCGTGGATTTGAATGGGGCCTCCGCGTTTATAAATCAGAGTACAATTTTGGACTTACATTCAGGTTACACCTCCTGAAAAAGGTACCCAATAAGGGTACTGCAGTGGTTGGGCCTAATCATATTTTCCATCATCCTGTTCCCGTTCCTGCTCCTGGCCCCCCGCCTAAACCTGCCACCTCCATGCCTCCCTCCCCGCCCACCCCCTCGGACGTCCTCCTTCGGTCCATTTCACCCCCTCCCTTCTGACCTACCCTCCCCGTGGGCCCCCCCCCCAGTTCGGCTGATGTCATTCTCCAGTTGGCAAATGCCTCCATATGGGCCTTGAAAAATGACTCCTCCTTGTCATTTCCTGAATGTTGGATGTGTTTCTCCCCCTCCCCGCCCTTTTACGAGGGTATTGCTCTTCTTTCCACCTTGCTCTTTACTAATGTTACCCCACCCTCACCGGCTTAGCTCCCGACAATCGCATTACCCTCCAGTCCGTTTCCGGCATAGGTACTTGCCTCCTGGGTCCCCATATGCTCCCTCCTCTTCCCCTCAGCGGCGTTCGCACATAGACTGTCATCCCCGACCTCTCCCTCCCCTACATTCCCGCGCCAAATAACACCCATTTTGCTTGTTCCTCTGGTTTAACCTCGATCGTCTATGCCCCTACCTTCCTTTCCTCCAAAGACTGGTGTGTCCTTGTTATTCTTCTTTCCCATTTTACTATTCATGACCCCGACTCATTTTTAAATTTTCTGGAAGGGGGAATTTCCCTAACCTTAACCTTGCCTCCCCCTGGCTTACTACTCTTCTCCCCACCCTGCTCGGGCCCCTCGTTGGTGTTCTCCTTCTATTATCCTTTGGCCCATGGACTTTAAACCGTCTTACAGGGTTTGTTAAAAGTCAGGTTGAAGCTGCCACCAAGAATATCCAGGTTCACTACCGCCGCCTGGAGACTGAGGACCCAAATGAGACTTCTATTTCCATCCAGGAGATTTCACCTACGCCTCAGTCGGTTAACTATGGGCGGCCTTTGCAGTTCCTATGGGCGGCCTTTGCAGTTCCCGAGGATGCAGAATGCTGGATGGCGAGCCTGGTTGTGCCCTCGGTGCCTTTGGTAAACCTGTGCAAGCCCTCCCCTATATCTTTTGGCCTGAGCCCACCTTGACCTGACCCGCGATAGTGCCTGGTAAGTCAGAGACGGAGCGATCGAATAAGTCTCGGTTATCAGACGTCGGTCGGTCCTTGGTGGGAGGACAGACCATAGGCGTGGTAAGATTGAGCATCGATCCTCTAGCAAGCTCAGGCCATCGCGAGGCCCCCTTTCCTTGGGAATTTGGCCGGTCCAGAATAACTGTTGTCCTGAAACACTTGGACAATAGTGATTCTCAAATATACCGCCATCCTGTAACAATGACTGGTGACCTCCTAAAAGTCATTCGCTGGGCTGTAAGGTCTCCCTCAGGCCAAAATAAACAAAAAGGGATGAGATGCCAGGGACCAAACGGCCTGAGGCCGACCCCCACCCATTCAACATTTGCAGCAAACATCCTGCTGGGCCACTCATTAGGCATGCAAGGCATCCGGCTTAGTCCTGAGAAGAGAGCAATCCGATCCTGAGATAACCTGCTTTGTCTCACCTGGAAGACCCCTCCCCTTGCAAATGTTCCCGGGGCTCAACCCCAGAAGATTTTGTACTTTTCCACTACTCTCCTTGCGTACCCCCGCCCTCCCTAAAGCAGGTTTTAAAAAGCCTGCCATTACCTTCAATAAACGGCTCTTGACAAGCAACTGTTCGCTTGAGCTCTACGTCTCTCTCGCCCATATCTTTAACTACAGGTTGCGACCCGCCTCGGCCCCCCAATAACTGACCAGCTGGACTGGTTGGTGGACTAGTTACATGGACTAGTTAATAAGGAAGTGGTTATGGAATCTTCTTTCATGGCCAAGGAAAGCTACTGAGACCAAGCATTTGGTAGAGAAGTCCTTGCTTGGAGGCCTGGAGAAGCCATAGTGTGGAGCTGTTAAGGTGAAATCTAGATTGTGTTTGTCAGGTGTAAAGGAAACAAATGGCAAACTGTGGTCCCATTAGCATATTAAAGCACATGCTGGCCTCCAGCTCTATTAGCAGTACCTGTGATAGAGTTCATTTTGACATTCTGGCTCTTCTGACCCTAACCCTAGCCTGAACTAACCTGACTCAAGAACTTTCTTTCCTCCAGCTTTTCATTCCTACATAGCCCAGCCATTTTGGCTGTGTCCCCTTTTGGCTCTCTCTTGGTTTTCCTTTCTCACTCTCCTCTTTTCTCTCTCCTTTCATGGCCTGGTTCAGCCTGCGGCCATGTTTAATCCACTACTTTCTCCTTGCTCTGAACTCTTCCAGATGCCCCTGACTGTATTCTCCCTCATATCTAAAAATCCCCAAACCAAAAACTTTCCCCTCAGCCATACCTTGGAGTAGTCATATTCTCATTTTATATGGCACTGGAGACTGGCGACCTCAAGATGGTGGAGTTGCCAAAGTCATGGGGTACCGGCCGCTAACAGCTTGTGGAACCAGCCTAAGAAAGAGAGCTTTGTTGTAATCAATGAAGCTGAAAGGAGTTAGAGATCTGGCGTGCTTTGACATCAGACATAAGGACACAGAATTTGGAGCATGCCCAGTTGGACTTTTGGTCTTACTTTGGTCTAATATTTTCTCATTGTGTTCCTTCTCCTCCTTTTTGGAATAGCAACGTATAATCTGTACCATCGTCTGTTAGAAGTAAGTGGTCTGCCTTTTTATTTTGATTTTTTTCAAGGGTTATAGTAAAGTGATTGCTTTGAGCCTCGAAGAGATATTGACCTTTAGAGCTTTAAACAGCATTGAGACCATGAGAGGCTATGATGCTTTTGGACATAAAACTGAATGCATTTTGCATTTATGATATGACCACAGGACTCTAGGGCTCAGGAACAGGAGTGTAGTGAGTTAAATGAGAATGAACCCCATAGGCTCATATATGTGAGTTCTTAATCATCAGGGAGTAGAACTATTTTAGAAGGATTAGAAGGACTGGTAGATGTGTCCTTGTTGGAGAATGGGTGCCACTGTGAGTAAGCAGGCTTTTAGATTTCAAAATTCTACTCCAGGACCAGTGTCTGACTCTCTCTGCATGCTGCCTGTGGACCACCATGGAAAGCTCTCAGCTGTTGATTCAGTGCCATTCCTGTCTGCTTTCCACCATGGTTATCATGGACTCACACTCTCAAACTGTAAGCAAGGCCCCAATTAAATGCTTTCTTTCAGAAGAGTTGTCTTGGTCATTATGTTTCTTCACAGCAATAGAACAGTAATTTAGACAGATGTGTTCTGGGAAGTAGAGATTTTCAAGAGGGAAATTACCACCTGATATCAACCCTAACATTAATGTTTTTCTTTCCACTCTTTCCTCCTGTCATCTTGCTCCATTAGAGGTTGAAACTGTATAAAGAGACAAAAGCAGAAAAAGGTAAAGAACACATCTTCTCAGCCCAGATACAAGCGTTCCTTTGTAGATAGGGGTAGGCATTCTGAAACATTGACAAATGATCTTTAATGCAAAATTGCTTCTTGTAATGTTGTAATGTGAAAGTTAAACAAGGTTGAAATTTCAAAATGATTCCTGAGTAATAGATATTTTACTATTTTTTATAACTATTTCAAAGAAACCTATTTCCCAAAGTTATTTATTTCATATTAAGTTTCTCTTTAAAAAAAAACTATAAACCATTTTCACTGTACATAGTGATAAATATCCTAAGGGTATTTTCACACAAGTATGTCATATCTATCATATACTTTGACTATGTATATCTACATTCTTCCTTCTGCCCCTGCTCCCTCCAACTATCAATATTGTATTTAAATACATTAGAGAAAATGTATTATATTTGTCCTTCTGAATCTGAGTCTAATTCATTTCATTCACTATAATCTCCAGTTCTTTCTATTTCCTGTAAATTATATATATATATATATATATATATATATATATATATATATATATATATATCACATTCTCTTTAATCTGTGGTTAGAAACTTACTCTGATTCTATAACTGGTCTCTTGTGAAGAATGCTACAAGAAACACAGATGTATAAGTACACACAGATGTATAAGTATCTGTTGTATGTTGAATCTTTGCTAGTTTATACAAACATAGGAGATGGTGATACAGAGGCACTTGGATATAAAAACTTTCTTGCCATGAGAGTACCATCCACATAAAGGCAATGGCCCCTGTTCAGAGAAGCTAGAGGATTAAGTAGTTCTGTTGGCATATGTTTGGGATCTGCAGCTAGCAAGAGTGCCCTTACCTTACTAATGACAACAATTATGACTCCATAATTTCAAATTTCCAATCTTTAGAATTATAAGCATTACATTTTTTTATAAGTCAGCCACTCCATCATTGTGCCATTTCTAGGCAAAACAGGTACAGAGAAAATTCTGATTCCTCAACGATGAGGACTTGCTACATATTTCCATGGAAGTGCTATTACCATTCTTTATTCCGTGTGATATATTCATAACCTCTACTTATGTCTCATATGCTACATACTACACTTTGTACATTGCACCAGTCATTGAATGTCGTGACCCAGGAAGGAGCCACGATGGTTCACTCCAAAGACAATGTTAGGAGAACATGAACAATGAATACAGTTCTAGTAATTAGAGGAGAAAGTCCCTGGGTTCTGAAGGAAGTCGTAGGCAGCTTGTCACAGTGTCAGTTCCATGATGAAAATGAAAAGAGATTACTTTTATTTCTAATCTTAGTTACTCATTTTAAGAGGAAGCCTTTGCTTTTTAATTTCTACTCTTGCTGGTAGTTCTGAATAGCTGCTTTTCATTGTAGGGAATAAGTATTTCAACCACCATGAAGAGTGAGTTTTAGCAGTAACTGAAAGCCAGATGAACAGCCCATGACCTCCTTATCCCAGGTACTGAAGCTATTTCCCTTGTGCTTTCTTGAATGAAATGGTCAAATATACAAAAACTGCACAGATTCTGCCAAACATTGCTTCTTTGATGATGCCTGGGGGAAACACTACATGACAGTGATGGCAAGATAGTCTTATATTTTAACTACAGGAAAAAGCCAACATTTCCACAAGCATAGTATTTTCCATTCGCTATGAATTGTTGACAAATTTAAGCATCCATATAAAGCCATTTTGAGAGCATAAAATAGATTCCTTAGCTGCGTGTTTTATTTTCAGAGGTGGGGACTAAGTATTTATAGATCAAGATAATCATTTGTTTCTTTAATG
Organism: Acomys minous; assembly: GCF_964271855.1. Taxonomy (NCBI): domain Eukaryota; kingdom Metazoa; phylum Chordata; class Mammalia; order Rodentia; family Muridae; genus Acomys; species Acomys minous. Next base: position 100,068,391 of record NC_140485.1, read on the forward strand.
TGAAGAACAAAAGTCTGCTTGGTAAAACAAAAGCTCTAAGATGTGCAGAGTCTTCTATTCTCTATGAGGAGAGTAAGCACAGTGGCCTCACTCAGATGACCAAATGGACAGTAGGAGCCACAAAAAGCCAGGGTGCTTTCCCTAACGTTGAGACTACCGAGGAACCATGGCTACATCAACATCCACCATAGATTCCTCTAGGTTATTTTAAGTATAGGGGAGTCATGGTCTCTCCATAGGTGTTTTGATGAAGACATTACTTCTTTCCCTTCCTTCCTTTCATCTATCCATCCATCTGTCCATCCATCCACCCTTTCTTTCATAATTCAACAGGAAGTACAAGAATATAGCAATACAAATACATGACATTGAATGAAGTGAATTTTTAAAGATAATTGCTCTGCTAACTTTGTGGAAATATTCCAGATTTCAGGCATCCTTGGCTTTTTGTAGGGATATACATAGTTTTCAAATTTGTCTATATGAAAAAATATTACATCTTCATTTTTTAGAAGACCTAGGAAACAGCTTATTTATTTTTAGTTTCAATTACTGTATAAAGTTCTACTGCCCTGAACATTACAAGCTGTTCACACCAGTGCCTCATAGAGGGGCAGGTGTTTTACAGTCACAGAGATGGGCATGCCAGAATTATAAAACTTGATCCATCAAGTTATGGGTATTTTATAGCAAAGAAATAAAAGATGCTTTGAATCTATGTAGGCAAATAAATGCCTTTTTAAAAATAAGATCTTTGCAGAAACTATTTCCTGGCTTGAATGAGTAAAAGAGAATAGTTCATTACTCAGTGAACTTACTCTGCATAGTTTTTGTTTGTTTTTGTTTTTGTTCAACTTGAAATAAGAAAGTAAGATTTTTTTTTGGCAAGGACCTAGGTTAGGCTTTCTGCTCTTCTGTGTATGAAATGGCCTGTGAGGATTTGTGTAGACTGTCTTATTCTCTAGGTAGAAACAAAATTGTTGAACTTTTATAGGAAGGTTAGCTTCTAATGAATCCTTCCAGCCAAGACTGAATGTTCTTTTCCATAAATCTTGAGCAAATTGTGAATTGCTTTTCCACAGCTGTGGGAATTATCTATGTCTGTGCATAGCCAGCATTTCTTACTCAATAGCTTCTGCACACTGCCTTTCATATTTTATCTGCATTAGGTACATAAATACCTACTGTAAGAGATACAATTAAACTGCATGCAGTTAACCTAGATCCCCTGTTCAGTTCTAGCCAATGGACAGCTCATTCTCCATGGTTGTGGGGAGAGCAAGGACTGCTTTTGACATAAACTCTTGTGTCCCCTATTTGACCAGTTCCCCTTTGAGGGGAGGCCCGGTGGCACTCAGAGGAAGGGGAAACAGGCTATCTGGATGAAACCTGATAGGCCTGATCATATGGTGGGGGAGGTGGTCCCCTCTGTCACAGGTCTAGGAGAGGGGATTAGGGTGAAAAAGTGAAGGAGGCAGAATGGGAAGATACAAGGGAGGGGATAACAATCAGGATATAATCTGAATAAATTATTTAAAAACTTAAAAAAATAAAAATGAGGAGAATATCAAATATCACAAAAACAAAACAAAACAAAACAAAACTCAATTAAACTGCAAATGTTTTTGTGCCAAAAGGCTAATAAGAAATATGTGTTTATAATTATAGTAATTCTCCAAATAGATCATGTATGTATTCTACATAAAGTAGAGTCTTAGCTTTAGTTATTTTTGCTTCCATATTAATAAACCACAATCTCATAAACTCTGGGATAAGGAAATAAAAGTTCTCTTTTGCCGAATCTGCCTTTGAGTAGCCTCACATATTAAAATTATGCAAGTTGTCATAGATCATTATATTTCCAGTTTACTTGAACTAAAAAAATAACTAATTGTACTTTTTTTGTGCAAGATTTCAAATCAATGACATCTGTTATCTTAGTCACGGATGATTTAATTTTTTAACACGTGCTTCCAACCTTTAATTTTCTGCAAAGCAGTCCCATCAATTATTAATTTATCTATATTTCCTCAAAGCGAGTCAGACTTAAGATCCTTCATAAATATTTAAGAATACTGCTGGAAAATAAACAAAAACTTTTACTTAACTTTTAATTGCAAGTTTGAGAACCTGTGATTGAAAAAGCAACAGAGGGAAAGACAAACATGCCCTTAAAAATCCAGAGACAAAATAACAATAACAAAAACAAAAACAAACAAACAAAAAATTAAATAAAATAAAATAAAGCAAACGAGAGAATAGAAGACATGAGAGGATGGATTTCTACCATAACCTATGCTACACGCTTTACAATGTGACTGTCACTTTCTGTTCACTGAAATAAATGCATCCAATAGACGACATAGCCAAAATTAACTCAGGCTGCCAGCTGTACTTAATTTCTGATAGCTTACATCCCCTGCCCAGCATATGCACTGAACATACATTCTCTTACCACTAATACTTGACCAAGTGACTGAAATAAATATCTCAGTGTACAATAATAGGCTTCATGTAATTAAAACTATGAGCAACCATTTTAGTTTTTGTTATCTTTATCATTAGCAAGTCTTTTGAGGTAGAGGCTGATGAGCATTACTTTTCCCCCCATTGGAAGATTGGAAGTATCCCCAATCCCTGGAAATGTGTCCTGGCTTGGAAGTAGATTCTTCAGGAACGTAATCACCTTAAACTGAGGTCACACTGAAGCAGAGAGAGTGCTAATAGATTATGACTAATGTCTTTGTGGAAGAGTTGTAAGAGAAGTTACAAAAAGCCACAGGGAGAACACTGTGTGATACAGAGACAGGATGCTCCTCTGCAAGCCCAGGGATAGCAAGGATAGAAGCTGCGGGGGCAGCAGCTCTGAGAAGGACCACGATTCTTCCGTAGAGATTGCAGAGACAGGATGGCCCCAATAAATGCTTGACGTCAGACTTTTAACCTCCAGAACCATAAGGATGAATGTCCACTGTTTCAAGTTACCTAGGATGTGATCCTTTGTTAAAGGAGTCCAGGGGAGTGATGCAGACTCGATATGCCACATTCTCTCTATTTTACATTGTAATATATAGCATGTACACTATATGCATATATATATATACAGTCAGAATTATTATAAAGCATGTGGGGAGCTGCCCCTTAGTGGCTCTTGGCTGGAAACATTGGGCAATTCCACCTTGTCTGTAGATTCCATTTTCTATACCTCTGCCTGGCACATAGCATGCTGGAGTCAGCCCAAGCCATTCCACCTGGACCCTGGGAACTGCTGCCTGACACTTAGCGGGCTCTTCCTGGTCCTGGGAGGCCACTTGCTTAGCTTGCTTCCATAGCTGTATTCCCTCAGAGCTCACTCCCTTATCCTGGGGTTCTTCCTGCCAAGGACGGACAGCGGGATATCTGCCATTAGGTTCCCACAGCAACCCTGCCCTTGCCCTAGATATTGCCTATATAAACCCTGTAAGAATGTTCAATAAACGGGGCTTGATCAGAATACAGAGTTACCCTCATTTCTTTGTGTCTCCTGTCCTTCTTTCACTCCCACACCTCTTCCCAGGTTCCGTTTGAAGACCCCGAGGGCCAGGGCGGAAGCGAATGTCCATTTTACCTCTGTGTAGATGAAATGGCATGTTGCTACAACATATCTAAAGGCTCACACGGGCTCTGTTCCTACCATACCTTCTCTCTTTCCTCATGTGCTATCTCCCTTTACCACAGGCTCTCCCTGGCCCCGTTCACTCCAACTCTACCACACCTTTCTGGATTTTTCCACAGCCTGACAAACACACAGTAGCTTTTCTTTGTCGTTCTCCTGGTAATCAGATTGAAATCAATGTAGTTCAATCACCCCACTTTAGCGAAATATATAATTTAAATCAAAGACAGATTATTTTCTAGTATTACTGATTTTCTTTTTCACGCATACAGGGCATTTGTGAATTTAACAAAGTTTCTTGGACTATCGAACATTTGCTCAAACTATGGATTTTTAAAAATCAGTGTACAGTTTTATTTACCCAATAAACATAAACATGAGATGCTGCACATTTTAGTTTCTTGCTACATCAAAAGGCTTACATAAATGTGCCTGGCTATAAAACTTAGCCACCTTATGCATATGAACTCCTGTTGACTTGTGCATGTTTACTAGGAACAGAAAGTATATAGGTTTGGTTGGGGACTAGACAGTATTACATTGTATTACAGTGGGCTACAGAAAGAGGGGTGCACCTTCAAAGTATCCTGTTTAATTTAACATTGAAATGTCAATGGATGTGAAACTTTCAGATAGCTTTTTTTCTTTTTTAAAATTTATTATAATTTATCCATATTACATCCTGATTGTTAACACCTTGCTTGTGTCTTCCTGTTCCCACCCTCCCTTTCTTCTTCCACCCTATTGCCCCCCCCAGACCTCTGACAGAAGGGGCCCTCCTCCCCCACCATATGACCACAGCCTATCATGTCTCATCAGGATAGCCTGCATCCCTCTGTGTGCCCTCAGGGGCTCCCTGCCAAGGGGAGGTGATTAAATCGGGGGGGGGGGGCACCAGAGTTCATGTCAGAGGTAGTTCCTGCTCTCCAACAACCATGGAGAATGAACTGTCCATTGGCTAGACCTGAACAGGGGGTCTAGGTTCACTGTATGCATTGCCCTTGGTTGGTGCAACAGTTTGTGCAGGCCCTCCTGGGTCCAGATCGGCAGGCCTTATGGGGCTCCTGAACCCTTTGCGACTTTCTATCCCCCCACTCTTCCATACCATTCTCAGTACTCCACCCAGAGCCCACCTGTGAGTCCCAGCACCTGTCCTTTTCCTTTGCTGGGTAGAGTCTCCCAGAGGACATCTATGTTGGTCAATATCCACTTATAAGTGAGTACATGCTATGCGTGTCTTTCTGGGTATGGATTACCTCACTCAGGGTGATCATTTCTAGTTCTATACATTTGCCTGCAAATTTCAAGATTTCATTGTTTTGGATAAATGTATAGTATTCCGTTGTGTGAATGTACCAAGTTTCTTTAACCATTCTTTGGTTGAGGGACATCTAGGTTGTTTCCAGATTCTGGCTAAGATGATAGTGGAGGAAACTTTCAGATCTCTTGGAAGGAATTGTAATATTGTAAGACGAATGTTCTCTGCTTCCCAGGAAGTCCAGTGTTCCCAGAATTTAAAAAAAACAAAAAAACAAAAAAACAAAACTGGCCAGTGATTCCATTGCTTTCTTCAGCTTAGGAAAATTTGAAAACATATCCCATGTATGTGTGTGTGTGTGTGTGTGTGTGTGTGTGTGTGTGTGTGTGTTTGTACGCATATGTAATTATTTTTGACAAACTACATTCAGAGGGAAAGAGATTGCCATGGGAAAGAAGTATGTAAATGTTCTAGCTGAGCATTTTGGTGCCTGATTACAATCCAAGGTCATGTGAGGTAGAGGGGAGAAGATCAGGATTACAAGGTCAGCCTCAGCTACCTAACAAGTTCAAGGCTAGCCTTGCCTCAATGAAACAAACACATATACAGAACTGGAGTTTTCAGGCTGAGAATCTTCAAGTTAAGAGATGAAAAAAATTGCATTAGAATTTTCTAGTACTGGAGAATAAACCTAAGTAATATTTATCAGTTAGATGTTAGTTATCCTACATTTGAACGACTGGCATTAATCTTGGAAAAATATCACTATCACATGCTTAAGGATTACACATTGTTTAGTGAAGGGCACATGTAAGTAATTCATTATGTATCCATTGATTCACCAATAAATCAGATACTATTTCTAGATCCAAAGACCCTAAGATTGCACAACTCTATTCTGCAAGTTGCAGCTATAAAGTGTTAATGGAAAAGGTAAGAAAGAATTCACTAATATTTAGAGATTCCACCCCCCCCCCCAATTAAATAGATTAACTAAATCAAATGTTATCCTTATAGTTTTAGATTAGGACAGTTTGTTCTAAAACATTTTGTTTAGTCTAGTTACAAAACACTTAAAGACCTCCAAATCCATTATTTTTTGACATTTGATCTTTCTACTCCTCAGAACAACATTTTGAAATCATGAAACTTATGGTATAAGTAGGGAAAGCACTTACTTTTCTATGGTTTTAAATGTGTTTATAAGAACACTCAATGAAAATGTGGGAAAGGTAACATTTATAAATTAAAATATTTCTTTATGAAATGTCATATTAAAATTCTAGTTATAGCAACATTGGGACACTGAAGACACTCAGCAGTATTTTATTTTCAGTTATCCACATTGTCCCATTTGTGCTTAGGATGTGTTGAATAAAAGAAAATCCTGTGTTCCTAAATGAACAAATCACTTCTCTATTCTTTATATTTGGCCACATGTGGTACTTGGCCTTTTTATACATGTGTCTTTTAAGAAGATTTTCCTTCTTGTTTCTTCAAGATTCTAGCACATTTGATATTTCATTTTTTTTCAAAATACAAATTTCTAGGAATATGAATCTTCTTTCTGGATTTTTCTGAATAATTTTTAACAGTAGATTATCTATCTCTATTTTACTCTTGTTTTGTTTCAGTTGCATGACTCTTTTCTTAATCACTTGTAAACAATAAAAGTGTCCTTAGGTGGCGGTCCCATGAGGCATCTCAATTTTCTCAGTTGTATTAGCTTTTATATTAATTTTCTAACTTGAAATTTTCATGCAACACTAAGAGCATAAATTTAAAATTTATACGTATCACGGCTCAGGCTTATGAGTTTTCTTTCTTCTCTCAGATGTTTTGCACCTATTATCTCCTTCTGTCCCCCACTGCTTGATTTTGGAGGGGACAATCTTGCTTGTAGACTCCATAAACCAATGGCTATTTCCAATATCACTTCACTCAATGAGACTTTTAATGCAGATATTATTTGGAGCCTTCTTCTTTGTCCGTGTTCAAGGGTTCAAGGACACCCCTTCTCTCAGTGAGTAGCAAATGTCCTCAGGACAATATTTGAGTTCTTTTAATCTACAGCAGTTTATGCATTCTGTATTCTGGCTTTAAACCTCACTTTATTTACAAAGACTTTTGTTACTTACCTCAGCCTTGACAACATTTTAAAGACTTTGACAAGCTTCTTAATTTCCATATGTTAATTGCCCAAACCCAAAGAACAGCTTGAGAGAAGAAGGTGAATTAATTTAAGTTATTAAAATTACTAGAACAATAAATAAATTTGGGGAGTGAGCTTGAAGAACAAGACGGCTGTGTCAGGGACAACCTTATGACAAACAGCAGAAGTGATGATGGCAGAAAAGTGGTAGAAAGAGGCAGATATATGGTATTTTTCTGCAGACAGTGGAGAATTAGAATGGAAGATAGAAGAGAAAGTGTCTTAGTGAAAGAAAGTTTTGTAGGAGCTGATGCAGGTAGAAGACAGAGAGGATAGATATAGCCTGAGGGAGGGAAAAAAAATGGGAGACCCAGGACTCCGCTGCAGCAAGCAAAGCAAGGATGTTAAACAGTCTGAAGGAGCAAGCCCAGGGAAAGTGCAGTGGACTTGGTACCTGGTTATGCACAGTCTTAATCTTTATCAATGACAAACCCATCTACTTTCTCAGCGGAAAAACCTTGCAGCTATCCTTGACTTAACAGCTATCTCTCACAAGATAGATACCCAACTCGTGGAGGGACTGTCCTTGGCCTTCAAGTCTGAGCACACAGTGACTATTCCTCACCACTCTTCTATTTAAAATTGCAAAACAAATGACCCCTCTCTACAGCTGAACAACTCTGGTATTGGATATTCTGCTCTGGTTTCCTTCCACAGCACGTCCTTCCTTCCGCTCACTGGGTAGGTTCATCATTGGCTACGGTTGTTCATTTGTTACTTTTCACTAGACTATGCACAGGTCTGAATACAGCACGAGGGCACTCAACATGTGCTCGAATTAAGGCCACACATTACTCAGGAAAATGCTTTTTCCCTGGTGACTAAAGATGTTAGAGAAACTTTTAGCATGAGATTACAATGTTCCATTTTTTTTTTATTTCTTTGGGACAGAGTATTCACCAAGTAGGTAAAGCTATTTTAATTTGTAAGTAAGTGTATATATCCAAGGATTCATTGAATGGCCTTTCTTAGTTTATTTATTTATTTATTTATTTAAAATATTTTAATTTGTTCACTTTACATTCCGATTGTAGGCCCCCTCTTTGTTACCTCCTGGTCCCACCCTCCCTCCGTTATCCTCCCCCCCAATCCTCAGAAAGGGGAAGCCCTCCTCCCCTATCATCTGACCTCAGTCTCATCTGGACTGCCTGTATACTCTTCCTTTGTGGCCTGGCAAGCCCCTCCCCCACCCCAGGGGAAGCCACTGTGCATAATGAGTGGGCTTTCCAACAATATACAACAGTCCGGCCTTGGACTAACTATTTTTATCTTCTATCTGCCTCCCAGGTGCTGGGATTACAGGTGTGAATCACAGCATACCAATGAGATATGTCTTTTGGACAACTTCATATTACACATACAACTTGGAAGTATGTACATATTCACTAATAGTTGTGGCATAAATACTTAACTTTTCATCGATGAATAATGAACGTTAATTCCATTAAATCAGTGACTCACGTAGAATCAATTTTTCTTTGTAAGTTAATTATAGTTTGAAACAAAAATAAGTATTTCAAATTGTACATATCATACACATTTATGGGGCACTGTGTGATGTGCTGATGAATGGACATGTTGTGTAATTTTCAACTCACGGTAAATATGCTTATCTCCTTAAACATTTATTATTTCTTTCTGGTGACCCTTTGAAATCCTTCCTTGTAGCTTTTTAGAATTTTCACAGTATTATCATTTTTTCAGAAGTCATCCTGCTATGCACTAGTGCACCATAACATAGTTCTAATTCTAACTTGGTATTCATTGATGAATCTTTCACTTTTCCCTGTTAGGCCTCTTACACATACTTAACATAGTAATTTGCATGATAAATTCTAGTATGAATTTCTAATCTTTTTAGACTGTGAGCTTAAAAACAGACCTCATAATTCCTTTCTTTCTTCCCTCCACACTTTGCTTCTGGTTCTTTGTTTTAGCCTTTGTGTCACCTGTCTTGTTCCTATTCACGGAATAGTCAGTGCCAACCCTAAAGCCCAATAAATGGAAACGCGATGACCTGATCTGCTCAGTTTGTCTTACAGGTTCTGCCGCACACTGTGGACCTTCGTTTTCTACACAGATATTACATTCTCCATTGAATTCAACTTCACTTTTGTAAAAAATAAAAAGCTAAAAAGAAAGCAGGTCTTTGTATGTGTATAAAAGAGTAAGAAAATGTTGTACAAACATCTTCAAAGTATGTATACAGAAAACACTAGTGGAATTTAGTGGAGTTGCACAACAGTTTCACAAATCAGGGCTACCTCTCCATCTATGCAGAAGAGGACGGTCAGTCCATGAATAATCATCACATTCTCTTTTCTAACTGAACCAGAAAACCCATAGCAATTAATTCTCACTGTTTGTTTTTCTTTTGTAATTTAAAATAGTGACCTTTTCTGCTAAATGAAAGGTCCAGGCTAAAGTGCAGTTCTTGTTGAGAAAGGATCCATTTTTCCTATTTTCTATACCTTTTCCTAGCATCACATTTTGCTGTTGTTTGGCTGTTTGGTTGTTTGGGAGTAAAAAGAGAGCAAGTTGCGAGGCTGAAGTGAAAAAATAAAATTCTTAGATATTCATAATTTACGAATCAAATTAACTAAGTGACTTCAGATCATCTTGAAATCTCAAATTTTCCAATGAACTTTTTTTTTCTTTTTGCCCAGAAATGGTTCCCTTTTTGTGTGAATATCCAACTGATAAGCTGTGCATTCTTTCCTTCCTTGGAATGTGCCTTCCCCCATCTTATGACAGTTGTATACATCAGAAGTTATAGAAAGCAGCATGGTAAGATATCTAGTCTTAACACTATTCATTTTAAAATATTTGTTGATGAACTTAAAGAGAAAGTATATTTGACCTTTCAGTGAAACTGTTAGAAATTCAGAAACAAAAATTACATTTTGTCACCGGAACTATTTTTACATCAGCATCCGTGTAAATGTGTTGTGCTAGTCATTAAACCACTTTCAGTTTAACCATCTGCATAACATATTCCTATTTAATTACTATAATCTCTATATCTAAATCACATTTAGGCTTTAAAAAAATAAACATTGGATGATGTTTATAAGCTTAATTGACCAGAGTAAAGACAAGCACATCTCAGAGACAAAAAAGGCTTTTGGGGGAGAACACCTGATAAAATGATATGGGTTATTGTGAATTATAATAGTTTTTGTTCTTGTGGCTATAGAATGGTATATTTTTTACTTCATGATTTTATGGGAAAAAATGTAAGTAGCTAAGATGCCTCCTATTTTCAAATTTAATTGTCCCTGCAGGCTTTGCAACAAAACGTAATCTTGCAGAAGGAAAACCTGAAGCTTGTTCTAATTTCTTTTTATTTTCCCTTTGTGAAAATCCAAGTCACAGGCCAGCAAATAGTACAAAATGATTTTTATTGTTTGAACCTCATTACAGCACACAGGATAAATAGTAGAGCTGGTGTAACAGTATTTCTGCACATGTTTGTTAATCAAATATTTTTACAGGTTATATTTTTCAAACTTTGGTTTTGTAGCCAAATCTCCAATGCAGATTTTCCACTAGAAAAACAAGTAGGGACTAGAGAGATGGCTCAGTGGCTAAGTGCACTCTTCCAGAGGATTCTGGTTGATTACTGGCAACAACATTATAAATCACAACCATCTGTAACTCCATTTCCTGTAGTTTATTTCCTTCTTCTGATTTCTGTGGTCACTAATGCCTATATGGAGCACCTACATATCTACAGACAGAACACAGAATATAAAAATAAGTAAATCTTAAGGTGCATCTCATCTCCTGTATATCTTGGGTTTTACAATTTTACATACTTTTAAAATGCTTACTATTTTAATATGATTTTAATTAAAATATAATTACATTATTTTTCTCTTCCATTCTCACTTCAACTTCTCCCATATCCCGTTCCTCCAAATTCTCCCATGGCTTCCACTCACTTGCAAATTGATGGCTTCATTTCTTTGGTTACTCTTGTTGCACGTGCGCACACACACACACATACACATACACACATACAGACACACACACACACACACACACACACACACACACACACAGAGAGAGAGAGAGAGAGAGAGAGAGAGAGAGAGAGAGAGAGAGAGAGAGAGAGAGAGAAATACAATTTTTTGCCATATGTGTACATATAATTTCAGAGCTGATCATTTTATGTTGGATAGTCGATTAGGGGTTTATCATTGGGAGAACCTAATTTTTCCTTTCTGATCAGTCATTAAATGCCTATGGTTCTTTGTCTAGGGATGGAAGTCCATAGATTTTCCCTACTTCTTCATTTGTAGGCCTCGTTTAAGCAAGCATTTCTTGGAGGCACAGTTCCCATAGCAGACTCCCTTGTCCTTTGGGTCCTATAATCTTTCCTGCTTCCTCTTCAATCATATTTCCTGAGCTCTGGGTTCAGGAGATGTTTTGTAGATGTATCCATTGGTACTGGAATATTCATGAATTTTGGTCTTGTCATTGTGTCCAGTTATAGTTTTCTTCAATGCTCTCCATTTGTTTTAAAGAGGAGAGTTTATGTTTGATTTGTTGTTATTGTTGTTGTTTTTTAAGGATAAAACATTATTTTTGGGTGTAAGGATAAGTGTTAGAATGAATTTAGCAATTATGTTGGTTTAGTAAAGTGATAGCATTAAGTTCTCTTCTGACATCCACGGCAGTACTAGTCCCAGATAGTTAGGAGATTTCTGGTATGTGGCACAATTACCCTCCTGTTGAGTGTGCCTTAAGTCCAATTAGACAGATGTTGCTAGCTCCCATAGTACCAGAAAGCATTATGGTGCTGTCAATAGAGGAAAACAACCAATTGTTATACCCAGCTGTGACAACCATGGGCTGCAATAATGACCAGAATGTCAAGGTATTGCTAATAGTGGTATTAAAGACGGCAATAACCAACTTTCCATACTCTCAAAAATCAATACTTTTCTTGGAGTAAGAAAATAACTTACCCACTCTATCAATAGTGAAAGTCATGCTTTTAAAAACTTTGTAAGTATGTATAAGTGTAATAGTACTTTGTCAGTTTCAGCACAGGCAATTTGTATAACAAAAGGCATAATTTATCCAATTATGGAAATAGCCTGTTATTGAGTGCCTTGTGCTATAAATACATGATGACAAGTCAGGACCAACCCTTCAAACATCTCACAGTGGACTGTAGAATTAGTCTGCACATAAAGAAGGAAAATCGCTGACCTGGTACCATAAATGACAGGAAACCCAGCTAGTTCAGAATGACTGTACTTTTTGTTAGGTAGCATGTACCAGTAGAAGTTTTGTGACTGTTCTGATTTCCATACCTCATAGAGACACGTGCTTGCTAAGCAGAAATGCATGCATTTACTTCAAGGGGCCTGAGGCTTGATCATGCTTGGTATTGTGGTAAGGTGTCCTCTAAGCATTAGCAGCCATTACTAGCTTAATTGAAGCAGCCATGATAAATTGACAGAAATTCTCAGTTAATCAGTTCTGTTGGCAATTCTTCATAGAAGGAAGGACATGGGGGAGTTGTTAGTTCCACATCTGAAATTCCAGCCAGTTGCTACTGTGCCTTTTGAGCTGCATGCAATTCTGCCACAGCTACATACAGTATTGGGAGGTACAACAGTGTGTAAAGTATAAAAATATAACTGAAGTCAGGGTGAGGGATTGAGGACTGTCCTTTAATGAGCAATGAGGAAGTCATCATCCATTCTGGGTTAGGATTTTCTATGATGTAACCTTTTGGAAATGCTGGGAAAGTAATTGGTTCACCAAGCTAGATTTGGGTAGATTCATTAGGGCTGTCACTGATGCCCTATCAGGGTAGGTAGAATTTTTTTCATGTTTCTCCAGGGAAGGCTACCACAGCACATGGCTTTATCATTTTCACAGACACTTTCCAAGGTGCCAAGGTAAAGGGTGGGGATTGAAGAAAGCTCTAAGTGAATATATAAGGGATGGAGAATCTATGAAGTCCTGAGTGAAAGTGTATTATTGAAAATGTCTCACACCCATGAGAATTGTCAAAGCCTTCATCAGTTCAGGCTCAAGAGATATAGCATCTTTTCATTCCTTCTTTTATTCTTTTGGTGTTTATTAAGTGTTTATTATTATCTTCACTTTCTTGATTCTCCTTTTGACTTACAGTATGTCTACCTTCTTATCATATTGATATTTATGGATATTTCCAAAGGATGGAAAATTTCAAAACAAAAACCAAGTCAATAAACCAACCACATAAACCACCATACAAAAAAACTCTTATTTTTATTCCTCAGAGAGTATCATGCTTGATTTAGCTTCTGTTTCTTGGATTATGAAATTCCTTATTTCCTAACTTCCTTAACAACACCAAGTACCATGACTAAGACTCAATTCAAATAATGTCCTCAATGGAGTGTTGTTAAACTTTATACTTTATACCAAGCTTTCTATCAGTTCCATATGTGTAGGGAGCCTAGGACCAGTCTCTCTGAGCCCCCATGGGCCTAGGTTACTTGACTCTGTTCGTCTTCTTGTGAAGTTCTTGTCCCCTTCAGGTCTCTTTATCCTTCCCCTAACTCTTCCACAAGATTCCTAGATATCTCTCTAATGTTTGTCTGTGACTTTCAGCATCTGTTTTGATCTGCTTCTGGGTGGAGCCTCTCAGAAAACAGTTATCTTGGCTCCTGTCTGCAAGCACAGCAGAGTGATCATTAATAGTGACAGGGGTTGGCTCTCTCCCATGGGGTGGGTCTCAAGTTAGACCAGTCATTGGCTAAACATTTCCTGAAATTGCTACATCTTTATCGCTGCCCATCTTGTAGGCAGGGTAAATGTGGGTGTGTTGGTGTTCTCCTCCCTCCATTGGAAGCCCTGCTGCTTTATAGTGGACCACTTCAGTCTCCATATCTGCTGCTTCTAGTCGTCTCAGCTAGACTCATCCCCTATCGTCCCAGAAACCTACCCTGTTGCAGGTCTCAATGTTTTCCTAGAGATCCCATTCTTCTCCTAGCCCTACCATCTCTCACCTCTTCTTTCTCACACCTGATACCCACCCTTGCTCGCCTCCCTACCACCTCTCCAACCCAGTTCCTTCTCTTTAGCTGCTTCCAATGTCTATTTTATTTCCCCTTCTGAGATTCAAGTCTCCTCCCTTCAGCTATTTTTGTTACTTAGCTTTTTGGGACTGTGGATTGTGGTATGGTTATCCTGTATTATATGGTTAATATCTACTTATAAGTGAGTATATACTTTGTGTTTCTTTCTGGGTCTGGGTTACCTCACTCAGGATGATTTTTTTTTCTACTTCCAGCCGTTAGCCTGAAAATTACTTGTTTTCTTTGCTTTTAATAGCTGAATAGTATTCCATTGCACAAATGCACCACAGTTTATCTATTTTTTTTTTCAGTTGAGGAACATCTAGGTTGTTTCCAATTTCTGGCTATTATGATTAAAGCTGCTATGAACATAGTTGAGCAAATGTCTTTGTTGTATGATGGAGCATCTTTTGGGTATATGCCCAGGAGTGGTATAGCTGGGTTTTGAGGTAGAACTGTTTCCAATTCTCTGAGAAACTGTCAAATTGATTTCTAAAGTACTTGTAGAAGTTTGCACTCTCAGCAGCAATGGAGGAGCATTTATCCTCCACATCCTTGGTAGTATGTGCTGTCCCTTGAGTTTTTGATCTTAGCCATTCTGACAGGTGTAAAATGAAAGTTCAGGGTCATTTTGATGTGCATTCTCTGATGACTAAGGAAGTTGAACATTTCTTTAAGTATTTTTCAGCCATTCAATATTCCTCTGTTGAGACTTCTCTGTTTCTCTCTGTACCCCAATTTTTAATCAGATTATTTGGTTTGTTGGTGTTTAATTTCTTGAGTTCTCTCTATATTTTGGATATTAATTTTTTGTCATATGTAAGGTTGCTGAAGATCTTTCCCCAATCTGTAGGATACTGTTCTGTCCTATTGACAGTGTCCTTTGCCTTAGAGAAGCTTTTCAGTTTCATGAGGTCCCATTTATTAATTGTTGCTCTTAGTGCCTGAACTGTTGGTTTTCTGTTCAGGAAGTGGTCTCCTGTGACAATGACTTCTATCTTCTGTATATTTAGTGTTTTAATTATTATGTGACAGGAGGATTTTTTTTGTCCATTATATCTGGTGTTCTGTAAGCTTCTTGTACATTTATAGACTTTTGTTTTGTTTTGTTTTTTTTGTTAGGGAAGTTTCCTTCTATGATTTTTGTTGAAGAAAATTTCTGGGCTTTTTGAGCTGGGAATCTTCTCCTTCCTCTATTCCTATTATTCTTAGATTTGGCCTTTTCATAATGTCCCAAATTTCCTGGATATTGTATATTAGAAACATTTTTAGATTTAGCATTTTCTTTGACTAATGTATGAGTTTCTTCTTTTGTATCTGCTACAGTCTGAGATTCTCCCTTCCATCTCTGTATTCTGTCTCTGATACTTGCAGTTCCTGTTCTCTTTCTTAGGTTTCCCATCTCCAGGATTGCCTCAGACTGTGTTTTCTTTCTTCTATTTCCACTTTCAGATCTGAACAGTTTTTTATTCACTTCATTCTCTCATTTGATTGTATTTTCCTGTATTTCTTTGAGGGATGTACAGCCTCTATCCTTTTCATAACATCAGATTTAAGATTGTTTTCTTGAGCTTCAGGTGTGTTATGATATCTACGGCTTGCTCCCGTAAGATACCTGGTTCTAGTAGTGACGTATGACCCTGGGTTTTTGTTGATTTTGTTATTACATTTGACCTCTAGCCATCTAGTTGTTCCTGGAGTTGGCAAGCCTGGTGGTTGCTGATGGTAGTAGGCCTCTGGAATTGTAGGTAGAGTTCATGGTTCATGGTTCCAGGTGGTAGCAGTCTTTTTTTTTTTCCCTGGGTGACAGCAGGCCTCTGGGTATACAGGGAGAACTGGTAGTCTCTGATGGCTACTGGTCTCTCAGATTGCCTGTGGAGGTGGGGCCCAGGAAATGGAGCTGGCCTGGGAGATGGAGTGTGCAGAGGTGGGGGCGGGGAAAGATGGGGCACAGAGGGCCTGAGGCAAGACGGTGCTGCTGCTGGTGAGCTCTAGCAGGCCAGGAGTTGGGAGAGAGTTATCACCTGCTGTTCCCTGACAGATGCTGGTCTCTGCAATAAATTATATCTTAAAGAAGAACACAGCTGGAAAATTCTAATAACAGTTGTAAAGTTGACATATGGAATACCTGGCTACTATGAATTTTTCACACTTTCTTCTCATCTCCACTCGAGTTCCAACTAAAGCTCTAGGTTACCTTACAGTTCAAAACTATTATTTTTCCCCTAGGCAAGTAAAACCATTTATAATTCTAGCAAACTATAACCCTAGTTTACTACAGAAACAGTTTCATCTCGACTACTCTGGACAAGATGCTTAAATTTTTCATAATAATTTTTTTCTGTGTTCCCGTTTTCTATTTGTTTTCTTTTTACTTTTATGGAAAATAGACTTTTTTTCATACAATATATTATGATTAGAGTTTATCCACTGCCTACTTCTTCCAGTTCCACCCGCTGTCTCATCCAAAAACACCTATTTCTGTCTCTTGTTAGAAAACAAACAAGCATCTAAGAAAGGATAATAAAACCAAACAATACAAAAAAAAAAAAAAAAGAACAAACAAATTGGAATATGACTAAACAATCAAATAAGAAAAAAAATGCTAAAGAGAAAGACAAATACAAAATGCCCTGACAATATTACGAGACAGAGCACCTCCAAAAACATATTGAATTCCTTTTTGTGTTGGCCATACACTGCTGGGCGTGCAGCCTACCCTTAAGACTGATTTCTTTCTCCAGAGAGACTCCTTTAGAGACTACTAATTTCCAATTTGCATATATATATATATATATATATATAAAGATTCTATTATACTAGGTTTCCATAGGAGCTACAAATGGCCCATAGTTTTGTCTGTCCCTCCCTATGCTCATTCTCATCCCCTTCCCTGCTTGATCCTCCCTTTTCATCCCCCCTTCCCTCATCCACAACTATTTATCCTAATTCTCCTTCCCAGGGAGACCGACGCCCTCTTTTAGATTGAAAGAGGAAATAGTGAGCTCTCTCCTTTCAGATTCCTCATCTGCCACAATTTTAGACATTTGAAGTCTCTCGTTGCTTCCCGGTGAAAGCTGTTTTTAATGTTGAAACAGAAGAACTATACTTAAATGGTTCAGGGGCGATCCAGAAGGGACCGTCTATTTACAGCCAATCAGAAACAATAGGATTAATTAAATAACGGAGCTCTTTCTTTGCTCCCTCACTTCCTCCATTCTTCCTTCCTTTCCTCCTTCCCTCTCTCCTTTCCTCCCTTGCTTCCTTCCTCCATCCCTCCTTTCTTTTCCTTCAATGGTACATGCCAAGATTTATGGGAAATTGATTTAGTTCCTGCTTTCCTTCTATTAAAGGCCCTGCACTATTTCTCAGCCTCTGAATGAACTGTTCATTGAGAATCTGCTCTCTCAGAAAGCAGGGGAGAGAGAGAGAGAGAGAGAGAGAGAGAGAGAGAGAGAGAGAGAGAGAGAGAAGAGAGAGAGAGAGAGTTTAGAAGATTAAACACTTACCACAGAGCTTATATGTGAAAAGAGAAGGTATTTGTGAAAGAAAAATGATAATCTGATAATCTGGTAATGTATTGCTTTGATACATCTCTCAATTCTTTTACATCCTACAATGTGTGAATCCATCACGATCTTGCCTCAGTCTCAAGGTTGACTGTAGGACATTTGCTCTGAGTTAATGTCACACCTGAGATCAGCTATTTCTCCCCGTGGCTCCCTGTGCGCACCGTGCAGGGAGCTTGTTTATTACTCTGCTGCAGCATAGACCAGCTTATCGCTACAAAGTCGGCCTAAAATAGTGCTCCATTCTGCTTCATGCCATCAAACACTAAAATTTTTCTTGCTTACAGGTGGGATATCTGAGGAATAGAATCAATATCTTGATCCAAACATAGAAATTAAAATGGATTTTAGCTTAGATCAAAACATAACGAGGTAGCTTTCCTTTCGATGTTTTGCAGTGGAACGTCAGTGTTAGGAGTATGTGGAAGGGAAGTCATAAAGTGTGTCCCCGCTTTTGTTCTGGAAAAATGGAAAATCGCTGATTTAACATTTTTTTTCCTTTGGAAAAAAAAAAGGAAAAAAAAGAGCTTCATAGTTGAAGAGCTTGTAACCTTTTATGGAAATCAAACAGGCAGCTCTGCAAGGCTGTTCTTACAGTGAGGAGGTGGGGCAGTCAGTTTAGCTTAGGCTGTGTCTCTGGGCTGCTGGGCTTAAAAGCTTTTCAGGAGGATGGATTTGATAGGAGATTTTACAATGGTCTTTAGATATTTAATGATTAAATGAGGATGGAAGGGCAACTCCAGAGGATGTCTGAATAGATGCAGATGTGTTCCAAATAGCAGCATCTGCAACTTGCTCCTCTCCAGAGGTTCAGGGGCTGCCATATATAAAGCCATTTTGGGTTCATCATCCTTGGTAGTTGTTTTTCTCTCTCGCTTGTCTACTCTGGGTCCTAGGTGTGTTCCCTCTGTTTCATTTCCTCATTTTTCCCTTTCTGTTCAGCCCCTTTTTCCTTGTTAAAATACGGCCACATAACATCGCTGGAATATAGAGTGATGGAGCTTGTTTCTCTTGGCCATTGTGTCTATTGGTGGAGCTAGAGGGTCACAGCTCAAGTGGGGCATACTGAAATGTAGCTTGCCTAGTGGCCCTGTGTCCTGTAATGTTCATGTGTGCCTTCGGTCTTGGTATAAATGATGACATGTATGTGTGACCATGGGATAATGTTATATTGCTATGTCAGAATTATCTGTGTTCTGAGATCCTCTGGTTTGTGTGTGTGTTTGTGTGTGTGTGTGTGTGTGTGTGTGTGTGTGTGTGTGTGTGTGTGTGTTTAATTGATTAATTTATTTTGGATACAGTATTCTTCCAGGGTATATTCCTGATGCTAGAAGAGGGCACCAGATCTCATTACAGATGAGCCATCACAGGGTGGTTGCTGGGAATTGAACTCAGGACCTTTGGAAGAACAGCCAGTGCTCTTAACCTCTGAGCCATCTCTCCAAGCCCTGTTTCTCTCTCTCTCTCTCTCTCTCTCTCTCTCTCTCTCTCTCTCTCTCTCTCTCTGTCTCTCTCTCTCTGTCTCTCTCTCTCTGTCTCTCTCTCTGTCTCTCTCTCTCTCTCTCTCTCTCTCTCTCTCTCTCTCTCTCTCTCAATGGTAGTTTTTGTAGTTTGAGAGTTTCATAATATGTATAATGTGTTTAGCTTAAACCCATCCTGTACTCCCTTCCCTTGTTATAACTCCTCTATCCGCACTACAACCTTTCCCTAACAGTTTCACATGCTTACTGTTTAAACCCACTGAGTCAGCCAAGTGTCTATACGAGTGGTGTAGAACCACCTACTTAGGGTATGGGAAACCTGCTAAGGGCTTTTCCCTCCTCCAATAGCCATTGATTACCTATAGCTCCTCAGTTTTATAATCCTGCTTTATGCTGGAGTTTTGTGTGGCTGGATTCTGGGAAGCCTTTGAGCATGCAGTCAGAGCCGCTGTCAAGTTCCTGTGTGCAATGCTGCTGTCAAGTCCAGCAAACGGAGTTGTGCTGCATGTAGCCACTAACTCTGGCTCGTACAATCTTTTTTCCCCCTCTTCCAAACTGAGGTGTAATACAGCTGTTACATTTAAGGCTGGGCACTTCATAGTCCCTTATTTTCTGCCCACGGACCAGTTGTGCGTCTCTGTATTTATCACCAACTATTGTAAAAGGAGCTCCTTACATGAGGGTTGCATAATGCACGGATATTTGGGTATAATGTTAAAACCTCAGAGTTCACTGTATTCCTACAATCGTTAATTAGAATAACGGTGGTAGGTTCTCCCCCAGACCCCTAAGATTATCCCATAACATTGTAACAGCTAATATTGTACCAGTGAGCATATCTTGACAGGCTACTCATTTTCGTAGTTTTCAGGGTTCAAGCAGGGTCAGAGTTTTGATTACTTTGCAGTCCTGATATTGCGCACAGCACTTTTCAGCACTATGCAAGTTAGCCAGTAGGAATGACGCTTCTCGTTGGTGCCAGCTTGATCTTCTGTGACTAACGTATATGATGTCTTCAGCGACAGTATTTTTCCATCAAGTTCCACACAGTGACCAAGAACAAAGAGAATAGGCTGTAATGCATTGGACCCCACTGCTCAACAACTCAGAAAGACGTTACCTATATCTATCTGGTCCTGGGCCTTTTACTTGAGAGCTTATGTTGCCTGGAGGAGACATTGTCTCCCTACTATAGGATAATATCATTCAAACTTTAAAAACATAAATATATGTATATTTTAGTGAACTTCCGTGGTAACATATTTCCATATGAATTCTTCCAAGATCTCTATAGTGATAGTTATCTCTCCCCATATTCATCTCTATACCACGTTTCTTTAATTTACCAGTATTCTAAACCCTTCATTTGTAATACATCCCGCATGGTTCCTTAGTAGTTTCCTGACTTCTACTCTGATTTTAGAGTGCGGTCTAAAAAGAAGACAACCACCACATATACTCTTTTTTTTTTTTTTTACATAGATGAATCAAATTTGTTATTAGCCCTACTGTGTGCTGTTGATCAGGTTAGATACTCTAGACAGAACAAGATAGAGGAAATCATCACATGTATAACTCCTCAGTGATTTTTAAAATTAAAAAAATTTTTTTCCCTCAGTGATTTTTAAATGGAAAAAACCAAAAGTAGTTTCTATTTTCTAATTACTTTATGAGGCAATAAAGCTGGATTGAACTTAAAGGACTCTCAGTGTGCTTTCCTTGAAGAGAATCATTGCTCCCAGCATTTGATAATAGCTAATAGTTACTATGAAATAAAAAAGAAAACAGTTGGTATCTGGTGAACTAGAGGCAGAGGGAAGATGAAGTTGTGTGTGCCCATAAATGGTTCTGGAATTAACACTGAAGGCGTCTTGCCTTGGGCTAGGGAATTTTATAGAAAATATCCATAGGCAAAGCTAAGAACTGAAGAACAGAGTTTTGAGTAAGGTTGAGAAAGGGACAAGAGCCACATCCTAAGGTTCACACTAGGTACACGTGTTACTTATCAGAAGTTCTATTTTGAACTTGAAATAGTGGGAAATATGATGTCAGTCTTACGTTTACTCATCACAATGTGACAGTGCACTGGACACGTGGCAGGTGCTATAGCTGAGTGTCATTGGCTCTATATTAAGTAAGAGAGACACAGGGCAGATAATATGATTCAATTATTTATATATTAACACAAGATTAAGCAAATTCATAATTCTGCTTGAAGGTGAGGAGTGGGGAGTCACCTAATTATTCTGTGATATAAGTGTGAATAAATTACTGTAAATTGACAAGTCATTTCTTGAATGTAAATTAACTCATTTTCACTACAAGTTATAATAGCACATTATAAAATTATAATTATTAAAGCAGTGTGGAAGAGGGGTGTGAAGGTAGGTGATAGTGGACACACTTCTCAAAAAAGCCTGGAAAGGCCTCTGTTTTGATATTGCATATGTAAACTAAGATCTCAGAGTAACATTAACTACATGGATGTAATTTTAAAAACAGATTTCTAAATCATGAGTTTTTGTTGTAATGATAATAAATGAATATTTTTCAGACTTTAAGAAAATATTTTGAATATGTAGAAGTAGGTGTGATTTTTTTCTTTGTTTTTCTTTTGATGTATATATTGGAAAAGAAATTATAAAATAACTTTTACAAAATTGTCATCCATCAAATAACACAAATTCTTCCTAACTTCTCCCAGAAAATTGGTTTTGCTTTTGACAAAGGCATTATTGTATGCTTATAAAATTTAATGTGGTATGTCACATTTTGTGCTCCAAATAAATACACTGTAAAAAAAATCCACACTGATGGTAGTGGTGCTTGCCTTTAATCCCACCACTTGGGTGGCAGAGGCAGGAGGATCACTGTGAGTTCGAGGCCAGTCTGGTCTACAAAAGCGAGTTCAGGACAGTCGAGGCTAACACAGAGAAAACCTGTCTCAAAAAACAAACGGAACAAAACAAAACAAAACAAAACCAAAAAATCCGCACTGCATAAAAAAAGCAAACTTCTGAGTGACAAGGCCGGATCATATTGATATGATTCATGATCCTCTAGCCACCCTTTCAACGCTAGAGACAACTGAAGACAGTAATGATGACGTTTGGGCTACAGGTGTACCCGCTACAAAGTACAGGAAGAGCAATTCAATCATTAGCTCAGCATTCCCCTGGTCTTTGGCTATCGTTATTTAAAATTGTTCATGTACAAGTACAGGGGTCCATGCCTGTACATAATCCAAGCTATTATGCAGGCTGAGGCAGAAAGATCACTAGAGGCCCTGTGCTCAAGACCAGCCTGTAAAACTTAGTGAGACACTTGTTTTCTCAGTTAGAATTCTATTTTTGTATTAATACATTATACAAAGCAATTTGAGAAGGGAAAAGGAAGTTTATTCCATCTTATGGTTCAGAGTTACTCCCTCATCCAAGGATGTTAGGCCAGGAGCTGGAGGCAGGAACCGACGCGGAGGTCAATAAAGAGTGGTGCCTCGTGGGATTTCTCATATGACTCAAGAACACCTGCCTAAGGGTGGTATGTGCCCAGCAATCATTAAGAAAACGCACTACAGCCTTGTCTAAATATTACAGAGGCTTTTTCTCCATTGATATCCCTTCTTCCTATATAACCCTAGCTTGTGTTAAGTAGAGAAAACACTAGCCAGCAGACCTCTCTAAAACAAAGTAAAATCAAAGTACAAGAAATAATGTAAGAAAATAAGATAGCTCAGCTCTTCCTGTTTGGCTTAATAAACTTATGAGCCGACATTATTGTGAGTAAATTATATGTGGTTTATCAATTGACCAGTATCTCACCTTTCCTCTGGAGAACATATTTAAACTTCTAAGAAACCTCAATACTCTAATTTTAGACACATTAAAAGGCTTTCAAAAAAAAACCCCACTCATTTAAGCATCGAGCACTAATTTTCCAGTAAATGTCCAGCCAGAGCATTCTTGAGTTCCCGCACTGCTGTTCACCCTACTTCCATTAGTGACAAAACCTAAAATCAGCTGCTGAGGACCAGCAAGAAGAATTTTTCTGTACAGTTTATGTTACTCTCAATAGGAAGAGCCAGCAGCGCTTGTTCTGGATTATGCTGCTTTTTCATCTTGGCTCTAAATCCTATCCAGGGGCTGAGCCACAGGTAGATGGGTACGCTAAGAATACTTAAATCATAAATCAACAATGCATGCCTGTAGGAGACAGGTTAAGCTTGAAGGGAAAGGATAGACTTAGCCCTGAGATTAAAATGTAGCTGCTTCTAAGGGACTGGTACCCTGAGTTTCTCTTCAATGTGTCTGTTGGGTAGACACCTAGGACTTGAAACACACCCTCCAGGAGGGAGGCCTGAGACTTAGGAGGAGGCCAGTGGAAACTTACATAGTTCTGGAAGCTCAGAAAGCTAGGAGAGTCACAGACTCCTCTATAAGATTGCATCAGCAGCAAACATTGCTGGAGACTGTTAGAGTTGCCTGTCACTTGCATAGGGAGCTCCAGCGATGTAGCTTTTGTGCATCATGATGCAAGCTTGGGTGGGCTTTTGGTGATGCAGCTGCCTTTGAGACACCCATTTCTCTTAAGTACTCCTCACCAGGAGATGCAACAGCTTACCGAGCAAGGTAGACTCTGCTGGGATTGTTTCTTTTCTCTGTCACTCGGATTCTCTTATGCATTTACCAAGATAAGTAAAAATCTATATTCACTCTAAGCCCCATACATAACTGCTGTTTCAGAGGCATTGTTCATAATCACCCAGAAGTGAAAATAACAGTGGGCCTTTCGAATGGGTGATTAGACAAAAGTTTACACATGTAGTGGGATCTAAGAGAACGAACTCATGAGTAAATATCTGTTCACTCTGCTGGCATCCCCCTAGGAAAGGTCATATGACTGCATCTTAGTAGCAGGGAGTCTTGATTTATGGGGCTTTTCCAGCATCGATGTTCATCTGAAGTTGTCCCAGCTGAACCTGAGGTGTGGAAATGCCGCATGTTTTAGACTGTCTGTTAGCTCTTATACAGGAGACCCTTTGACTCCTTGCTCTGGATCTGGACACAGTCTGGATTCTCCCAAGCACTTGAGAGTATCTTGGGGTCATCTAATAAATTGAAAGTTCTTTATATAAAATTCTTACTTTAAAATGCAAAGTGACTTGATTAATTATGTACAATTCATCACAGAAGAGGTAGCTGTCACTAATTTGAAAGAATCAATGGATGGTACAAACTATTACCTAATGGTTAGTGGAACAAGGAACACTGAAAACTGATTATTATGTCACAGTTTACATAGGTAACAGCTGGAAGATTTGAAAAGTTGATATGTCCTAAAAGTTAAAGTTTACATTTTGCAGTGCATTACTTTTAACCATAGACTGATATAGTCACCGCCACAGTCAAGGTAAAGAACCATTGACCTCTGGCCAGTCCCTCAGCCTGTTAACAACAGATCTGTTCCTACATCTGTGACTTTTCCTATTTCCAAAGTAGCATCTAAATGAGATAATTTAATGTATAACACTTGAAAACTGGTTAAAAATAATAAAACCCTTGAGGATCTTACATATAGATGCGTTTATTAGTTCTTTAGTCTGTTTTATTGATGAGTCATATCCCACTACATGGGTAAAGATTTGTCCAATCATCATCCACTGAAAAGCCCACTGTTATTTCCAATTCAGAGTGACTATGAACAAGGTCTCTAAAGCAATACTTCTGTGCAAAGTTTAGAATGAATGTAGATTTTTATTTTTCTTGGTAAATACACGAGTAGGGTTTTAGGGATTTTATGGTTGGAAGTACACTAGAACACAACTCAGACAAGCGGAACTTTTTTAGGCTCTCAGAGAAATGCATAAGATTTATCATAGTTTTACATTCTTGTCAGCACTTGGTATTGTCAGATTTTTTTTTAAGCTATAACTATTCTCATCAATGCACACAGTTATCTCATCATGGTTTTAATTTGCATTTCCCTAATGTTTAATGATATTGAACATCTTTTTATATGCTAATTTGCTGCTCCAGCATCTTCTTTTGAGAAACATCTGTCCCTTCCCCACCCCTTCAGTTTAGGCTGTTTATTTTATCATTTTATTGAATTTGGGAGCTCTTTAAATTCCGTAGACATTGTTAGTTTGGTGATTTGCAAATTTCTTCCCTTTTTCCTTTTCATTCTCTCTATATTAACTTTCAGAGAAACAAATGTTTGGGTGTGTCTTAAAGTCCTCATTTTTACTGCTTTCATCTTCTACCCCATAGTTGCATATACAACTTAAAGAGATACTCAGGAGACTGAATGTAGTGATTAGTGGTACCCACCATATAACTAAAACCACATCACTAGGAACAGGTATGTGTCTCCAGCTGCTGGAGAGGCACTGACCTTCAGCAGCCTCTGACTGGAAAATAAAGTGACCAACATTATTACAGGACTTGAAGAGATGCTTAAGGGTGTCTTTTCCTTTCTGAAATCTATTCTCGGGAGATTAACACATCAATCTTGAAATTGCTGTCACCTATTGAGACCATTTTATAATGCAAAGTTTGTCAGCACCCTTTTTTATGTGACTGTAGCAATTACATATAGGAGAAAAGAGCATTTTGTTTGCTTATCATAATCATGGCTAAGTGGCAGAGTTAAAGCAACTATTTGAATAATTCAATAAAATAACTCCGTTTATTTAATTGTTTAAGTACTTGCTTTTATTTTTTGCTCTGGTTTTGGACATTTGTCAGCAAATTCCATTTTGAAATATGAAATTATATATATTCACATATATAGTTTTTCTATATAGAGATACATTATACATAAATATGAACATATATATATATATATATATATATATATATATATATACACACACACACACACATACACACAGGTGTGTGTGCCTTAACCCTTTTTAATATTTAAGGCGATTAGACCTGTATAAAAGCTCCAGTCATCCTAGAAGAGCTGTGTATGGCAGATGCAACCTCATGTTTACACACATTTCATCCTATTCCCTAAAGAAACTACTACTTATTCCTAATTTCCAGATGCCAACATCTGCAATTAGAAGCTGGCAAAATAATTACCCGAACAGCTGCAAGAAACATATAGTTTAGAGGAAAATGTCAAATCTGTTTTGGAATATTGAATTATCCTAAAGCAACACTCGTTCTCATTTAGGTGGTTACCACACCCTTTCTCTCATTTAATTAACCATCCTACTGAATACATTTCCAAGCAGATCACCTTCTACGAGTTTTCACCACTTTTATATTTGGTGAGAAGATAACAGGCCTACATGGGGCACCAACTCTCCACATGAGGTTAAATTGTGCTGTGTAAGTCACTGCTCTGGTCCCTTCCTACTCTCATGCTTTAAATTACAACAAAAGGAAGATTTTCCCAGGCCTACTAAAGAGTGACTATCTGCAACCTTCCAGCTTCCACTAAAATTTTTCTTTTGTTTTTATTCTTCTCTTGTTCAATACACCTGATTGTAGTTTCCCCTTCCTCCACTCCTCCTTGCCCACCTCAGCTCCCTTTTTCTCCCAGATCCATGCCTTCTCTGTTTTCCTTTAGAAAAGCACACACCTCCCAGGGATACATCTAAACCTGGCATAAGAAGTTACAATAAGACAAGGCACAAACTCTCATATCAGGGCTGGATGAAACAACTTAGTAGGAGGAAAAGGGTCCCAAGGCCAGGTGAAAGGGTCAGAAACCCTCCCAGTCCCACTATTAAGAGTCCCACAAAAACACCAAGCTAACAACCATAACATACTTGCAGAGGTCCCAGCCCAGACTCAGTGCAGGCTCCATGACTGCCACTTCAGTCTCTGTGAGCCCCTATGACCCCTGCTTGGTTGACTCTGTGGTCTACATTCCCTTGGCATCATCGATCCCTCTGGCTCCTACAAATCTTCCTCACCCTCTTCTGAGGGGTTTCCTGAGCTCTGAGGGACAGGCCCCAATGGTGATCTCCATTTTGGGCTCTCTCTGTGTCTAATGTTTGGCTGTGGGATCTACATCTGCTCCCATCAGCTGCAAGACAAAGGTGCTTTGATAACAGTTTGGATAGGCATTGATCTTTGAGTATAACAGAATATCATTAGGATTAATATATTGAATTTTCTTTTACTATCCTAAGTCTTTGAGCTGTCCAGATTCTGGTTCCTGGTCATCTAGGGAATATCAGGCATGGGCTCCCTTTCTTGGTGCATGTCTCAAGTTAGGCTGATTGGTTAGCTATTTCTGTTCCTTCAGTGCTCCCACACATCTTCAGGCATGATAGACTAGGTCAATGGTTTTGTGCCTGGGTAGATGTCCCAGTTATACCACAAGAAGTTGCCTGGTTACAAAACTTGGCTAGTTTAGGCTTCATATCCTCGATTAATAGGAGTCCTAAACAGGATCATAGAGAATGGGAAAAGGGTTTCACCAACTCCACATCTTATAGAGGGCTGATACCCAAAATATATAAGGAACTCGAGAAACTAGACATCAACAGGCAAAATAATCCAATTAAAAAATGGGGTTCAAATCTAAACTGAGAATTTTCAGTAGAAGAATCTTAAAGAGCTAAGAAGCACTTAAAGGTCTGTTCAATACCCTAAGCCATCAAGGTAATGCAAACCAAAACTTCTTTGAGATTCCATCTTCCACTGGTCAGATTGGCCGCGATCAATAACACAGGTGACAGCTCATTCTGGAAAAGGATGTAGAGTAGGAAGAACAATCCTCTATGATGATCATAGTGAAAACTTGTATAGCTACTATGGAAATCAATATGGCAGCTCCTCAGAAACCTGGGAATTGATCTACCTCAAGACCCAGCTATACACTTTGGGCATATACCCAATTCTACCACAAGGACACTTGCTCAATTCTGTTCATAGTGCTTTTTATTCATAATAGCCAGAAGCTGAGAAGAACCTAGACGTTCTTCAACTGAAAACTGGATAAAGAAAATGTGGAACATTTATAAAATAGAATATTATTCAGCTGTTAAAAAATGACATCATGACATTTGTCATGGCAAATGCATGCAATTAGAAAAAAATTATTCTGAGGTAACCCAGACCCAGAAACATAAACATCCTATGTTCTCACCTACCAATGGATATTAGGTATCTATAGTTAATAATCATGATACAACCTATAGACCCAGAGAGCCTAAGTAGCAGCAAGGACTCTAAGGGAAGACACCTGGATCTGTGTAGGAAAGGGAAATAGCATAGATTTTGTGGGTGGAATGGGGGCAGGTGGGAATGGAAACAGGATGGATCAGGTTTGGGGAGATGGATGGAGGGGGAGAGTAAGGGAAAGTTGACTGGAACTGGAGGTCATTTGGGAGACAATGTGGAAGCCAAGTATACTAGAAACTCTCAGATTATACAAGGGTGAACACACCAGCTTCTGCTTTTATTTAGCTAAGTTACAAATACTCCTGAGACCTCTCTTTTTACTGTGGAGATTGTTCAACACACCAGATTTAAAATTCCATTGAGAAAAGTTGCCTGTCAAGGCAGAATCCTAAACTATTTCTGAAAGCAGTGTCCTTTGAGTATATAAGGCAAAGCAGTTATACCGTCTTGATCACAAGGAGCTAGGGAAGCTGAATCATTGCATTTAGTTGATTGTTGGGAGGCAAATTAGTGAAAAGATTTCTGAGATCATTAAGGGAGGTGAATTGCTAACACGGAAAACCAGTCTTAAAAACTGGTAGAGTGAAAGGGACTACACACTGGGTTTTAATTTACTAATTCTCTAAATTTATCCTATTGCTATTTTCTACATCAGAAAATTGCATTAGAAACACTATTCTAGTGTATCGGTATCTTTGAAAATTAATTAGGCTTTATTTAGGAACCCTCTGAGCACATTTTCCTCAATACTGTGTGGCTTTTAAGCATATTTAAATCTGTGGAGTCATGGAGAGAATGCAGCAAAAGAGATAAAACTGCATGACTGTTCAAAGATAAACCTCACCATCTTCTCTGCATAAACATGTGTGTAGACAGTCTGAGAGATGCCACCCACTGAGCAAAGGGATATCCAGAAGTTTATTTAGTCAGTGAAAAAATACAACTTATCAATAAGGCCTACACTGGTTTTATACATTAAGTTATAAATGCAACAAGGCAATGGAATTTGTATGTATATACTAATGCTATAGTGTTGATCCATTTTGAATTGTCACATGATTATTTTGAAACATGAATTCCACAGAGTTTACTGCATGTTCCTCCTTAATATCTCATTAGTATGACATCAAATTTTTTTTGTAACTCTAACTGGTTTCTTAGAAGAAAGCTTCTGTCAGTTTCCCAACTAACTATTAACATGCTAATTAGAAAGAAATAAAGCAGGTGAAAGTTAAACATACTGTATGCAATAAACATACCCTTAGCCACAAGCATCCTGTATAAGTGTTGTGCCTCATTTTGTCTGACAATGTGAAGAGCCTGGTAAATATTTGTTCAAATCAGAATGAGCAGGAAAAAATGGTTATGTGCTTAGCATACCAAGAAAAGAGTAAAAATAAAAGACATAAATGTTTAAGCAAAGCACATTAGTTCTGTAGTTGACTACAAAAAGGATGCACAAGGGAAATGTTAAATTAACAGAAATATACTGTATTGCTCTTCATTGATGGGGGTACAACTATACTTGTCAAGATCCATGGAGTTATACATAGGAAAGAATGCAGTTTAAGGTATAGAAGCAAAACTTCTAGAAAACCAAGCATGGTGGTGCATTCTGTAGTGCTAGATAAAGGTAGAGTCAGGAGACAAAGATGTTTAAGGTCATTTTGGCTATGTAGTGAGTTTGAGGAAAGCTGGGCCCCATCTTACAGAAAGGAGTTATTGGCAAGTAACTTTACTTTATATTTTGCTAGAAAAATTAAAATTGGCAAAAAATCTACACACAAACACTGTACTCTTGGAGAATTTTCTTTCTCCCTTCTCATAAGAATATAGGTTAAAAATTCTAAAACTGTTAGATCTATATGTGTATATAAATATAATTTGACAAATGCAGAAACACATACTTAGTACATTTTAATATAATAGAATTAGTATATAATAAAGCATATAATAACATTAATATAGTACATTATATAATAACATTTTTTATATATATATGTATATATATTATATATATAATTTCAAGAACAAGACCCTGAGGGAGTCTAGAAGCAGTGACATCCAGTAGCGATAGCTACACTCTCACAAAGGTCTTGGTTTCTAAATATTATTTTCCTTTTTCTGTGTGTATATTCATAAGCATGTGCATATGTGTATGTGCCTGTGGGAAGTCTGGAGGACATCTTTGGGTGTTGTTCTTAGGGCATTGTCTTAGTTAGAGTCTCTCTTGTTGAGATGAAATATAATGAACAAAAGCAACTTGGGGAAGAAAGAGTTTATTTTAGGTTCCAGTTCCATATGAAAATCTACCACTGATGAAAGTCAGGGCAGGAACTCAAGCAGGGAAGAAACCTGGAGGCAGGAGCTGATGTAGAGGCCTTGGGGGGGAAGTTCTCCTACTGGCTTGTTCCTCATGGCTTTTTCAACCAGTGTTGTTATAGCATCCATGACTTCCAACCCAGAGAAGGGCACCGCCCATGGTGAACTGGGCCTTCCCATGTCAATCATCGCTCAAAAAAAATATATCAAGGGGTTGCCACTGATGAATCTTGTGAGGGCATTTTCTCAATTGTGGTTCCCTGTTTCAATGTGACTCTAGCTTGGGCCAAATTGGCACCAAACTTGCCAGCACAGACACTCCATACCTTTTTATTTAAGATAGAGTTTCTCCTCACAGCCAAACATGGAAAGTAAAGTAAAGAGTCTTGTGGAAAAGTGGGGGGATGGACAGAAGGACCTGGAGGGGAGAGGAGCTCCACAGGAAGACCAACAGAGCCAACTAACCAGGGCCCAGAGGGGTGTGCAGGGACTGAAGCACCAACCAAGGACCGTGAATGGACTGGCCCTAGGACCCTTACCCAGATGTAGCAGATGGGCAGCCCAGGCTTCTTATGGGTCCTCTAGTAAGGGGATCAAGGGCTGTCCCTGACATGGACTCTGTTGTCTGCTTTATGATCATTTCCCCCTGGCAGGGCTGCCTTGCAGGGCACAGAGGAAGAGGATGCACTCAGTCATGATGCAATGTGATGTGAGGTACTGGGGTGGGTTAGTTGGGGTGGGCTTCCCTTTCCTGAGGGGAGGGGAGGACAGGGGGAAGAGGGAGGGAGAGTGGGGTCAGGAGGAGAGGAGAGGAGGGGCTGTGATTGGGATGTAACATGAATGAACACATACATTAATATTTTTAAAAGAAAAAAAAAAGATAGTCTCTCCTGTACCTGGAATTCTCCAGTGGTTGACTGACAGATAACAGCAGAAAAAAAAAAAAAAGCTAGATAAACCTGGAACTCTCTGTAGTACAAGAAAGCACTGAAAACTGTCTTTGCACTATATGTTATACCAAGGGACATGTGGATGAAGCTATGAGAGCTCTTAATGATCAGAACTACCAAGGATGTCATATTAGCTTGTAACACACACAAAAAAATATAAGCACAAACAAATGATCAAATTAATAAGTGGAGGGGGAGAGTGGGAGATATTTCTGTAAAGGACTCCCAAAGGACATGCCTAGATTCTGCTTACTTCAAGACACGGAGCTTAATCCCCTCTGCCTCTGTGCATTCTAGTACCTGTGACCCATTAGGTCGGAGAGGGTAGCAAGAGATGAAAGTGACAGATGCACTAGAACGAAACACAGCAAGAACCACCTTCATCAGGTGGTGAAGGTCAGGATTGCTGTGGTGTCATGTTGACATCACCCATCTCCGATCATAACGTGGCTGTACCTCTGATGCAAACTGTCAGAAGCCAAATGTTTCAATGGGACATTTTTAAGCATCCATTTGTCTAATACATAGTTTAATTATTCAATCAAAACAGTGGTGTGGTGCTTTGAATGAGATGTCCCCATGGTTTGAGGCATTTAAATGTTTCGTCCCCAGTTGGGAGTACTATTTGGGAAGCTTAGGATGTAGGGTCTTGATGGAGGAAGTACATCACTAGGGGTGGTGTGCAGGTTTCAGAAGACATATGCCATTCCAAGTTTGCTCTCTCTATGGCTTGAGGTGTGAGTTCTCAGCTGTCCCAACTGCCAATGCTGAGTGCTGCCATCCTTCCTCCTTTTATTTCTCTGAAACTTTAAGTCCAAAATAAAGCTGTCTTTCTATAATTTACCTTGGTTATGTTTTTTTTTAATCACACGAATAGGAAAATGACTAATATAATAATTAGTCTTGGAGTTTTTGTCTTGATATTATATAGATGTAATTAAATTCTATAATCAGTTTATGTTATGGAGAAGATCACACTTGTAGCTTGTGTGGAAAGAAATGTCATTTCTTAGTAAAAGAAGTTCTTCTAGAATGTGTTAATTCCTGACTTACAAGCACAACCTCCCAATACCCTGTCAAACAAATTTAGTCTTGCATAGCTAGCCCAGGGCACATAAGCCATTCAATCTTGGCTAGCCACTGCGTACATCAATTCTTTGCTATCTATCTTTCCATACATCTAGTACTTTTCTCTGGTGGATATAAATCAATATTTGAGAACATATTTCTACCCTCAGGCCATATATTTGTTCCATTACAAAATATTTATTGACTTTCTACTCATTGAGACAAGGATACCTGTTATGTTACCAGGACACAATTTCAGACATATGTGTCTAGGACACAGTTTCAGAGATATACAAAACAAGGGAAATAAAAAATTAGAGTTTTCCAAAATAGACTAATACAACATAACTTGCGAATGCAATATGATATCTTGGGAGGGATCCTGTTGCAAAAATTTGGCATAATTGGAGAAAACTAGTAAAATCCAAATAAAGTTTAGAGATCAATACTATACTAATATTTATTTTGGACTATTACATTATAAGACAAGATAAGAGAGTTGGAAGAAGGTTGGTGTATATACACAAACTTTTGGGACTATTTTCATAGATTGCTTTTAAGTCAGAAGCAATGTTTTTTTCTCAATGTTAAAAAATGTGCACATATGTAACAGGCAAATGCTTACCATTTGTTAAAGACTGACAATAATTATCCGACAAATGAAATAAATTAAGGTAAACTCTCCCCAGGCTTCACTATATTTCAAGTCTTAGTTTCACATCTAAAATATTATCTTTCAGAATGCATCATATTTTACCTTCTTCCTCCTACATATCCATCTTCTACTTCAAAGTATGAGGCAAGCATCACCTTTCAGGTGATGCACTGGGGGTCGGTATACTCAGTCTGTACAGATTTTTAAAAAAAGTCTCAGTGAACAAGTGTACAGAAAGTGTAATGTAGGATTGGACTGACGTAGATCTTTCTAGAAGGTATAGTGTCTAACATTCGTTAATAAAACTCATGTGATGGGAATGGTACAGAATTTTTTTCTTAACAGTAATGCAAATAAGTGCATATTTACTGTATTTCTTTTGAGGACTTGCCTATTTGGTCAGTCTATCTGACCATACCCAACTCTTGGCCAGGCAGCTAACATTTTTGCAGTGTAAAAAAAGTAAGAAGAATAGACAAGTCCTCCTATCTCAAACAGAAGTTGTATCTTAATCAGGGAAAAATAAATAAATACATAAATAAACAATGAATAATAACATTTTGACACTGGTAAAAGTATGCAAAGTTCCAGAAAAGGCAGGTCCATACAGTGTCTGCCTTTAAGAGGCTATTTTAGGAAAGCCTTATTGAAGAAGACAATATTTAAGATCAAATAAGACATAAAAAAAATAGTACAAACCCCTACCGTATAAGGCTGGGTAGGCATCAAAGAATAGAAAAGAAAGAATCAGTATAAATATTCAGGCACAAAAGACATCCTGGTGTGTGCCAGAACTTTATTAATAATAAAGTCCCAAAGTAGAATTACATCAAACATTGAGGGTCTGAAGTATATTTGGGCAGTATGAGCAATATACATCATACTAGAGCAAGTGATGAATGAAAAAGGACCCAGAAGAGCTCTGGATTTGAAGCCTTTGTAAGGGCTATTACTGGATGGATAAGACCCAAGAAGTACCAGGCTTGAAAGATGAATAGCAGTAGCTTTTCTTGATCGTATTGGATTTCCTTTATTACTAAGGAGAGGTATTGGACACCTAATGATATCAATATGTGTCTGATCATCAGGAACACATGTAAATTTGGTAGTTACAAGGATAAGAATAGTTATGAATAAATAACTTTCAAAAGGTAAATACAGGTTCTGGAACAATGCCAACACTTCGAAATGGAAAGTAACGACAAAGCAATAGAGCAAGCTATGAAAGGGCAGCGAGTCAGGTGGCCAAAAACAGAGGAAGAAAGCCCTGAGGAGTGAATATTAAACTGAAGAGCATCAGTCTAGAAAAGGGAGTTGGACTACTGTTCCGGAGGCTGGAGAAGACACTAGAAACATTTCTCATTTAAATCAAGCTCTTGGTTAAATACTGAAACTAACACACTTGAATTACTCAAGGAAGAGAAAGATGCCATAAAATGAGAACAGAAGCAGTGACAGGGGACCAGATGAGGGACTAGGGAAGGGTGTGAGGGAGGGAGGGGAGAGAAAGAACCAGAGCCAGGAATGCAAAACCTGTGACAAGCTCAACAGGAAAAAGAAAAGACTAAGAATTCCAAAATTGCATGGTCAGCAGACCTCAACAAATTATACTTCTGACAAACTATTTAGAGCCCTCAAAAAGTACAAAAGACTACATGCCCACATAACTGGGTTTGGTGTCATGATACCATAGTACTACACAGAAAGATAACACTCCAAGGTGAGGAAGACGGAAATGGAGACAACTACATGATTAGTTAGGAGGTTTTAAAACATAAATGAAACACAATGTTTTTATGTTAGGCTGAAAATGTTGACAACTGACCCCCTTAAGTTGTCTTCTGACCTTGGCATACACAGATGCGTGAAAGAAGGCACACACATATACCCTTAGATCTCTTTGGTGCTAAATAAAATGTTTTAAAAGGAAATACTAATAGACTGAAAAGCGGGAACTTTTTTCAGAGTTCATTAACTAGATATTAAAGTTGAACAAGGGAAAACTGTTGACAATAAGTTTACAGAGAGAAAGGAAGCAACCTCCAGAGATAGTGAGAGCTTCTCTTATAAACAAACAAACAATCAAATAAATAATAGGTGGAGAAGTGATTGAGAAAGAAATCTTGATAACAACTTCTGGCCTTTCTATGTGCCTACATGGGCAAACATATGCTCACTCAAATGCATATATACACACACATGTGTACATGCATATTCCCCTCCAGCACACATTGTTCAAGAAATCCTGTAGGACAGAACACTTAGTCTAGGATATGACACTACTGACCAAGAGCTATTGAAATGGATAGGAAGAAAGGATGAGTCTTTTTTCATTTGTGCCAGGTGCTGTTTCTGATGCAAATTGAACCTTTAATCAATACTAGACAAATGAATGATATGGTAGAAGGTGAAAGAAGTTCACCAATCTTCTTCCTGTAAAATAATTTATACATATAATAAAGGAGCAGGCATATAAGTGAAGAGCCAGTTGAGTGGAGGAGCATGGGACCATCCCTGTGAAGAATAAAGGAGAGCAGCACAAAGGTTGCTGGGATCACATGAGCATCTCTTTGACACAGGTTCCTCTCTCCATCAGCACCACAGAGAGTTGAAGACAGCTGCAAGTAGGAAAGATCATCCCTTCCAAAGACAGATGTTGTAGCTGTGGCATATCTTTGCTGTCTTTCACTGCCTTAACGGCCTTTCCATTAAACTCGGAGTGTGACCTCTTCTGCAGAATTATTTAGACCTTAGAATGAGTATTTCATCTACCAGCTTGCGTTCTGCTTCACAAGCACAAGAAAATATCTTGTTCTGTGCCCCCCCCACTCCCCATGCCCCTGGCATTGCCCCTGTAGGGGTAAACACAATCCTAGTTTCAGTCTCTATCAGGCCTCGTTCATTACACAACAGCTCTCACAGTGTGGGGGTTGCCTCTGAGTCTTTTCTATCAGAATCCTAAGCACCATTTCAACTTCTCTTCTTGTCATCAATTAACTTTATGTGCAGATAAGTTCTGGACTGGCAGGAGGCTTCTATTCATGAATCTCTAAATCCTGGTTTATTTTTATTCTCTCTCTACCAGGCACTGGGAAACCTTCATCAGCTCCTCAGAGCCACGCTGCCATCTGCTTACATGGTGCTTCTGTACCAACTAGAAAGTGATGCCCTTCAACCAGTACTAAGCTCTAAATTCAAAGCCAGGAGAGGGGGCAGATCCCTGAAGGCCCAGGAGTTGAAGAGAATGTGAGAAGCTGTAGGAAGGTAAGACATGTTTTATTTACTCGAGAGGGGCGCTACCACACCGACAGCTGGCAGATCAGTGCTAGTAGGCTCCCAGGAATTCCAGCACATGTGAGGCAGATGCAGATGTGGGTGGGTGGGGGTAGGCTTCTTAGAGGTGAGCATGCAGGTTTATAGGCAGACACAGATGGGTAGTAAGGTCAAGAAATCAGGCAAACGTTCAGGTCTCTGACCTCAGTGCTTTATTTTAATAGAATCCGCATCACAGTTTACTTCTGGAATCCCTCAATATTTGGTGTCAGCAAGTTTGGGATGACTCATGGATCCCTGAATAGCCAACATGAGCCCTCTTGAGCATGGCAGATAGCCATTATCAGTGCCATGTTGTCTAAACACAAATTGTTCACTATGGACCTCTGTTCCGTTTCTCTGTGATGTAAAAATGTCTCTCATCAATCATTGCATTACCAGGATGTGTCTCCAAAAGCAGAGTGTATTTTTGTATTGAAAAAGAAATGGAAATTTGCCTTTTATTCTGTACCTATAAATAGAAGTACAATGAAAACATGTCTTTGGTGTCAGTCAACACTTTTGTCT
Organism: Acomys minous; assembly: GCF_964271855.1. Classification (NCBI taxonomy): domain Eukaryota; kingdom Metazoa; phylum Chordata; class Mammalia; order Rodentia; family Muridae; genus Acomys; species Acomys minous. Next base: position 100,105,632 of record NC_140485.1, read on the forward strand.
TCTCGAAATGATAAAACTAAATGTTTGTGCTTACGAATGCTAGAGGGAAGGGGAAGCCAAAATACTCTACAACTGAAAAAAAACCCATGTCCTGAATAACAAAGCTGACAGGGAAGTTAAATGATCCAGTAGTGATGGTATTTAAAGAAGATAAAAGACAGTTTCTCCAAACTCTCCAATAGCTACTAAATCAAACCTCAAATCCGAAGTAGCAGATATTAGATGCCACATGCCTGGGTCACCAATTTATCTCTTCCTTTCCCTTATGTCAGTCAACTCTGAGCAAGGAAAGAAGAGCCAATTGTGATGAAGATAAAAAGGCAGAATCTTAGTTCTGCAATGTTGCTAGAGGTGTCTGAGGTAATGGTCCCCTTAGTCCGCTGTTGGGACAGTAAGAAACTTCACTATGGAGAGAGGCACTGAAAGGTGAGAAATGGATAAGGTATGAAATGATGTGACTATATTTTTTTCATTAATTTTGTTTTCAGGTTCAAGAACAGACAAAGGCCTTTGAGCGAACATTTTGAGAACATCATGAAAAATGTGTATTTCTTTTCAGCCTTGCAGTTTTCAAAGTTGCCTTATAAAGTCTAAACTGTGATAAAAAATTTTTGTTATAAAGTTTCAATAAGTTCTACCTTAATTTGGTAAAGCATTTTTGGGCCCAAAGTAAAGAGTTCATTGTTTGTTGGTTTTTGTGTTTAATCCTACAACACATATATAAACTAAAATCAATAAACCCTCAGCTCTATGATATTATGCTTTCATTATTGTCCTCTCTAAATAGGGAGAAACAATTTATTCCCCATGTATATGTATATGTACATAGATACAATATTTTAATGACAATTCAGTATCAGCCATCTGAAAAATTACCCAATTAAAGCCTATTTTCTGAACACAAATTATTGTCCTTCCAAGAATAGGTTATTTGTCCTAGAGACTCTTTTACAAGGAAGGTAAAAGAGAGCAGGTTGGACTGATAGGAATATGGACTCACTAATGATCAAATAATGCATTCTGAAAACACACATACACACATACACACAGGCTAGTTCGTAAAATGTATTTTAAGAGTCAGAGCCGGGAGGTGTTGAACAGTTTAAACTTGAATGATAGCTTAATGAGTACCTTGCTGGGTTACCCAGGGATAGTGGAATGAATCAGAGCCGTGTATGTTTGGTCTACAGTAGATAATCTACCCAGAAGACAGAGAAGACAGACTAGGATAAGAATAATTACAACAGGAAGCAGGTGAGGTGAGTCACTCAGAACAAAGTCAATGAGTTCAAAGGAGAGTATTCATAGGCTTTTGAAACTAGAGAAAAAAAACCCTGCAGTACTTTGAAGTTGAAGATTGGATTAAAAGATGAATGAGAGTTTGAAAGGGAAAAAAGTATAATTTCTGAGGAAAAGCACAACTAAAGTGAGAAAGGGACTTCACGAGAAGTGGTTACTTGTGTTTTGCTTATAGAAAAAACATCATTAAACATTAAGACCAGCATGCATTTCAACCTGAGAGTAGGCCCAGTTTAAACTGATTGAATGGAAAAAAATAGAGGTGAGGAAGTTGGATTGTGGAGCAAGGGTACTTGAAATACAGGTCCATGAAATGGTGGATGGGTACTAGGCATATCATAAAGAAATGCATGCTCTGAACTGTTAGTGCGTTAGGTGTAGTCAATGTCTTTGCCCCAGACTGACTGATCTGGAGCTTAGGGACCCAGACAATGGTACTGACTGACAACAGAAATAGGGGAAGTTAAAAGGCTGAACTGCCTGTGAAGAAAAAATAAAATTCTGGGTTTGAGAATTTGTTTATTTGAATACTTGGTGGAACAGTCAGGATGAGGGAAGATATATTTTAGCCACACGTCCATGTATCGAAGCCGTCATGTAGCATCCATGGGTTTAAACTTGGGCTCTGGCTTCCCAACTCACCTTGAGTTGGAGAGGTGGAGAAATGTAAGACAAGTTAGGGAGCAAGGAGGGCTGGCTTTGGTGGCAGCATTCAAGAGAATGTACAGTGAGATGCTGGAAGTTTGAGTCCAGCAAGAGATAAGAGTAGAGAAAGATAGAGACTACAACTGAATGGTGCTTACAAGATGGCAAGAATTGTGTGATGTGACCAGGTGTGGTGTTGGCCATGACTGCCCCACTTCATCACTGATCATCTGCATCCTAGGAAACATTTCACTACTGGGAACTCTTGAATGGTTGGGTATCTCACACATCTTAGGGCAATATGTGGCACTCAGTAGGTTCATGGTATTTGTTGAGTGAATAAAAAGTATGTGGTAGAGCAATTGTTTCCGGAGGCTTAGTTCTTTACTTTAGTAAAGTTGGTAACACCATAGTGGCCAACAAATGATGTTGCTATGACAACTGGGTGAAACAATGCATATAAATCCATTAAATGAAAACATTGTACAAATGTGAAATTTTATTAACTTGTATATATGGTTTGTTTTATGTAAAAATAATGTATCATTTGTTGAAATTTTCACCACTCTGCATTTTCTTTCAATTGAACTTTCAGTGCTGGTGACCTGATATTGGCACCGAAGTTAGTAATTAATTTTGTTTATATGACACTCAACACCCAAGAGCCTCTAGGCACATAGCCAAATCTTTTTTTAAAATGTAGTCATTAAATGGAGGAAAAGAGCCAAACAAATTCCTAAACTGGCAAGTGGGAAAAAAAAGAGCAACTAGAAAATAGGGAAAAGAAAAGTTTGAAAATTAGTATCAACCAAGAGAATGCCATGCCATTATCTAGGGAAAAAAAACTTCACCCAGACTCAGAGAATTGATTATGTTAAGTTAGCTACTCCTTCTCTGGATCTCATGGTTTATGAAAAAAAAAAGTCTTCTTTATTAAAAATACAATTAAACTATCACTTATTACATTCTCATGTTAAATGCAAATGGGCCCTTGCTCGTCACAACTTGCCACAGGTTTTGTTATTTGAAAGTGATTTATTTACTTTACAGTTTTATTAGTTAAATTTCTTCTCTTAGAATTTCATGCAGATTCACAAAGCATTTTAACACATCTCCACCCTTTCCTACTGTCCTCTCACTCCGTCAGCATCCCGACTTCCCTAACTACCCAATCTCCACATTCATTCTGTTTTGTGATGCACTGAGTTTAACCTGGGGTCTCTGTGTAACCATGGGTTTAAAGAGGGGGAGACCTGGTGGCACTCAGAGGAAGGACAGCAGGTTACCAAGAAGAGACTTGATACTCTATGAACATATACAGGGGGAGGTAATCCCCCTCAGGAACAGTCATAGGGGAGGGGAATAAGGGGAAAATGGGAGGGAGGGAAGAATGGGAGGATACAAGGGATGGGATAACCATTGAGATGTAACAAGAATAAATTAATAAAGGAGAAAAAAATAAAACTCTCTGGTGGAGCCTGTTGGGTTCACCAGTGAGCACACAAGTGAAGACAATGATTCTTTCTCTTCCACAATCACTCAGTAGCCAAGAGTTCATCAGGAGAAGTTGGACCTCACAAGTCCATTCTCTATTCAGGACTCAACTGTTGACAGTGACAATTTTATGCAGGCCCAATACTATAAACTCCAGCTACTGTTTAAAGACTGCACCGCTATGCACAGGACATGGAGCATTGGAGTCTTTCATTCTTTTTGCAGGCTCTCACATTCTTTTTTCCTCCTGTGATGCTCTCTGAACTTCCAAGAGGGAAGTACCGTTGTCTTATGTTTAATTCTGCTGCAAAGCTGTTTCTATTATGATGATGTTTATAATCAAGTTCAACGATAGCTGTTTCTACTATCATGATGCTGTAGTACAGCTTGAAATCAGGTGTGGTGATAGCTCCTGCAGTATTCATTTTTTGTTAAGGATTGCTTTGAGTATCCGTCATCTTTTGTGCACCCACATAACTTTTAGGTTTCATTTTTCCATCTGTGAAGAATGGCCCTGGAATTTTGATTGTTGCTGCATTGAATCTATAGATTGCTTCTGGTAGGTTGATAATGTCTACAAAATTAATTCTTCCAAACCTTAAGCCTAGGTAGTTATTACGTTTAGTTTGTGCCTCAGTTTCTGCTTTCAGTGAATTAAAATTTTCATTATAAAGATCTTTCTTTCATTCTTTGGTTAAGTTTATCTCCATGGTGTGTGTGTGTGTGTGTGTGTGTGTGTGTGTGTGTGTGTGTGTGTGTGTGTGTTGATGTAGGGGTCCTGAGAAGATATGATGATTATACCTATAGATAAATGTTATTCTCAGCTTTAATCAGAGAAAGCTTTTCTTTGCAGTGACTGATGGTGAAGGAACAGACTTGTGGCTGCTCAAATGCACTGATCAACAAAATGGAATCGAGGACCTACATACAAATCCACATAACTGTAGCCACCTTATTTTTGACAAAGATTTCCAAAGCACACATCAGAAAACATGACGGCATGTTCTACAAATGGTCTTGGGCCATCTGGAGGTCAACACATAGCGGAATGAAACTAAATCCTTATCTCTCAACCTGCATAGAATTCAACCCCAAATGCGTCATGGCCTTCAAGACCCTAATTCTTACATTGTAAAAATTCTTTCTGTAGGAAGAATTCTGGGAGTAATTTTACTAACACAGTTTGAATAAGTTAAGGGGGCTTTCCATAGAGAGGCGGAGGCTGCAGCTATCAGAATGTGGATGGATGAAGGGAATTTCCCAGTGACTCTGTAAATTTTTCTACCTACAGAACAAGTTTCTTTTTCTTGCCAAGCAGAATTGTGGTCTAACCATCTGGGGCATTTAGAGTCAGATCTGTCTCCTAGCATCTTTCTTTTCTACTTTAATCCTAGTTTTGTCTCAGCTTTTGATGCTTTCTTTTTCTCTTTTATTTTCCACTAGTCATTTTATTTTGTTTTATATTTTTAAAATTAAGTTTATTTATTTATTTATTTTACAACCCAAGCACAGCCCTCCTTCCCTCCTCTCCTCCTAGTCCCACCCTCTCACCCTCCTCCTTTCTCCCCTTTCCTTCTTCTCAGAAAAGGGGAACTCGTCCTCCCCCCCACCCCATCTGAAGCCACTCCAGCACTTCAAGTCTTATCAGGACTGAATGCATCCTCTTCCACTGAGGCTGGGCAAGGCAGCCCTGCTATGGGGGAAGTGATTCAATAGCAGGCAGCAGCGTTCATGTCAGAAACAACACCACTGCATTTGCCAGCAGATCCCCGTGAAGACCAAGCTGCCCATCATCTCCATATGTGTTGGGGGCCTAGGTCCAGACCATGCGTGTTCTTCGGTTGGTGCTTCAGTTTCGGTTGGTGCTTCAGTCTCTGTAAGCCCAAGTGGGTCTAGGTTAGTTGACTCTGCTGGTCTTCTTATGGAGTTCTTATCCCCTCTGGGTCCTTCTGTTCTTCCCGTCTAAGTTCCACAAGGATCCTTGAGCTCCATCCATGTTTGGATTCCAGACTCAGTACCTGGTTGCTGCCTGTATTTTTTTTAATTATTAGTATTCTTTCATACATCTTGACTGCAGCTTCTCCTCCCTCCATCCCACCCAGTTCTATATTCCTCTACTCTACCTTCCCAGGTCCACTCCCCTTTTTCCTCCTCAGGAAAGATCAGGCTTCTCAGGGACATCAAAGGTACTTGTCATAAGATACAATAAGATCAGGCACAAGACTGGGCAAGGAAGACTTTGCACAAGACATCCAGGCTTGCTGACGAAACCCATTAGGAGGAAAAGGGCCCCAGAAGAAGGCAAAGGAGTCAGAGACACCCCCACTTCCATTGTCAGGAGTCCCCTCAGAACACCAAACCGATAACCATAACATATTCAGAGGACCTAGGATAGAGCCACGAAGGCTTCATTATTGCCATTCAGGTTATTTGAGTTCCCAAGAGTCTTGCTTAGTTGTTTACAAAGACCATGCTCTCCCAGGGTTCTCTACCCTATGGCTTTCACAATTCTTCCTCTCCCTCTTCCTTAAGGTTTCCCAAGCTCCGTCTCTGAGGGGAGGGCACCAATGGAGACCTCCAGCCTGTGCTCTCTCTCCACCTACCGTTTGGCTGTGGGTCTCTTAATCTGGTCCCATTAGCTGCTAGTGGCAGCCTCTCTAATGACAACTAGACTAAAGGCTAGAAGAATGCCAGTAGAAATCATTTCATTGGTTTTTTTTCTTTTGACAGTCATTTTTTGTTTTTTTCCTAGGTCTCTGGGCTATCCAGCCTCTAGTTCCTGGTCAGTCAGGTGGTTTCAGGCATCAGTTCCTTATTGTGGATGGGCCTCAAATTAGACCAGTCATTGGTTGGCCTGTTCCACAAGTTCTGTACCACTATTGCCACAATACAACTTGCAGGCAGGAGAGATTGCAGCTCTAAGGTTTTTGTGCTGGGTTGATATTCTAGTACTACCACTGGGTGCCTTCCCTTGTTACAGACTAAGCATGGTAGGCTCCATATCCTCCATCACTGGGCTCCTCACTAAGGTCACCCTCACAGATGCCCAAATGTTTGCACCATATGATGTTTCCATATCACTCCCCAAATACCCTCCAGTTCCAATAGTCTCTTCCCAAACTCTATCCCTCCATCCTCCCTCCACCTGATAGCTCCTATTTGCAACTGCACCTGCCTCCAGACCACCTACAAAATCTATTTTTATTTCTCTTTCCAGGGAGATTAGCATGTGTCCCTTAGAGCCCTCCTTGTTATCTTACCTCTCTGGGTCTGTAGATTGTAGCATGATTATCATTTACTTAAGGCTAATATCCACTTATAAGTGAGTACATGCCATGTTTGTCTCTTCCTGGGTCTGGGTTCTTCACTCAGGATTTTTTCCTAATTCCATCAATTTTCAGGTAAATTTCATGACGTTATTTTTTTCTATACCATGTTTGTCTCTTCCTGGGTCTGGGTTCTTCACTCAGGATTTTTTCCTAATTCCATCAATTTTCAGGTAAATTTCATGATGTTATTTTTTCTAACTGTTGAGTAATTCTCTATTGTACTAATGTACCATATTTTCATTATCCATTCTTCAGTTGAGGGACATCTAGGTTGTTTCTGATTTCTGGCTATTATGAATAAAGCCAATGTGAACAAAGCTGAGCAAGTGTCCTTGTGGTAGAATGGACCATCCTTTACCTATATGCCTAATAGTGGTATAGTTGGGTCCTGAGGTAGATTCATTCTCAGTTTTCTCAGAAATTGTCATATTGATTTCCACAGTGGCTGTACAAACTTGAACTCCTGCTAGTAATGGAAGAGTGTTACCCTTGTTCCACATCCTTGACAGGGCAAGGTATCACTTTCGTTACAGATCTTAGCCATTCTGATAGTGTAAATGGAATATTGAAGTAGTTTTGATTTGCATTTCCTTGATGGCTAACGATGTTTGAGATCTTTGTAGTTTAATTTTGTGTAGCTACCTAATGCTATGAGCTTGATTCTTAGAACTGCCTTTCTTGTGTCCCATAAGTTTGGGTATGTCATGTTTTTTATTGATTATTTTATTATAATATACTCATGTTACATCCTTATTGTTACCCCTCACTTGTATCTTCCCATTCTCACTCTCCCTCCCTCTTCTGCCCTATTCCCTTGCTCTAGACCAGTATGGCCTCTCTTCCCCCACAGTCCGACCACAGCTTATCAGGTCTCATCTAGATAGCCTGTATCCCCTTCCTCTGTGTGCCTTACAGGCCTCTCCACCAAGGGGAAGTGATAAAATCCTGGTCACCAGAGTTTGTATCAGAGGCAGTTCCCACTCCCCATACAACTGTGGAGAATAGGTTTTTCATTCATGTTCACTCAATTCTAGATAGTCTTGTTTCTTTCTTAATTTCTGCCTTGACCCATTTTTTTTCAGTAGATAGCTACTCAGTTTTGAAGAGTTAGTAAGCTTTCTGTTGGTACTGGTTCATTGTTATCCAATTTAAACCCATGGTTGTCAGATAGGATTCAATATGTTATTTCAATTTTCTCATATTGTTGAGACTTGCTTTGTATCCAAGTATGTAGCTGACTTGAAAGAAAGTTCCATGAAGGTCTGAGAGGATTTATTCTTTTTTTTTTTTTTTTTTTTTTTTTTTTGGAGGGGAGAAATGTTCTGTAAACATCTGCTAATTCCATTTGGTTTATAACATCAATTAGGTCCAGCATTTCTCTACTTATATTTTATTTGGATAATATGTACTTTGAGGAGAATTGGATATTGAAGTCTCCCCTATCAGTGTGTGAGGGTCCATATGTGATTCAAACTATAGTAGTGCTTCTTTCATGAAGTTGGGTATGTGGTATCCATTTATATGTCTTCTGGCTCATCTTGGCTCGAACTCTATTTTGTCAGATATTAAAATGGCTATATCATTTGTTTGAAATGTAAGTTGAAAGACCCATACCACATAATTGTCTCATTGTAACCAGTACAAACTTTTGCCAATTTCCAACACTCTTTCATGATGAAAGTCCTGGAGAGATTAAGGAAACAAGGGAAATACTGCAACATAATAAAGGCAGTTTAAAGCAAGCCTATAGACAACATCATCTTCAATGGAGAGAAACTCAAAAGATTTCCACTAAAATCAAAAGCAAGGTCATTAGCTCCCTGCATAACTATTCAATACAGTACTTGAAGTATTAGTTAGAGGAATAAGACAACTGAAGGAGATCAAGGGAATACAAATTAGAAAGGAAGAGGTCAAAGCACCTTCATTTGCAGATGATATGAGAATATTCATAGGTGGTCCTAAAAAATCAACTGGGAAAATCTAAGATCTGATAAACACTTTCAGTCAAGTAGGTGGATAGAGAAGTAATTTTTAAAAAATCAGTAACCGTCTTATATACAAATGACAAATTAACTGAGGAAGAAATCAGGGAAACAACACCTTTCACAACAGCCTCAAACAATACAAAATACCTTTAGGCAGCTCTTACCAAACGAGTGAAAGACTTGTATGATAAAACATTGAGGAGGGAATTTGAATAAGATACCAGAAGAGGGAAAGATGTCCCACGCTCAGGCATCTATAGGATTAACACAGTTAAAATGGTCATCTTACCAAGTTGTACTATGGAGATATAGTAATAAAAAATAGCACGATATAAGCACAACAATACAGAAATGTTGATCAATGGAATAGAACTGAAGAAATGGATATGTATCCACATCCATATAGACATCAGATTTTTGATAAATAATCAAGAAATACACAGAAGAAAAATGTGGCGTCTTCTATAACTGGTGATGATCAAATTGATGTCTGCATGTAGAAGAATATAATTTAATTTGTACTTATCACCCTGCACAAAACTCAACTGCGCACAGAATATTGACCTCAACATTACATCAGACATATAGAACCTAATAGAAGAGAAAGTGGGTAATAGTCTTGAACTCATTGGCACAGGGAAAAGACTTTCTGAATAGGACTCTATTAGCACAGGGACTACGATAAACAATTAATAAATGAGACTGCATGAAACTGAAAAGGTAATGACAGTGAGGGAGGGACACCATCATTTAGACAAAGTAGTAGAAAGGGAAAGGAGAGGCCAAATATCCATGAGAAGCCTAATATTCAAAATATATAAAACGCGTTAAAAAACCTCTTCACTTGGTTGGTTGTTTCATTTGCTGCACAACTATTTAGTTCTACAAGGTACCATTTGTCACTTGTTGACCTAATTTCCTTAGTGACATAAGTCCTACATAGAAAGTCCCCTCCTGAACCTATATGCTGTAGCACACTCCCGTTTTGTTTTCTTACAGTGTTAGAATTCCAGGTTTTCTCCTGAAGTCTTTGATCCATATGAAGCTGGCTTTTGGGCTGACACATTATTTAGGGTAAAGATTCACTTATTTTAATTTTATTTATGGATGTTTTGTCTCAAGTTATGTCACTCCACCATGTGTTTGCAATGTACTTGGAGACTAGAAGAGGGTTTTAGATCCTCTGAAACTGGAGTTACAAACTACTGTTAGCTGCCATGTGGGTACTGGGAACTGAACCCAGGTCCTCTGGAAAAGCAGAGCCATCTCTCCAGCCATATTCGCTTTTGATTCTGTTAGGAATTAATGATCTGCTTTTAGGACAGTGATTACCCTATCAAGCTTAAGGTTTCTTATATAAAAAGTGAGTGTTTTGTAGGTAAAACAGTTAAAAAGCGTAATGTAAATAAATCACATATGTTATGTGTCGATAATTGATTGTTTCATATAATGCTTTTTCAGGTGCCTGTTAAGTAAGTTTCAGAAAACGGCATCATGAACTTTCTCAAGCAAGCCAGATACAGCCACTTAATAGATGAAATAGGTATATTGGAGTGTGAAACTTTAATTATATGTGGTTGCATTAGATTTGAGTTTTGTGGTTAAATTCTATCTATCTATCTATCTATCTGTCTGTCTGTCTGTCTGTCTGTCTGTCTGTCTGTCTGTCTGTCTGTCTGTCTTTCTGTCTGTCTGTCTATCTATCTATCCATTTATCTATGTATCTATCTAATCATCTACCTATCCATCTTTGGTTTATCAAGACAGGGTTTCTCTGTGTAATAGCTCTCGCTGTCCTGAACTTGCTTTGTAGACCAGGCTGGGCTTGAATTTGTAGAGCTCTCTCTGCCTCTGGCTTCTGGGTGCTGGTTTTAAAGGTGTGTGCCACCACACACTGCTTAAATGTTAATTCAAAAAGAAATCTGGTAATTTTATTATTTGGAAGAAATCTATCCTCTGGTTATGTGGTACAAAGCATTTGAACAGAACCTTTTAGCATTTGTTATTAACCTGTGAAGCAGGGTTATTTTTCATTCTCAATCCAGGCTTACAGTCCAGGAGCTAGTTCCATTATTTTTCTTTTACAAGGAAGATTTTGGTCGAACTCAAGTAGTCTTGTTCATATTGCTGTTGTCTCTGCCAAAATTTGGTTCATTAGATATAAATATTTCTCTTTTCCAGTACAAAAACCCAAATTTTCATGCAGCTACTTATAAAACTTTGTCTAGGAAATTAACATTTGATTTCGCTCCTTTTTATTTTTTGGAAAAACAATACTGTAAAATCATTGTCTGGATGTACTTGAGATTTCTATTTTTAAGCCTCTTAGAAAAATTACCTCTGTTCTCTGGGAATCTTAAGGGATTTATTATGTGTAGTTAAAATATACACTTAGGTGATTCAGCACCTGGTGAAATATAGTAACAAAACTTATTTACTTTCTCTAAATAAATATGTCCCTTTGAAGTCTTATTTCTGACCATTTTCTTCCTTCTCCAAACCCCAGGAAGGTATTGAATTTTTATAAATAAATTAACTGCACAAATGTGTTCTCTCTCTTAATCCTAGTCACTGGGCCAAAATGTCTTTAAGATATAAATTGCCTCAGGATCTTTGGTTTTCACTTTTATGTCAAAGACTTCTTTCTAAATCTGTATCAATAATCATGCTGGGTGAACCACACTGTACTCACTCCATCACCCACAATAAAGGGAGACTTCCTTTTTTTTTTTTTCCTGGAATTGACTTCATTATTAGAAGTAATCAAAACTGCTACTCAGGCCAGATACCAGACCACGGCTGGTGGACAGAACTCTTGCATTTGGTTACAGTCTTCTGCCATTCTTCCCTCAAATATTTTTGAATCATTATTTAATGTGGCAGCAGATGGCATGTCTCTCAGTGAAATCAAAAGCATATGGCAGGCTGTATTCAATGGTGCCATGCCACCTAAGTTGCAGTATTTATATTCCAAAAGGAAAAATAATTTGGGTTATTATGCTAACTTTTGAATGTAGTCACTATTAATATATAATTCCTAAATATTATATATTTTGAATTTTTAAAGAGATTTTATGGGAAATAATTTCTTGACAGTAATAATCAGACAATTTTGGAAAAGCAGATACTGGATCTTAAGTAGATAGTTCCAAGAAAGAGACCAAAAGAATTTTATTTTAAAAATCAACTTAATAGATTCTAAAGCCTAAATAAGATATTATAATTATTGAACTTCATCATGTGCTCAACTTAAGAAAATGATTCATTCATTTTAAATGTGTTTTTATCAATTTCAATTTTTTCTGTTGATTGATTTGAAATTGAAGTATTTATTTGTATGCTTCTTCATTTGCAGAAATATTAATATGAGAATATGATTGGTTAATTGCAGAACAGTAATAGCAAACAGAAAGTTTCTAAGGAAAAAAAACTCTAGTATTTTACTTAAAAAAAAATAGTACCATTAACCTATGCCTTTCAGAAGACAACATACAGACGTAATGTTAACTCACATTGTCCTGTCCCTTAGGAGTCCTAAGGTTTTACACCCAGAAGATCACTACCAAGCAACAGGGACAGCTGCTGTGATAGCAACCCTGTAATTGTCCAGGGCTGAGCTCCCAGGAGACTAGAAAGAATGGTCTGAGGTGGAGAATGCTTGTGCAGATCCTCTGCTTTAAGAACGTCAAGACGCGAACAATCCAAGCACTGCAGATAGTTGAGTCCATGTCCTAAATACAAACAATGCCCAAGTTCCTATCTTCTGATGATGTATCATAGCAGAATTCGTGTTTGCTAACAAAACTCATCACTTTGTGGAGAAAACTGGAACCCAGCAACACTGTGGCCAGGTCCCATAAAAAAAAAAACTGACCTCAGACTTCCTCTACCTCAAATTAGATGTGCTCACTAGAAACTTACACACTGTAAACATAATCCAAGAGAATTTTAGCATTCCATTAGGTTCTCTTAAAGGTGGTTTATAATGTCACCTAATGTACATTTATTTCTGATCAGATCATGTTTATTCTGCTTCATCAGAGCTGTAAGGTCAAATTTAGACATTCTGTGCAGTGTCGCCCTCCCTGGTGTCATGGTCATCTACAGCTCCTTGTCCTTGCTGATTATTCTGTGCTGTTTAGACCTGCTCAGGAGTCTAAACACTTACCTTTGTGTGTCAGACATGATTCAGATTATACGGCAAGATACGTCTGATGTCTAGCTGGTGTCCTTACCCCGTGTGTGGCAGGAATAGGATTGGAGTGTTAGTTTTTATCAAGTGGAATTGCACAGATGTTATGTCATGTTATATTAATTCTTGATATATATGAATAGGCAGTTTCATTTTTAATAGCTAAAAATGACTATTTGGAACTTATTTAACGTTTGTATACCATCCTGATTAAAAAACGCCTATTTTGAAACCAGTTACTTGAGTTAAGTCATTTGTCCTTCATTGGTCAGCTTTTCACCTTTACACCAGGTTCTTGGCCTCAGCATCTCTACTTGTAGTGACAATAATGATGATGCTGGTGGTGCAGTGATGCGATGATGATGATGATGATGATGACGACGACGATGGTGACTTTTTACAGAAAATGATTTAATACAGATACACCACTGAAAACAACATCCAGGTAAGACTATATAAATGCCTGCGTGCTCGGTATAGTTGTCTCGTAGGTATTAGAAATTGAAGCCAAGATGTCATACATACTAGGCAAGTGCTTTACAACAGATCAATAGCACACTTAGCCAATTGCTTTTAAAAATATACGATGTAGAAGGTTAAAATCACGATTCAATCTACCTACATAATTATATAGTCTTCTTTGTCTATGCAATAATTCCACCCTTAGGTGAATTGCTGAGCTTGTCTAGACCTTAGCTTCCTATGCGTACAATTGTGATAATGATAATCGTCATGTCAAGAGAATTGTTGTGACTTTAAAAAATAAACTATACAAATTTTCACTTTATTACAGGCAGTAAATAGTCCCTCTATAATTACATTGGTGGCTGTAGTTAGCTATATTTTCTGAGCTCAGTGCTCCGTAACACATGGGAAACGGATTTCAGAAAAACAAACTACAAGTGGGAATGTGTTCTTTCTGTCTATCAACTGGAAGCAAACTCATGAGGAACAGATTGGGGAAATTTCAGAAATGTAGAGCAGCTGATTAAGCTAACGTCGCACCTCTTTATCAGGCTGTCCTGGCTAAGCATGAGGAAGTGCAGGCCAAATTCCTTTGCTCAGAATCCAAACCTGAGCCAAGGGAGTGCTCATCCTGATGCGGGCTAAGAGCGGTTAATGCTCATTCACATATGGCTTTCCTCCTTTCTAAGTGAGATTATTGCATCGATGCTGCTGCGTTCCCAAGGTCAATGAGAACTTTGATCTTGGGCAGGTGTGCCTGTTTCTTAGGACTTGGGTGGCCTCACAGAGACCAATTGCAAGCCTCGCTTTGGAAGAAGAAAATTAAATTCTCTGTAATTCAAATGCTCTTTATTTTAAAACCAAAAGAACTTAAGAGTACAAAAATAAAGACTGGTTACATTATTATGGACACTTTTCTATAAAGCCAAAAGCAGAACTCACTTTACCAGTTAGCTGACATCAAGACACTTATATTTCATGGGTGCTTATATGTTATGCATCAACAATTTCCAAGTACTTAGTGACAGAAAATTCATCTACTTTGTACATTTTTCTCTTAAAGAACTCTGTTTCATCATCTATTTGCATATGTAAAGTTCTCTCTTAAAGGACAGACATTCTTAAAAAATAGTCTCACTCTGTGATTTTTAAGGAACCACTTGGTGACTTTGAACTAAAATAAATCAGTTTTCTTTAATGTGTGGACAATTAATGGGAACCATGATAATTTTAAAGTAAGAACTTGAATGTATTTTTACTCTTCTGTTCCCATTTAAAAATGAGTGGGGTCTGACTTTCACATGAACTCTGGTGCCCCATATTTGACCACATCCCCTGGATGGGGAGGCCTGGTAGCACTCAGAGGAAGGATAGCAGGTTACCGAGAAAAGACTTGATACCCTATGAACATATGCTGGGGGAAGAGGTCCTCCTCAGTCACAGTCATAGGAGAAAATGGGAGGGAGGGAGGAATGGGAGGATACAAGGGATGGGATAACAATTGAGATGTAATATGAATAAATTAATAAAATATATTAAAAACAAAAATATAAGAAAAATAGCACAAAGACACACAAATATAACAACTGGAGAATGGTTTTATTTCAATTTCTATTTTGTCATAGTTCTATTTTTTAAATAATAAATCTTGACTCTTTAAGTCTTTGAAGTACATCACTAGGGTCCAAGGGAATAATTTTAAATGTTTCTTTAACACACATCGGATAATGATAAGATACAGAGACTATTAATTCCATGGTGTACTAAGGGACATTGAGCTAAACTTACAAAATAAGCTAGTTTTATAGGCATTCATGATGGAGTGTTGATTCAAATACTTGGTTTGATGTTAAATAGCACTAACCAGAAGCTCAAATAGTGATTGACTGTTGTGTGGTGTGAAAAGTTACTGTGTCAGAACCAGCAGAAGTTCCTTGAAAATGTAGATTCTGAGTTCTCATCTTATAAGTCCTTTCCCTGGAGTCTGAGCCCAGAGCTATGGGCTCAGGTAAGTCTGGAACACACAAAGGCTTGAGAAGTAAGGGCTATGCATCAGCATCTCCACGCTCTGAATTTCCTAAGACACGACTGAGTTATCTGTCAATCAAAGCAGAGACATTTTTGTACAACACATCTCATCAGTGGATGCACTTCAACTTGATGAGTTCTCAAAAAATGATTTAGCTGGACCAGTGTCTGAGGGTGTCAATAATTCGGTTCACTGACCAGGGTTTGCATGACTGTAATAGCAGTTACTAGGGAAGATTTGCCTGAGCTCAGGAGTTTGGGGTGAATCTTGGCAACACAACAAAAACATGTCTCGGGGATATATGGTCCTGGGGATGCATTGCTTGCCTAGGATACCCAAGGCTCAGGTTCTTTTCCCGGTGTCAGCATCATAAAAACAACACAAAAGCTTAGCTTTACACTCTGATGCATGGTGTACATCACTTAGTGATTAGGAGGGCATTGGTTCAGTCCAGCATCTTCTTATGTCATGGTTATTTTCTAATATATATTTACACCAGCAGGCACAATGGTAAACACATACAACTCTTCCAATAGTGGAATAATATACAGAAGAGCCATTCAAATAATGCTTTGCAAAACAGAGATTAGATAAGAAAAAAGAATTTAATGCAATAACTAGTTTGGGAAATGCAGTTTGCTAAATATAGTGCCTTTTAGGACTTTGAACAATATGCAATACAAAAGAGGGAGAAGAAACTCACTAGTCAAGAACCTGAAACTAGGAAGGATACGGTGAGCTTAAAAGCTGTAGACCAGCAAAGGGTTATTTTACTGAAGCTTGCAGAAAAGGATCACAGGGATGGCTGACAATTATTCTGGTAGAATAATACTGGGTATCTGGATGGAAAGTACATTTGCTGTTCAGGTGCCTCAGCTTATGCTAGGATTAGTGGTAAGAGAAAAAATTCACATGGGCTAGTGGTCAGCAGTAGGTCAGTATTATGAAAGTGTTATTAATATTTTTTAGGTGTTAACCTATATTTTTTATTATTTTATATTTTATTTTAATCAGAGTCTGTAGCCAAAGGCTGGCCTCAAATTCACTGTCCTTCTGCTTTTGCCTTCTGCAAACTGAGATTACTGTCATTCACTCTTGGCTATAATTTACTTTTTAATATAATTTTAAATGTCAGCAGCTTGTATTTTAACTAGCAAGGGTCAGTTGTAGAGACCTAAATGGATGCTGTTTTTAAGTGGGGGATAAACTCTTTTTTTCTTGAGTTTCTATGCACTTTTTTCCCCTGCCTCATAGGCATTGTAGGTTGTTTTTTAAGTCAGTGCTGTGATGGACTCCCAACAGAGCGTGGGGGAGGTTAGAGTGTCCCTGGTCGGGTGTAGTCAGAAATGTGTAGCACTTTGATTTAGACGTTCTATGGAGAAGGCAATGTCTATATCAGCTGCTTTAAACTAAACTTAGAGCTGAGATGGCCATGTGTTAATAAATTAAAAGTCAGAATAGTTGGAAATGTTAAGTAGAAAGGAGAGAAACTTAATACTCAATGACATGGACAAACGGGATGTTCTTAGCTGCATTTTTAGCATTGCTCATTAATTTTCCAGCTATAGGATTATTGTACGATGGTGGCTTCATTCTTTTATATATTTTATATTTAAATGATATAATCTTTCTAAAAGGTGTTATAAATAATACGTTTCTCTGCTTAATTCTCCTCTTCCAGATTGTATGCTATTGTATTCCTCTACTTATGTTTAATGAATGCATTTCCATATCTAAAACAAATTATTTCATTTTGCATAAAAATTAGTGCCAGTACAAGTTGTGGATTGGTAAGTAAATGTTGTGATTTGAGTGTAAAGTTGTGAATAAAGACAGAAAATGTCACAGCTACTCAAATAGAGTTTGAGGAAGAGTATTAACTAGGGACATGCACATAGCCAAAAGCAGTATTCCTGGAAGAAAAAGAGCTTTAAAATAGCTTCAGGCACTTTTCTTTTTATTATTTTAAAGCACAGTTTTATTAGAAATACACGCACGCACACACGCACACACACACACACACACACACACACTCGCATACACACATGCTGACTAGTTAAGTATTAAGCATTTACTTGATACATAATAACTTTCTAAAAAGAAAATGGCAGTAATTTCTCAATCTTAAATATAACACTTTGTGCTCCACGGAACTAGAAAGTGTTCAAAAGTCAAACCCGTTGAAATACTGTATGCCGATGTTCTGTTTACTAATATTAATATTAAGTTAAACATTAAGTAATTGTTCTTTGCAAGTTCTACACGCATTGATCATATCCATCCACAATGACCTCCTTCCTGTTCCCCTCAGTGACTCCACCCCATCTCCCTCCCTGATCCATGTCCACCTTAAAATTTTTGTTTTTAATAATACCCTGAATGCAATTAGGGCTGCCCATATGCACACGTGACCCTCCATTGGGCTATGAACAACCCACCAGTGTCTACATCCTCAAAATATGATAACGCTTTAGTAGCCATTTGCTGCCAGCAGCTCCTTCTCAGATAAACAAGGGTTCAGCTCCTTCCACACCTTTGCTGTCTGCTTGGTTGACTTGATCTCGCCTCCCGGCCACCTTACAATGAAGAGCACTTTAATATTAGCATCTGTATAATATCAGAGACAGAGCATGAGAATGTACGTGGTGAAAAGTTGACTTTAAAGCTTAATACAAATGAGTAAATTGATTCAGGTAAAAACTGGGCCCCTAAGAGTCATGAATAGAGTAAAAAAAAAAGTGGAAATTCCTTTACAAGAAGCTCTGAAATTTCAGGGATGGCATTCATCTTCCCCAAAATAGCTATTTTGATGATGGCTTGCTGTCTTTTTTTTTTCTGTATGTTTTCCCTTTCTCTTTAATTACTTATTCCTTTTATGATCACAGCTGACATGTAAATGGAAAACATTCTCTATGGAAAGCAGCAATCAGAGATGAAACATTTAGGTAACTAGGTGCTGGGCATTTACAGACTCAGTAGCTTACTGTGATCTTTATGAAAATAAATGAGTCTATGTTTTTTCTAGTCATTTGCTATATTAAAATATTTAGCAACACTATACGTATAGTTGTATATAAATCCTAAATAAAGAATCTTGGATTAGTTTGAAATCTAAATATTTGGGCTGTCTTTTACATTTTTAAAAATATTTGAACCAACCCTTTACACTTCAATAAAACACACATCCAGTCTTGCTTCCTTCCCTGAGAATTCCGTCTTGTTTCTCAAGGATCCATCATTTTGGTGTAATTTTTACACACTTATGCAAGTGGGAGGGAAAACTTGACCACATGCCATTTATGAAAGGAACATAAAAACTATAGCCAAGTTACTTTCAGGTACAGAAAACGCTTGCACATGTTACAAGTGGGAAGAAGTCAGCCCTTGGTGCAGGCAGCTGTTTCTCATGTGAGATACGTATGTTTTTCATCAAGAAAACGTGAAATGAAAGCCGGCCGGTTTGGTCTCAACTCCAGTATCAAGTGCCTGATGTCTGATGGAAGCACGGTTTAGAGAAGGAGGGCGTTCTTGTTCTCTTTCTCTTTCTTAAAGTAGGACTTGCACCCGGAAGCTTCCAACTGTCAGTAGTATGCCTTGGCTATCCTTTCTGATAAAAAATAAAGAAGATTAGGCAAATAAGAGACAACATTATGTTTTTATTTAATTAGATGAGGGTTACTTATTGATATTATCATTGAACTACAGTATTTTTAATGTTCATGATATTCCTGGAAAAATATCAAGTGTGTCATTTTCAGTAGCCCTAAAGGTGGCAAAGAAGAAGAAGAAAAAAAAAGGTACTGCATAGGCACATAATCCTGAAAAGAAAGAACAAAGATGATCACCACGGTTTCTTCAATCACTTTTTAAATCAATCATCATAATCATTTTTATCATAGTAAAATTTTATCTGAACTCTTCTTAGTTAATGCATTTTAATGTTGCGCAGACTTGAAAACGTAATTTTGGTAGATTATCATCACTTCAAGTTTGTTTATAAGTAAATTTTAAGACCACAGGATATGCTTTAAAACTATCAAAGCCAAATAAAGATTTGTAAGGTAATATTTGTCTAGTTTTTATTGCTCCACTGTGATATAGTCCTAGATTTCCTAGATTTTGTTGTCTCGATTTTTTTTTCTGTAGTTAATCTAGACTAAGATGGCTGATTTTAGCAGACTGTCTTCAAACAGTCCTGTCTTAATCAGTATGACTACCAGGATGGATTTAGTAGAAGCATTTTGGTTTTAGAATTCATGTAGTGATACAATATTTTGGTCAGGAGTACACTTAATAATTTCAAACAAATATATCCATTGCATTAGGACACATGTATGCTGCTTAATTATTTTGTCTGTGACTGTAGTAGTTAATGCCCATATAGAATGTGCTGGGGAATAGTAGAAATGTGGGACTGAGTGAATCTCTAGACTTCCTGATCATGCTGTGTATACCCACTCAGTCATTTTAGAGGTCTGACTCTCTGCCTGGAATTGCATTTGAGAAGCTTCTTACAGTTTATTAAAAGAAGACAAAGTAGAAAACATAAGTATTTCAGTAAGCGAATAGCATTCTTATGGAAGCCAAAATCAAGTGGGCAGAGGAAGGATGAACGAGAGAGCCTCATTACAGCCGTCCAGAATCTCTGGGATAAATTCAAGTCTTAATATATAGAGCCAACCCAAGCACTTACGAACAGGCAATGGCCTTGCATAGAGCATCCCCCTGAGAGGAATTTTGTTTCCGTAAGATTCCAGGAGTATTTTTTTTATTCTAAAAGCATTTATTAAGCACCTTTTAAATCCTAAAGATTGTACTCAGCAGGATTACAAGGATGAATAAAACACCGTCCTTATCATCAGAGATACCTAAGAAAAAAAACCATATAAAAGCCAATTATACTAAAAATGCCAATTACCCTAATGGGGCCATGTACCGGGCATTTAGGTACCATTTCCACATTTGGTCCTGATTATACTACAGTGGAATGACTCCCTTCTCTAATTGGCTTCTGATGAAGAATTATAGTAGCCATGATGGCTCTATAATCAAAGGGAGTGAATCTAGTTCAGGCCCTAGTATTATTCTGATTCATTCTCAGTCGCAACAGCAAAAGCCTGGCTCTACTTTTGGTTCGGCAAAGTCCAAAGATGTACATTAGCATCAGCTGCATCAGCAGGACTTTGAGGATGTCTTTTCTATCTCTCAAGTTTTGCTTCCAGCTTGATTCAGCAGCAGGGTGCATTTGTGAAGAGACAAAAAAAATGCCGCTGGTACCCTGCATACACGGATGAGGAAGTATCCACTCCTCCAAAATCCAACCTGTTCATCCAATCATGTTGCCTGATGCTAGAAGATCACATGCTGACATTTAGCCAATCATCCAGTTTCTTCCGAGTCTCTACCCTGGGGCACTTTAGAGGAGGGGGCTAGGAGCAAAACCATAGGAAAAAAAATATAAACAGAACCCTACCCATGATGCAGTGGGCAATATGTCATTTCTGTTACCAGGAGAGAGGGGAGAAACGTTGTACTATTAAAGACAGGAAAGTCTTTTATGAAAATTAGAATAAGTTTTCGACCTTGAATGAATGGTACCAAGTCTCTGCATCCCAGTTTCTTTACTCAAAAAATGCACACCTTTAAATGTAGGATTGTGTGAGGGAGGCTGTGATCAAGGTTAAGCGCATAGAAAAAGGTGCTTAATAAATAACATTATTCTATTGTAACGCATGAAAGAAATACAGCTTTACAGCAAGTTTCTACAAAAGTGTCAGAAATGATGGAGGGTACATTCTCCCTTGCAAACAAAACAAAATGTCCAGCCTGGCGAGAGTCTGTCTGTTCATGGGTTTCCTGAGTGCTTCTGAAAGAAGCAGAGTTCATCATTTTCAGAATGAAAGAGCAGCTTAAGTGGGTCCTGAGGAAGGATCAGTTGAGGTGTAGAACCAAGGGTGCCTTAGTGTTTTTTTTTCCTCAAATACATTAACACCTTTAACATATTGGTGACATAAGAAGGAATGGCATGTCGCTTCTTCTGCTCCAGGGATAAGGCACTTGCTTTAGCGTGACAGAAGCTCTCATTTCCATGTCCTGCCAATTCAGAAATAACTCTAGTCAACCAGGTTGGTAATTTAAGCTGTAATAATGCACCTCCACCTTTATTAGTGTTATGAAATGATTTCATTCAAGATAAATGCAAATGTAGACTTTTTAAGTTTCCTTACTTGCTCCCCCCCGCCCCCCATCACTCATAGACTTGATGTGACCATGCAAAGAAGCCATCAAGAGTCTGGCGTGGATCCGAGAAGTAGACTTGGCTAACACATGTGCAGGAAAAGCTTGCCTTTGCCGCTCCATAGCTAGAGAGCAGGGCCCCTCAGTAGTCTATTGCCTGTGGTTTAAAATCTGGGCTTCACTTCTACAATTTTCTTCTCATAGGTTTTTTTTTTCCCCATTTCTAACTTGTCTACAGGCCATCTGTTCAAGATGCTGCCTCACAAATAATTTTTCTTGACGGCTGCCACAACAGTAGGGGGAATGCTGAGCCTGGCTGAGCTGCCCCTCTGGGTGGAGCACTTTCTCTTTAGATGCCAGGCGGGACAGGGCAGCAGTCAGTCTCCAGTTTCTGTCAAAAGTCTTGATGGATGATGCCTGATCTCATTAAAAAGAATGTCCTTCACTGGGTGGTTCTTCTGTTTGCTCAGTTTTCCTTAACATGTCAATTAAAGAAAGGAAACTACATGAAATGCTTCATAAAAAAAAGATGCATCAGAGATGTTGGGTTTCTGTATGTCTTACTTAAAATAACATTCATCTCTCAAAAAGGTTACCACTATCTACTGTGTGAGTGTGTGTGTGTGTGTGTGTGTGTGTGTGTGTGTGTGTGTGTGTGTGTGTGTGTGTGTGTTGCATGTGTGTGTGATGTTTGCTTCTGTGTGTTTAGGTAGTGACTTTTCAAGAGACAGATAGTTTAACTGCTGTGCCCACTGTTTATTGACACACTCTTTAGAGGCTATAAAGTTAAGCTTATTTGTCTCTCAGTGCTCTCATGAAGAAAGAGGGAGTAAAAAAAAAATCTAAAAATGTCAATTTTCACAGATATTATGATATATAACCAGACATTTAACTTTCTGTCTTTTACATTTTGTGATTCCTTTCAGATCACACTGGCCTATTTAGGAGATGAACGTTTGCTCAGTTTCTCATGAATTGCTGCGCTTTGCTTTTGTGCAAATAGAGTAGCCCATTGGACTCCAAGAAATGAATGAAATTAGAGAATCTAAATTCTATTAAGTTATGGGTGGGCCCTTGGTTCTCAGTTTCTTGTCCTTGGGAGACCAATGGTCATGCCTTGTGACATGAGGAGACACACACATGATCTTTGTGGCTTTTTCTGCATGCTGTCTCGTGTTTCAGCATGTGGAGATTTGTTTTGGAGCTCAGTTTACGTCAATTCTTCTAGAAGAACACATTCTGTTTAATGGCACCCTTATCTTTTGGAATTACAGAGTACTATTCTTCTAGCTTTTGGAATTATGGAATAATATTCTTTTTTTTTCAAAAGAGACATTTTTAAAAGCAAAATAAACATTTTCTGAGGAGAAAACCAAAATGATTCTGTTTCCCTTTATTTTAGGACATTAGTATTGTAAATGCAGGCATTATATATGTCTGTATGTGTGTATATTTATAAATTATACTATATTACTTTGATTTTTGTGGTATTGAACACAAAGCCAGGGTCTCATACACCCTGATCCAATGCTCTACCACTGAATTATAGCCCTAGCCCCAGTGTCTGTATTTATATCTTTCTACTGTTAGATAATATACAACGTCTTAAGGATCTAATGTACAAACAACTTTTCTACCAAACACATCTGATATTCAAAGTTAATATTTGTGCCAAACTGTTAGAATAAAAAAAAAAAAACTGAAGTTTTAGCGAGAACGGTGATAAAACGAAAACTGCAAACCCAGACAGAGACGCCTACAAAGCAGACCTTTCCTATGTTGTATATGACTTCTGTATTCTGAAAAAGCTACAAATCTATAATAAAATGTTGATATTTATTTAATAGTATATTTAATCTTTGGATTTTTAATGTGATATCTACATAACAAATATGTTTCAACCTAAATGAGAATCTTTTCCTTCGTGTGGGAGAATTTTGGTCTTATCATCATTTTTGATGTGATATTCAGTACTAGTAAAGTTATTACAGAATTAAATGAAGAGAAGTGCAGTACTTGGGCATGAAAGAGGTGGTCTGGGGAGAGCCCCGACTGCCGGGGTGGCCATATGTTGCACAGCCTCTTTCCTTTGCTGTCAACACATGCTGTTTTGTTCCTTACCTTTGATCCACAGATTTGAGAAGCACGCTAAGGAAATGTAGTTTTGTTTGTTATTGAAAGTTTATTTTATTTCTGCCTTTTACATCAGAGTGAAATATACAAACTTAAATATGGAATGATATTATTTATGAAAACACATAGCTAGGTTTTTGTCTCTTTAGACAAAGATTTGTTAATGACAGTTGCCTTGGTGGAGTGAGCTGAAGGAGAACTTCACTGTTTATCTTAATTCTTGACACCAATAATTGTGTGCCTTCTACAATCTCAATGTGTTGTAACCTAGTAACAAAAGTTGTATTGGCCTTTCTTTTTGCAATTGTGTTAAATTTTAATGATATGTTACTGTAACCATCTGCATCACCAACATTAACAAGCTCTAAACATCACTTTATTGTCTTCAGGGTAAATAGCGTAGCTGTATCAGATGGCATTGAGGGTGAAATGGCTATGCATAGCAACTGGAGTGATGCTGTCCCAGGGAAACCAGGGCATAGGGAAAAGATCACCTCATTAATCAAATGAAAACAAAATGTTAATAAGTAAACATTAAAAAGCTTGTTAAATTTGTCACAGTGGATGTTATTTAATTTCAAAAGTTCTGAAAATGAAAAAAAAATACATTAAGTTTTCTTCACTTCTTACAGTAGATACTTGAGAAATGTTGGCAGCCTGGGTTGAACAACACAAAATTCACTATAGTGAGGATGAGTCCCACTCAGTGGTCTCCAGAGGTTTCCTAACTGAAGCACCCAAAGGGACTCATTAATCTATTCTGTTTTGTTTTCTTGTTTGTTTGTTATTTTAGCACATCACTAAGGACCTAGTGATACCACTGAGAGCAAGGTGCTAAGGGGGGGCTTGGTTGTAATTCTCCTTTTAGGAATGCAGATTTAGCTGACATTGTCAGCATGTAGCTTTTTCCTCCACCAAGAATCTTCTGATAATAGTTTATCAGTGTCAAAATATTTACTGTCCATAAAACAGAGGGAGAAGGAGAAAGGGACAGAATGGAGTCATGGTGAGGTCTGAGTTCCAAGACAACCCCTGAAGTAAACAGTAATAGGTTATATTTGACAGCATGCTTGATATTAGCCCAAAAGCAAAAAAGTGATGCCTGATATACAGTATTTGGAAAGATATTCTCAACTCATTATTCTTTGCTGTTACATAGTACTACTTACCAAGTATTAAAAGAGACAAATCAATATTCCAATTTGATGCAATAAAAACCAAAGGCTTAGAAAGAGAGGGAAATGTAGTGTCAAGGCACCCTATTGAATTTACTTACACGTGTATATGCTCCCACACAAAATTGTTTGCCAATTATAGCCCATGTCTCAGATATATGGGACCTTTTAAGGCTCAGTTGATATGCTTGTAAGATGGTAACCACTATCTAGAAGCGGCTGCAATTTGATTGGTCATTTTCTCACCTCAAGGAAAGTTGGAAGAGCTACTCAGAGATGCTGTCAGCTAAGACTGCTACTGGTTCTGTACAGAAAGTTTGCAATAGAAAATCAGTATATTCAGAATTATTCTTAGTAGAAGCATTGTCTCATGTTTGGAAGATTAATGGAGAATTCATCGTCTACTGTTTATTAAAGATACCACAATCCTATAGCATTTTAATTGTAAGTACGGTCTTTGACATCCTAACTAATGGTTCCTGGTAAATTAATAAAAGCTATGTATTAAGTTTAAATCCCAGATAAGGTAAAGATTGCCATTTTAATATCCCATCCATATCCTTTATCTTTCTACAGGGGCTTTCAGGCCAGTAGTTTTAATAACATGCATGAATGAAGATGCTCTTTTTTAACTCAAATGGTGGCAAAGAGTTTTTCCTTTATATTAGCAGGCAATCAATTCCAATAGCTTTTTAATGCTTTCTTAAAGAATCAATTTTAAAGCAGCCGCTCTTCAGGGGACCCTCTTAAACTTCTTCACAGCCGGTCTCCTAATTTTCTATTACAATGCAATCTAAAGCAGCTACAAAAATAATGCAGATAATGTTTGCTGGGTAATGATTTCCAATTTCCCCATCCCATGTTCCCCGTTATTAGGAGGATCGTCTTGGTTGTGTAAATTAATTTTCAATTCACTTCAGGGGAACATTACAATGATTTATTCAACACCGATGTTGAAGAAAGTGATGGGAGGGCTTTAGCAATCGGAGAAACAAATCAATTGGTTCTGGTTATCACCATGTTAAAGAGGAAAGAAAGCCAAAAAAAAAAAAATCACCTGCATACATTCATTGACTGAACATCATAGCCACGATGCGATTTTAGGCTTTCACTTTGCAGTGCATGGTGTTAGAAGGAGAGTACTTTTTGTGACCCACCTCTTTTTAGAGGTAAAGAAATGAAATAGGCAGACATATTTCTTCATAGGATATTTCAGTCCTATTTCTTTAATTCAAGACCACTATTCATTCGTATTGTTTTGGATGTGAGAAATAATGCATAGGCTTGTCATCGAGATATTTAGGAATATATATTATATTATCAGAGTACACAGAATAGGAACAAAAACTTACCTGGTATATTTCAGGGGCCTAGTATACAGAATTTACAAATAATTTTTAAACACCCAAAACTTAAAAAAATGAGCTTCCAAAAAATGGACAGTTAATGCTCAGAAGAAACACAAAATATGAATATGTACTTTAAAACCTTTTCCGTATCAGAAGAAAACTTTTTCTGCCAGTGGAGAAATATAAATTAAAATTACTTTGAGATACAAATATCAATCAGAATGGTTACTAAGAAGTCTGAGAAAAAATGCTGGCCAGGATATGGATAAAAAGAAACCACAATTCAATGTTGGTTAGAAAACAGTGGAGCAATTATGAAAGTAAGTATGAGGGTTTCCTAAATATTAAAAATAGAACTACTATATGACACAGTGACACATACTAATGTGATATACTCAAAGGACTTTTTGTCCTACCAGAGAGATATGTGAACATCCATGTGTATTGATGCTTTATTCATGATAGCATGGAAATCTAATTTGCTCAAATTCTCATCAACAGATCAATAAATAATGAAAATGTGAAATACATATATATATATAATTTATGTATAATATAAACATATATAACATTATATAAACATATATTATATAACACATATGCAAAAACATAAGTATATGTTATATAAATATACAAATATAAATATTATATATAAATTTCTGTAGATATAATATATGAATCCATATATACACATATATAGATTATGTATGTACATCAAGAGGATATGAAGGATAGCAGGGAATGTGGAAGGTGAGGCATGAGGAGAAAGGAGAGCCTACTAAAACACATTTGATTGAAAGTTGCCATAATGATATTTAATGCTTAGTATGCTAATAAAAATTAAATAATATTTTAAAAAGAAAGCAAATTGCTCTCTTGGGAAAAATTATAGCAACAACTGATCCTGGATTAGATTATCTGACAGCAGGTGAGAGCCACAGGAAGATTCGGAGTCCTGAGTTTGACTTGGAAGGCCTGGTGCTCTCCCCAAGACAGAGCCCCACTTTTCTCTCTGGTGAAGTGATAATGCCCAGACTGCGCCCCACCCAAAATGTGCAACCGAGCCTGGAGCCCCACCCAGCATGTGCAGCAGAGCCTAGGCCTCCTACAGTAGCTGTGTGTACCTTGAGCCTCAGGGGTCTTATCTACAGGCTGAGGACACTCATCCCCTCCTACTTTGTGATAACCCTGTATGGAACAGGAGACAAAATGCACCCCTGCTGTATTAGGGAGGCTGCACACCTTCGTTTCACTTTCCCCCAGTCTATACATACCTTTAGGACAGATAGATGTTTTGGCAGCAGAAGTTTGGAAGTAGTGTTCACACAGGGTCAAGACCATGGAATTATCAGCCTAGGTCTGACATGCTTAAATGCCACAGGCTTTGCAGTGGTATGCTACCCAGAATGGATGGATGGATCCCTTGACACTAGAAACCAGGGATATAGAAAAACATTCTTACTAAAAATCTGCAGTGAGGTGACTCGAGGCTATCACTGGAGAGCTACCTTATTCCAGGGTTTCCTGGTCAAGAACTGTGTGGCAACATTCAATCAGGACAGAGGTATCTCCTCTTTACAGCAGCTCCTTGTACGACCTGCCATCCTAATGCATAGAGGTTTTCACATTTGTACAGCTGGACCTCTCACACCTGAAGAATTCCAACACTGTAAGCAGAGAATACTACAAAAGAAAGTGCTAGAGCAGTAGGTGCTACACCCTGGGCACCAATGCCCTGTACTCATGTTTAGGATCTTAGAGAAGCCTGGCCAGAAGGAATCAAACAAGACTATCCTCTCTGTTATGATGTACCTTGACCTGTTGACCTTCTGTTTATAGCACTGGATAATTACTGAAATCAATACCTTGAAGAAGCATCAGGACTCAGGGAAGCGTACATGGTTGTATCATCTCTTTTAAAATTCAATATCAGGGCATTGGTTTTTATACTAGATCGAAACATATGCAAAGTGACAATTATATAGATACTCCATATTCTTTCTTCATCGATGCTTTCCATGGTGTAAACTTGAAGAAACTCTGCATGTGTGAGCCTGTGTCTCTTAGGTTGAGATTTTCAGTAACAGAGAAAAAAATGTTTTGATGCTTGAAATTGTGCTAGTGTTAAATGATGTTGTGGAAGATAGAAGCATTGCATATTTTAAATTTTCATTTTTAAGAGTTGATACTATAGATTTTGAAATGTCACTAGTTTTCCCACATGAATTTGACCATTATCCAAGTTGTCAAGAGAGAAGAACATATCATGATATTAAAGGACACACAATGTCTTTTGTTAATGTCCTGACTCTTGTTGAGTTTTAACAACAAACTGACACTTTGCGTTAAATTCATCACACCTAAATGTTCTCTCTGTGTGGGAGACATTACAATCACTTCCAAATCTGTGTAAAAGTGAAATCTGTCTGCAGGTTTACTACTGCTCCATATCGAAATGGAAATGCAGATTGTTAACTCCTTTGTAATGAACTTTATAATGGCCTGATGTAAAAATGTAAGCACATATAGACACACACACACATGCACACATGGACACATTGGCACATGAATGGCCACATATGGACATACAATAGACATAAGAGCACACACACACGGGCATGCACATATAGATGCACACATACACACATGGATAAGCACACACACACACACACACACACACACACACACAGCATTAATAACATGCTTAAAAATAGGCCATTACATACCCGAAATTCTTTCTAATCAAACCTAGGGATGTCATAGGCAAAAATTCAAGCTATAGACACTGACAGCAGCGTTTCTGTCATGCGCTGAAAGCTCCTCAGTAGAGAAGAGCTGCCTTTTATTTCAGAACACGGTATATGATGAAGATAGAAGTTTTACTAAACAATGAGACTGACACTGGAGCTACATCTCACAGAAGTAAGCCTCCTTCTTATTTTAGGGGCAACTCTAGAATTACAGCAGGATGGTTTAGCTGAATCATGGTTAATGAGCTGTCTAAGGAGCGAAAGGAAGTCCAGTTGACTGTTGACATAAACATCACTCACAGCTCAGTTTGCCCAATAACCTGAAAAAATAATTGAAACAAACTTTAGAAGTAACAGTTTAACAGAAACTTTGACATTGAGGGTGAGGGAAAGTAAAGCAATATAAATATAAAACATTAATTATATGGGCCAGTTTTCTGAGCCTCTTTTTCTTGTTGAAGCTCTTTACGGTTTTATTTTACAACCCACAACCTTTCAGATTGAAATACGAGCAGGACAATGGAGTTTCAAATCCAAAATAAAAGTGATTCAGTCACAGGCAGTAAATAGATAATACTAGTTCTTTTCTGTTGCTTATGTTTTCTTAGTGTAAGTGGGTGCAGGAAGAAAGCACCAGTCATTTTCTGTGTAAAGAAAGGAACAGTTAATTGAAAAAGAAAGAAGAGAAGTGAAGGAGGGAGAGGGGAGAAAAAGAAGGAGAGAGAGAGTGAGAGAGAGAGACAGAGAGAGAGACAGAAAGAGAGAGAGAGTGAGAGAGACAGAGACAGAGAGAGACAGAAAGAGAGAGAGACAGAGAGAGACAGAGAGAGAGAGAGAGAGAGAGAAAGAGAGAGAGAGACAGAGAGAGAGTGAGAGAGAGAGTGAGAGAGTGAGTGAGAGAGAGAGAGAGAGAGAGAGAGAGAGGACAGATAGATTAGAACAAACAAACAAACAAACAAAATCTCTGCCTGTCTCTCTGCTCCAGTTGATAGAAGGCAGCACCAGCTTGCAAGAGCTTGTCAGGTTAACTCCAGCAACACCCAGCCTACCTCAAAGATGATGAGCATCAAAGAACTTCATGAAGTTGGCTTCAAATATGGCAAACAAGCCACTGGGCAAAATATCCTTGTCTCTACCACAGACAAAATTCTGCCTAAAAAATGGGCAAGCTTAGATGCAGGCAGAGTTGATGGCCAAACTCTGCCAAGACAGGATAAGCAAGTTCCTGCCTCGCAAATATGTCTGTCAGATATATTGGGCTCGAAGGTCGAAGGTGATGCTTCAAACTTACAAAGAGTGTTGGGTGACTATGCAAGCAGGAAACTGTCTCAGTCATTTTTATTCAGTTTGGAAGCTGCTAACCTGGACTTCTGGTTCACTCAGCTATTTAAGTTTTACTCCTTCTCAAGTCTCTGATGGGGTTGAAGCCCAGAGAATTTAGTCGTACAACTAAGCTTAGTTGGTTAGGGGTTAAGATGGTTTTAGATCAAGATAGATGTTTTAAGTTACTAGAGATGAGATATGATAGATAATGATTTTCATTCAGAAATTTAGACTCAACAAAATAGGAAAGATGTTTACTTCAAGTTTGCCAAATACAAATAGCCAAATCACTATGAATGTAACATTTATATAATTCCTGATTATCTCGTGGTTCTTCCTGTTGCATGTAGTTTATTTTATTCATGTGTAATAATATGAATATATATGTTAAAAAAGTAACATAATAAAAAATAAGCTTGTTGGGTTTTTGTGCCTGTAAGGGCGACAGCTCAGACTCTGTCAGGCTGGGAAGATGCTCTCAGTTGCAGTTAGAAGCATTCAGGTATGGACTGCTAAATGATTTCAGAGAGTCTCCCAGGAGAACCAAACCCAGGTAAGCCCTTGACCACTACCTTAAAACGCTGCCATCAGCACTGCCATGGAACCTGCTTTGGGGAGCTAATACTTAGAACTTCATGAAAACAGATTATGAAGTCTTGATTCATTTTGCCTTTAAAAAAAAGATCTTTTATTAGTACATGTGAAAAAATTTATACTTTCCTGTCAATCAACACTAAAATGACTCTAGTTATCCAAAAGTTAATCATTCTTAGTTATTTTTATAATGCACTTGGAATCATTGTCATGCTTAGTGCCATAGCTAAAATCCCTTGACAGCATATTTCTATTACCTTGCTAAAGTCACAATTTTTAATATATAAAAATGTTTAATTATCACAAACTATTGTGAGGTAGATAATATTGTTTCTATTTTAAAGAGGAGAAAACTGAGGCAGGGAGAGAATAAGACCTTTGCTGAAAAGTTATCCAAGTAGTAAACACAGGAAGCATGATCCGTGACATCAGTATCCGTGTTCTTAGCTGTGGGCCTGTGCTACTCATGTTTACACCTGAAATATTCAGATACATATGTGTGCACCTACATATCTTCATTTAGGTATACACAGAACATATGGAATATGTAATGAAACAGTAATTGTAGGTTACCATTGTCCCTTTGCCCTGTAGAGAAGCTGAAATTCATATTCCACAGGTCGTTTTCCCCATGTGGCATTAGCTCGCAGCTGCCATGGAAGTACTGCATGCAACTGGATGGTGGAGAGAGGAGACAGTGTTCTGGGCAGGTGGCTGCAGCCAGATGCGTGTACAGATGTGAAGGTCATGGAAAGCCTTGAGCAGGGTTTTCTCCTTGATACCTGGAACACTGACGGCAGCTCCCGAAGACTTGGTAGATTGCACAAGCTTCTATGAGACCCACCTGCTCCCAACATTCTCACTTAGGTGGGTAGAGGCTCCTTTGACCTTCTGATCATTTTTAGAACCCCCAGATCCCTTTGCATCTGATGTGCAAAAAACATTATTTTATTTTATGATCATGGTGAATAAAATTATGAAGCAGTCGATCACAAACGTTAGGAACACTGCCCTCAGACACACTGTGTTCAATATGATAAAGATGACTCAAGGTATCTAAATCTTAATTTAGTTATTTGCAAACAATGAGCAGAAACAGTGCTCATTTTTAAGTGTCTTATGAACATTAAAGGTAGCGAGCCATGGGTTCAGTACAGTGCTGGATATTGTCCCTGTTACACTGACTTAACTGGAGTTTTGGTTTATAAACATTGTTCACATTTTCTGGGTATGTCGTCACCCTTATAAATACAAGACTTTGCTCCTGAATTTTAACTCTGCAAATTAAATGGAAACCAAGGTAATTTGATGAAGTCTATTTTTGGTACATTTTAATGAATAAATCATTTCCCTAAAATAGGAAAGTAATGTAGGTTCATTGTAAAATAAAAAAGCTAAAAATATAGAAATGTATCAAGTCTGTAGTGGCATCTTCAGCACTTAACATTAACCATTTATAATTTTTGAGTCTATTTTATACAATTTTATATTCATTTGTATCATTATAAAAAGATCAAATTATATTTGCTTTTCCTACACTTTCAACTCAAATAGTACAGAGCTAGTCATATATAGCTAGTCATAGCTACTTTAGTCATTTTTGTGTTCTTTTTTTTATTATTTCACAGCTTACACACACTGCACTTTGGTCACATCCTTTCCTTGACCTCTCTTAATCTCCCTCCTACTCCAGTTGAACCATTTTTTTCACCAATTTTTGACTTCTCTGATCCTGAACCTGCTTGCTCCCCCTTCGGTATTTGATTTAGAAAATCACTAATTTAGGAAGGGATGCAACCAGCTCTGCTGTAGACAGCACCTTTGATGTATGAGTTGGGATATCAGTTGCCTAGGCAATGAGTTCAAGTCACTTTCAGGACTGAATAGTAATCCACTGTGTCTCTTCCAGTGAGCGCTACTTGTTTCCCTGTTACCTGCTCTACAAAGATGTCTCAGCAGAATCCACGAACATGTGGCTCTTAGGTGACATTAACTGTGAATTTTCAGTTTTCAATCATATCATCAAGTACCCAAAAGAAAATTGCAATACAATCAGAAAATGTAAATTGTTCATTTTTCATAAGCTTTTGGTAAACTTTGAAGACTAAAGATAGAAGTACCTTTCTATTTATTCTAGTAGGTTTATAGATCATTAAAATGTCTGATTCAATTTTTGTTCACTGTTCCTTATCTTCAGTGAGTCTCTGGTAAATCCCGGATGGCAGTTGGAGAAATCATCTAGTGATCATGCGGTGAGCCAGCAATCTGTGTCATTAATACAAAGAAGAATAAAATCACATGCTTTAAGTGGCAGCGTCAGATATCACAGACCTGACACTTGCTATGAGCCTGAGGTACATTTCTGTTCAGCTATAGGATGTTCTAATGAAATGGCAGCAAGATGTCAGCATACTGAGAATTTAAGTGTTTGTCCCTAGAAATTTAAAAAGACCTATAAGGACATTGACATATTTATTTGCAGCATTAAAGTTCTGTGCTGGATATTAATAAAGTGGTATTAATTACCTGGAAATTTACTTTCATCACAAGGGAAAAAAAACAATTTAAGCTCACAAATTAAAAAGCTAAGTTTTTGATTGAGACTTAACTTTTTTTATTTTTTTAGACTTAACTTTTATGCATAAACAAGTGCTTTTTATGGGCTTTCCAAGAATTGAAGTATCAAAGCTCTTGTGTGCAGTCATTGCAATGCAGTTTCAGTTGTTGGGAAATGACGTGTGCATTGATTGATGACCACAAGAGAAACCTGACTAACTCTGATTTCATGCACATGAAGTGGGAACACGGGCCAAGATAAAGGGGAGCAGTTTCCTACTAACTGGGACTACAGAGAGGGCCCCCGCTTCAAGACCCATGTCTATTCACTTAGTATGAATTAGAAGTTTAACAAGGGCCAAAGCTGCCTTAGGCTGTTTGAAAGAGAAAGTTAATTTGTCAGAAAGGTGATTCCTTGGCCTCTAATTATGGTAGTAATACTGTGTGCAGCCAAGGTTGAGATGCCTGATTTAAAAGTTATATGTCTAAGACATCAGAAGTAGATACAATGAAGGTCTTTTCTTTCTTTTTTCCAGGTTTAATATCCCCAGACATTATTTTTTTCTAGATAGTTCTTTAACTGATTCTCTATATATTCAATTAAAAACAGATCTAATAAAAGAGTTTAGGGTCACAAAGGATTTTGGGCAAGATATTCCTAGTAGACTGATATTAGTTTGAGTTTGCTAAGCTCTCTGCTAAAATTAGTTTGAAGACTGTGGCTGTCAGGAGAGGACTATGGGAATAGACTTTGCAAGAAAAATCTTGTCAATTTTAATTTCGGGCATTTTATAAATGTGAAATTTATGTAGTAGAAATACATAAAGAGATGATATCTTTGTAGAAAGAGAAAGCTAGTTAAAAACTAATTTTCATAGTCTCCTAAATAAAAGTCATTTAAATCAATGTTATGGCCACCATAAAGCACCAACATAGGTTTACATTCTTGCAGCAACCTAGGTCCTGGGTTTTCCTTCTGTCACAATTGACAAGGACCTTCCTGTTGCAAGACCTACCTGCTGAAACTCTATCAGAGTTCACCTCTCTTCCAGCTCAGCATGCTTTGTAAGTGTTTGCCAGGGAAGAGAACTTGCCAGCAGCATTTCAGACAAAGACTTTAAGCCTCAGAGACTGTCCCTTGGAAATGTGACTCCACAGAGTTTACACTCATGTTGCTGAAGATAGTCTGGACTTTGTCTTTTTCCATACGGCATCAACACATTTCCTTGAAATGTCTCTTCAGATTTT
This sequence comes from Acomys minous, assembly GCF_964271855.1. Lineage (NCBI taxonomy): Eukaryota > Metazoa > Chordata > Mammalia > Rodentia > Muridae > Acomys > Acomys minous. The sequence continues at coordinate 100,140,438 of NC_140485.1, forward strand.
CTTCACTCTGTCCTTGGGTTTTGAAAGACCAAGGTAGAAGTGAATATTGTAAAACTGGTCCTGGCAATAGCATAGCATCACTTACTCCATAGCATGACAAATTTTTTTTTCGTATTCATTGGATCACAGCACTAGAGCAACTGATACTAGTGAGGCAAGGAAGAAGAGAGAATGAAAAAAAAATTCATTTATTTTTAACCCTTCCCATAGACTAAGTGTACTATATGTTAACTTGACAGAGATTTTTTCCCCCAATCCCTTTCCAATAGTGTAAAGTTAATACATTTTAATGAAGGTACTAGTCAGCCCAGTGTGTCTTTGTTAGTATCAAAAGACAGAGTTTAAAGCCCTCCTCCATGATGCCTGTATAAACTGTCAACAGGGAGGACAATAAATGTGTGGTGGCAGGAAGGTAGAGGTGTTTCTCTTTTTCTGTTTAAATACCCAGTATTAGTAGTGTATCATTTCAATCAAATAAACTAAAATATGTAAAGTACCAGAAAACAACAGCAATTCATTATGAATTAAGAACTTAAGAACTGAAATGAGGTCAATTAGATTTGAGTTTCTTTCCCCTTTGCTGTTGGAAATTTGGAGGACTGGTGGCACACAAAACAAGGAACCTCACTTTATCCAGCCCAGCAGTGTGGATGATGCATGCACTCCTCCTCTACTTGAAGGACAGATAAAAATCAGGTTCCACCTAAAATTACTTGTACATGGTAGCCTGCAAGAATACGTAAGAAATAATGACCAAAATAGTAAAGAGAGAAAATAAAAGGAGCCACAGGGATAACACAAAGCTGAACAAAAGAAGATAATGGAAAAGAACTGAGATCAAGTGCATCTAAAGATGTGGTAAGGGCCACCAGAGATTAAAAACAGGGATAGCCAGCACGTGCTGTGGGGTCATAAAGTCACAGGGACTTTTTGTGGGAAGTGATACATGTTAGTCCGGGAGAAGGGTGGACTTCAGGACATCATCCTTTCTTCACAGAGTAGTCAGCAGGAGGTGCAGAGTATCCTAACAGCCATGTTTACGATGGTGAAACACACCACGGGTTATAACATTTCCTCTCCTGCTTCTCCTAAGTCTCTGGGAAATCCCACTTTTCATTTCCACTGCTGAATTCAGGCTCCCTTTGTGGTAGAAATCTGAGTTTGTTTTCTCTTCTTGGGTTTTATAGATTTTAGTCATTTTATTGACCTTTTAACAGTACACAGAGAAGAGGAAAACTTAGTTCAAAGAAAGTGCAAGTACCAATCCATCTCACCCATCAAATATTGATGATTTCTCATTGCCATTCCAAAGCTACAGAGTCCTATTGCTCCCGCATCAACTGGTCTGAAACAGAAGCACACATGCTCTCTTTACCCCTGAGGTCAGCACACTGTACCCGGACAAGCAGGCAAACTATTTATTAAAGTTGGAAACCAAGTAAGAGTGAGATGGGATGTGTTTTCCTCTTTTCCAACTAAAAACATTTAGCTCACAGATGAGGATTAGCTGGTTCAAATTCTTCTTGATCAGTATGTTCATTGCAGTGTACATATATAAAAGCTTTTAGTAAGTTTAAAGAGAAAGGATTGATTCCTTAAGATAAAGAATATTAAATATCAGTACTGATATGATGGAAAGCAGTCAGTTCTGTAAAGGCTAGAAACCTCCCTGCCCCCGGCCTATAGGTCATTCTCACTCTTTAGCTGTTAAAATGACCTTGGGAACATCATTTTACTCAATTTATCTAACCTGAAACCACCTCATCTCTAAATATGATGGATGGCAACTCTTGATCGACCCACCTGACATGTCTGTGAGACACAAATGAAATTATGAATGGGCAAGGGTGGTAAAGTACCATACAAAGCTCTTTATTCATTTTTGAATAGTAGTTTAACATTAAATCTGTACAGATTTATAACATTATGATATCCGTTTGCATACCCATGACCACAAATATTTTGTGTATGAATTTAAAAAGAGTAACTCAGATTTTTACTATACTGTTTGTATGAGGCACCAGCCTACCTGTTTTAAGCTACATACACACACATATGAAATAAAACACACATGGCCATATATATTAAGTAATTTTATTTTATATGCCTTGATTCATATTATAAAAATTCAAATGATGTCTTAAGGTTTTCATTTAGATGATGACTGTAATTGTACTCTGAAGCTCTCATTGGCTTTCCCTGTGTTTTGACTTGAAACCTGGTTTTAATATTTACTGTTTTCTGTGCTTCATCTCTCAGGATTATCTTACCATCTTTTCTACATACTTTGTTGTAGTCAGTGCTGTTTGTATAACATAATTGACTAAGCAAATTGTTATTCCTACCTATAAAACAAGCATCATTTTTGAGTTCTCTGTTTATTCTAGATAGTCTTTGTCAGAAATAGAGCTGGTAAAGATTTCCTCCCATTCCATTGCTGCCCCTTCATTTTATTAATGGTTTCTTTGGCTATATAGAAACTTTAAATTTGGTGAGGTCCCATCTGATGACTTCTGGTCTTATTTCCCTGACTGTCTGTACCTAGGAAAATATCTTCAGGTGTTTTCACTACAGCCTGTTGATTCCATTGTGCAGAGTTAGAGATGAGGACCTAGTTACATTCTCTCTGTATGTGGACGTCCAGTTTTACCACCCCTGTTTGTTAAGGAAGGTGTCTTTTTCTCCAGTGAGTATTTGTCAAAGACTGGATCGCCGTAGTTGCGTAAATTGTTGTCTAAGTTGCTCTATTCTGTTTCATGGGCCTATGTGTCATAGGCTTTTATGACAGTACCATTTATAATACAGTTCAAGATGGGCAGGGAGGTGGACTACTAGGCAGGGAGATGGATTGGGAGCAGGCAGATAATCAGGGCGAAGGTGCAGAGAAGACAATGAAGTAAGGATCAACCACGGTTAAGTACGCATGGAAATGTCATGGGAAACCTGCTATTTTGAGACCAAATTTTAGAAAATTAGAAATCAAAATGTTGCTAATTTTATTAGTTTGGTAAATGTATGATAGTGACATTCATAGAGGTTTAAAGAGGCATATATTTCAAGCACATTCCACACAACATGTTCCTGGGAAACAGTTAGTTAATACTACAGATAGTTAATTAGTTCTGAGTATGAGCCATTGAGGACTTTCCAAGAAAGTAATGTGATAAATTCTGTGCCTCGTTCATGTAAGTGGTTCTGATCAAAACAATTCTGATAGCATTCTTTTAATTTCCTTCCTCCAGTTTCTTCATTGACTTTGTCCATTCCTCCACACAGTTAACAAGTTGGCTGATATTTCTGCTTATTTTCACAGTCAATTACACACTGATCAACTGATTGAGCAATTTGATTTTGTCGTTAGGAATAGCTGCATATGTCAGATTGTCTTCTGTAATTGTGAACTCAGTGGTACTCACAAAGCTGTGAACAACTTTTAGACTGTATATGAAACACCTCACATTTGCAAAATGTTTTCCTGGATGTTGAATCTGAACCTGTAATAAATTTTAGTTTGTGTAATTCTTATTTTCACAGACTGTACAATAAAAGCAAAATTTGATATGAAACATCACTGAATGTTTGGGTAACATCTACTCTATCAACAGGTGGATGAGACTAACAGATAAACAGAGATGTGTCAGCGGCTGTCACTGTCCTTCAGTGTGAAGGAGAATGGTGGAATTTACAGTAATATTGTTCTTATACTCATTTACATTTGGCCATTTGAGGAAAAGTTTACTGACCTTTGCTAGGGTTAGTTCTGCTCTGTAATGAGAGTTCAGATGTATCTTCTACCCATCCGACCAGCTTCTGTGTCATGTAAAAATTCCCCTTTGTGCCAGGCCAGGTGGCTCTCAGAGAAAGAATAAGCAAGCTACCAAGATGAGACCTGATAGCCTATGATCATATAGTAGGGGAGGAGGTCCCCCTAGGTCACAGACATAGGGGAGGGGAATAGGGTGAAAACGGGAGGGAGGGAGGAATGGGAGGATACAAGGGATGGGATAACAAGTGGGATGTAATATGAGTAAATTAATTAAATAAAAATTTTAAAAAGTTCCTCTTTGCTTTAGTTTCAGCCAACAAGGATCCTTCGAAGATACTGGTGGGGGTGGGGGAGAAGCTTTGGGCAAGGTGAAAAAAAGAACTTAAAGCCTTTGATAACCATAGAATCAACACTTATTAATAAAATATATTTCATTGATTCTTTGACAATTTCATTCATGTAGACAGTGTCTTTCATTCATATACCCCCAGTCATCCTTTTGCAGCCCACATTTCCCTCTCCTTTTAAAAACACAAAGTTCATTTTATAGTTATTTTATGTGTATGGGTGTTTTGCCTGCATGTACATCTGTGCGCCACATGTGTGGTTGGTGTCCCTGGAAGCCAGAAGATGGCGCTGGATCCTCTTGAACTGGTGCAACAGGCAGTTGTGAAGGACCATGTAGGTTCTGAGAATTTAACCTTGGTCTTCCGTAAGAGCAGCTAGTGTCTTAACCACTGAGCATTTCAGCATTTCTTCAGAACTCCTTACTTTGTGTGTGTGTGTGTGTGTGTGTGTGTGTGTGTGTGTGTGTGTGTGTGTGTGTAACCTACTGAGTACAATTGGTCCTGCCTGTTGGAATGTCGCCTGATTGCTCATATGGGCTTGAGCTTATACTGATCTTACTCAGGCAATTGCTATAATTAGTTCATGAGTGCAATGACTATGTCATGTCAGAGGAGAGCATTTCACAGAAATCCTCTCCATCCTCAGGCTTTTACACTCTTTCTTTATTTCCCTCTTCTTGGAGTTCTCCTAGCATACTTACTGTGTGAGTATGCATGAAGGTGGTTGCTGGTAAAGATATGAAATTCAGAGCTGAATACTCAATAGCCAGTTATTATCAGTTCTTTGACTAATTATGAGTCTCTGCAGTAGCTACTGGCCAGTGCAGAGAGAAACTTCTTTTCCTAAGATTTAGGAAAGCACTAATCTATATGTCCTATATACATAAAGACAGGTATTTTAAAGTCAGTTTGACATGCTCACTTAGCAAGAAAACAGTAGGAGCTCCTCTCCTCGGGCCTGTGACCAGGCTGGTTGCACTGACAGGCACTCCCTCCTATGAAGCAAGCTTTAAATCCAATCCAAAAGCAATTGCTTACCTGCCATAAACTCTGTGCCACTATTGTGCCAGAGGACGGAACTGGCCTAGCAGGTCAGTAGAGTAGCATGGAGGTTTTGGCACTGGGTGATCCCAGTGATGAATTTTCTCCCCTGGTGCCCTGCATATCACTTTCTGAATTGATATTTAGCCAAAGTGGAGGAGGGTTGGAGTGCTTCCCCCTGGACCCTGGTCCCTCTACCATGATTTTGGTGTCTCAGGAGAATTCTAGTTCAGCTTTTCCTTCTGGGGTTGGTAGGGTAAAAGGTCTGGGCTCACTTCTGCATTTGAAAATGAACCGGACCCCACCAATCCCTAGGTGAAAAGGCCCTACCAGTTCCTGAGCATCAGATCCCACCAATCCCCACGCTTGCTCCAAGCTCAGGACTTTAAATCTCACCAATGTCAGTCCTGAAAATCTTCACCCTGGAAAACTCCTCCTCCCAAAACTCTACATAAGCCTGCCTCCTGCTCCATTCTCTGCTGCTTCTCACCCCAGCAGAGGCAGCCACACCCTCTTATGTCTTTCCCAGTAAATCTTTTGGGTGAGGTTTGTTTTGTGGCTTGACATTGTGGGATCCCTTGGCTCCTCACTGCCAGGAGACCTTTTCCTTCCAAGGTGCTAGTCTTCCATTGGGGAGACATTTTCCATCAGAGATACAACACCTCCATTGGGGGAACATTTTCCCTTGGGGGTATAGCAGAGAGTTTACTTCCATTTTTAAAATATTAATCACTATAGTCAGTTTTCTTTTTCTTTTGTACCCCAATACCTTATTTCAGAACCCAAATCCCTTTATCCTGCTTGTAACACATCAGGCATATGTTGCTGAACTTCCCGTTTTCAATTTCTCGCTGGTTTTCTCTATTCATCCCTAGGCAGAATTCATCTAGAGCTGACATTTTTCAAGGGATAGTTCTCGGTTTTATTAACACAGTGTGCTCTTTACCCAGAAGAAGAAGCTTGCTTGCTCTGAATCCAGAGACAGCTGTGTAAGCTCAGATTTAGGAGACACAGTCCTGTGACAAGCTTAGAAAGAGTGGACCTATCATTCTTTGCTTTTGGGAAATGACCTCTTGGCCACTGTTTCACCCCAAGTGGGTCTGATGGATTTGGGTACTTCAAATAGACATATGAGGCAGGCTCTGCCAAGCTTAAAAAGTGATTCTTTGACATTTTTCTGGCCTGTGTAATTTTTTTTGCTATGGTGTGGGGCAGACAAGAGAGAGTAAATGAGAATTTTCTGTTCCTGGTTTGGGTTCTTCCTCTTTGCACTGCTCATGTAACCTGTATGACAAGCGACGGAACATACTTTCTCAACAAGAACATTATTGGTGTGCGTGGTGGGTAGGATGGGTGGGGGTGGGGTGACTTGAGTGTTACCGAGTGGTCTACATTTGGTGAAACTTCCTTCAAAATCATATATTCTTTAGTCTGAATTTGTGACAGCTCCATGTCCTCTTCTCTGTCTGCATAGGCATTTAGTAGAATGTAGAAAGGAGTTCTTGGAGGAGTTACTTTTTAATGTTATATTTATTTATTCATTTGCTGAACAATTGTTGAGAGAGTACCCTCCTGAGTTCTAGAACAGCAAACTGACACATTCCTTGCAGATTCTTAACTTTGTGGACTTTATCTAGTTTAAGAAATTTAATTCTTAAAAGTAAATTTTATTCTTTACTTTCTCAATAAATATTTCTTTCATTTCCATATATCTTTTCCAAATATAGGACTTTTAGAGCCTTTACCATTGTAATATGATATGTACATTTCCAAATGAGATGGATGAAACATGGGACTTTCCTTAATCGTGGTCATTGTGGAGTCCCATTTGCTCTTGAGCAATTTATGAAATGAATTATCTGAGGCTTGAAAATACTTACTTATTAATTTCCTCATTATCTAAATATGGACAGCACTGAGTTTTCCCAAGTTAGTAGCTCCAAGCAGGCCCAGACCGTGATATTCAACTCCTTCTCTGTATCTTCAAATGAAGCTCTACAAATATCTCAAACTCTGTATGTCTTCCAATGCATCCCAGGCCTCCAAAATTAGAGTACGGTGTACCCTCTATGCTGTGCCTTTAGTACTGTTCTAACAATGTCTGAGTATACCTTGAAAGATTTTTACAGTGCTGTCTCTCAGAAATCATGTGCAGGATGACAAGGCCTCTTCCTCCTAAGAATTTGCATCTGAATGTTAGTTAGATGTTCTTTAAAAGTTGAAGTTGAAGTGCAAATTCTGGACCAAAAGATTATACCTTAGTAGTAGAAATTATTTGTTAGCTGAACTTTCCAATACTTAAATTGGAGTTTGATTCAGGTGTGATGGTCTAGGAACCTCAAGTCAAGTTGGAAAGGAATAATTGCCAATAACAGTAACAAAAAGGCACAGAGAAAAAATGTAATTGAATTTGCCAAATAGTGTGTGTGTGTGTGTGTGTGTGTGTGTGTGTGTGTGTGTGTGTGTGTTATAGTATTAGCAATGTCTTAGAAAGAAGTATGAAGTGTGTTTTACTTACATTTTCTCATTTGCAAGCATTTTGCAGGTTGGCATGGATCCAGTTTGATGATTAAACATTTATTTCTTAAGAGAGAGGAATTGATTCTTTTGTTCTGTTTTGCTCAATTCAAGATTGAATCATGCGGGGATTTGGAAGGATGTACTGAAGATTCATCTAGTTCAGTGTGAACAGTGTATTACTAGATACTCATTGCTTTGTAACAGCCCCAAAAAGCAATAGTTTCTTCTTTGTAATTAAACCTCTATATGATACCTCTGATTAAATCCAAGTCAGAATAAACATCAGTGGGTTTTCAGGAACCCACGGAATCTCTCTGATACAATTATTTTCTAGGCTAGAGAAAGCCATTTCATTTTCTTCCATCAGAGGTGGTTGTGCTATGGGTACATTTGTCTTTGTGTTCAGGTGCAGCGAGACAAGATGAAGAAGACAATCTGCCAAGCACCAGGGAACAATATTAAGCAGGCATCTTGAGGAAGCTTCAAAATAGTTTCCACTTTATCAGGATTTTCAATTCCAGGAATCTTCCCTTGAAACTTTTTTATTACTCTTATATCACTCATAAAATACTCTCTTTTTTGAAACTGCTAGGTTCTGCAGATGTCACTAACTTTTTTTTTTTGTGTGCAATCTATGAGAAGTACATAGATTACAATCTTTTTATTGTAAAACTAAGTGGTGTGATTTTTCTCGGCTTGGCTTATTACAGTCTGCTCTTCATAAGGAAAAATGTTATCTCATGTTTTAAGAATGTGAAAAAGGAAATGAAGCCCCAGCAGCCCCAGTATCATAAGTATGTAGACTTCCTTCAATGAGTACCTACCCCTCAGTGTATGTAACTAGAAATATTCCAACATCACATGTTGATGCTACAAAATAGGACACCCTGATTTGTTTTTACATTTTAAAAGTTTTTACACATAAATACAATACACTACATACAAGAAGAACCACAACACTACCAGGAATTATGTAAATGTTACATTTGCACCCAGATTTTTAAATATTGACTTACACACCCAAGCCCAGTAGCAATCAATGTGACAAAAGACCAAGCTAGGCTTTCTGCTCATACAATGTAATAAAGTGTTTTTAATTAGTTGTTCATCAACATCACCAGTGCAGTGGAATATCAGGTCCATGGTTGCATTAACTTAAAGGAGACAGCAGAAAGGTGATATTCTATAGAAGGAAATAGGACGTTGGTAAGAAACGATAGCTTGATAGATTCACCTTATGGTATCTAAAGTATATTTTGAGAACTGGTGCTATAAAGTAGGCTAATAAAGACTTTCTATTGGCTTAAACCTATGTCCAAGAAGTCATCTCTGGTGAATTCCTCACAACATATACACAGTGTGATGATTTTAAAGTAGATGTTAAATGTAATTAGTGTCAGAAAATGGCTGTGAAAATGTAGGAACTGACCTCTTTAGGATGTCCAAGGCTAATTTCTACAGCATGTGGGCAAGATACATAAGAAGAGTTAAGATGACAAACTTGAATTCTCCTAATTAGATTCTCTTAATTTATCTTGGCGGATCAACAGAAATCACAGCGAGCCTTGGAAGTGGAAGAGTGGTCAGACTAGAGATAATAAAAAACTAAGAAAAATTGAAGTGAGGAATTAAACCTGTTCTATGACAAGTTTCTTCTGAGATAAAACCCTCAGTGGTAAAGAGAGGCTTTTGAAGACACAGAATGCTAAGTGGGAGGTGAAACAACAGGTATTTTAAGACCACATGTCAAAAGAAAAACAACAGAATGTTCTAAGGAGGAAGCTGTTTAAGACACAGGGTGTTAGGAGGAAGTAAAACATTTTATCCTGAAGGGAAGCTCTTTAAGCTCAAGAAATGAGCAGCTCAGAAGCTTTGGGAATTCCCTGAAACTGATGACATTCCTCTCCCCAGCACAAATCATCAATCAGTAAGGATCGCTGAAAGACACTCCCAGACTTCCAAGCTGCATGAAAGTGGCTGAGACCAACTGACCTACCTGGAAAGAATATCCTTAAACCTATTAAACTGTCTGAAAGGAGTACAGTGTGCTCCAGGCATGAATGAATAAAAACTATTGAAAAGAAATTGTGTCTGTGTAGATTGATTGGCCATTAGAATTTCAGTACCACGGAGAGACTAGAATGCCTCTGTTCTGGAGGCTAATTACCTTGTCTTGGCAACAGACATTCTTTGTCCACCTTTCTGTCAAAACTAACATCTTGTGACTAATAGAAAACTTTTGGAATCTATTGATTTACTAGCCTTCTATCTTCCACCAGTCCAAAAGTCAAGAATGTCATCAGATATCATCTTGAACCGTAGGAAGAGTTTCCCTTATCTTGTTGTACCTGCCTCTCTGGTGTGCAAACCAATGCATTCTCTTAACTATATTCTCTCAAACAATAAGAAATTCACAACTGCTTTCACTTTGGAACATGGAATTTGGGGTAACATAAATCTGCATTCTTGGGTCACAATCACTCATAAGAGCTCCAGAATAAACTACCTCTTATTCCCTTTAAGATGAAAGCTGTGTTTTGGAACTGATTCAGGTTTCCAGCATTTGTGAGATGTTACCTATGCTAGGGTGGGCTTTGGTAATGCAGGTATCCTTGAGCCATATCTATTCTTGTAAGTAACCCCTCACTCATATTTATATAACTAATCCTAATAAAACTCATTGGTCCACACTAAGTTGAAACTTAGTGGTTTCCTTATTTTTGTCTATTTTGTTAACTATCTGTTCTTGGTAGGCATTTGTTCAGATCTCCCCAGGAATACAACCCGCTGTGGTTGACTGTGGTGGTGGGGGTTAGAGAAAAGGAATCACATCCACGCAGATAGTCCAGAATCTTGGCCTTCAGTTGAAAGCAAAGTAATTGGCACTTTACCATCATAAATACTGATGAAGATAGAAGATATATTTAAATGTTGAAGCTCAGGTAAGGGTCCTAAGAGATCATCCAAATCATACTTCTGTTTGTGCTGCCTGACAAGCCATTGTAAAGTGAAACCAATTATAGCTTTCATGACCGAGATTAGATTTTAACATGGTGTCACAAGCCTGAAATCCCAGCATTTGGGAGGCAGAACCAGGCGTATCTCTGTGAGGTTGAGGCCAGCCAGGACTACAAAGCAAGTCCTTCCTTCCTTCCCACTTTCTTCCCTCCTTCATTTCTTTCTTCTTCTCCTTAGTTTTCTTTTCTGTTAAATATTTGTCAGGGTATGATATGTAGAAGGTTAAAAACATATGATTCCTATCAGCAAAGAGCACTAGATTACAGCTAAAGCACACAATAATGCATTTGCATTATAAATTGTGGTTTGAGAAAGCAAGTGCACAGTGCAGCTGTGTCATTGCATGTCTGTTTCAGAGGCCATGCCTCCAACCTTTGTAAATTGTTCTACATCTTGTTTTGCTGGTGATAGTATTTTTATCTTTGAATATCTTACATGATTTATTTTTATGATCTTGGAATATAGATCCAGTAAGTAAAAATTCTCTACTATCTGGACAGCTCTCACTACTCATCACATCATTTCACAGTGAATAACTTTTACAGGGGAGAGGACTGCAGCTAAGAAAATCACAATGGGTTTTACATTCAGGATGCTGAGACTAGACATAAAGGATTTCTAAAGAAAGTAGCAGCTTTTCTGTGTTAGTATATTGACTTGGGTTCTGCACTTTTCTGAGATCTCTGCATGTTGGAAACTAAAACAATCACCTATTTAGATAATGACTCATTTGGACTCAGCTATGATTTATGTTTCCTGACGAAGAAGAATCAGGGTAGATAACACATGTTGGAAGAGTGTAGGGATACTGATGCTGCAGTGGCAGTGAGATCAAAGCTGCCGCTGCCACCTATGCCATCACCACACACACACACACACACACACACACACACACACACACACACAAACAGAGAGAGAGAGAGAGAGAGAGAGAGAGAGAGAGAGAGAGAGAGAGAGAGAGAGAGAGAGAGAGAGAGACTTAGGAATTTCTCCCTGCCTAACACTACCACCACCATCCTCAACCCTGTGACAGGATACCTTCCCCAAGCTGCGTGGAGCCCACTACCCTGACCCTACGTCCTTCATCCCAGAGTGCCTAACACTATTACCACTCCCAAGAGCCAGATAGTCCTTGAGTAATAGACCAACAAATTTTAAAGTAGCTCCATGCCAGACCTCTTTCCTGCCTCAGCCCCTCCTTCTTGCCTTGTGGCTGCGGAGACTGGAACAGAATATGGTGCCTTCTCCTTTCAGTAGCTCCCAGGGAGCTGTCCAGGGTGACTGTTCATGCCTCAGCTGACTGATCAATGGAAACCAGACACCATCCCTGCCTCAAAAAGCCTGCTGCCACTGCCATGGAGCTGTGCATGATGAAGACAACCTTTCCTGCTTTAGTCTACTGCCTTCCCAATGGACTCTTTGTAAAATTTGAAAACATTGTAAACTTTTCTACCCTTCACAGTGGAAAAAATGGCCCAACCTTTGCCTGAGAAAGCTCCAGAAGCCCAGCCAACCCCACCCCAGACCTCTATAACTGCCACTTCCAACCCCTCAGTAGGACTCATGCCAGATCATACTAATTTGGGATGGGAAGTCTGGACAAAAACCCACCAATCCCTGAGCATCCTCCAGCTTGAAATCCCACCAATCCACTTTCTAGAAATCTCTGATCCAGAAACCCCCACTCCCTAAGAAACTCTCTATAAAGGCTGTGTCTGCCCAGGTCTGTTCTGTATCCTCCTGGGAGCAGAGGCAGCCACTCCTGGATTCATTCCTCCACTAAATATCTTTAAAGAGATTTACTGCCTGCTGTGACAGAAGAAGAAGAAGAAGAAGAAGAAGAAGAAGAAGAAGAAGAAGAAGAAGAAGAAGAAGAAGAACAACAACAACAACAACAACAACAACAACAACAACAACAACAAGAATAACAAGAAGAGGAACAAGAAGAAATGAAGATGAATCTGGCTTCAGACACCTCGGGGCTTCAGGACAACTCTTCTCTGGGAGCTGCATCCTCTCTCTGGAGGAGGCCTCCTCTCAGAGCTTTGATGTTTCTGGGCTCCTGTATCTCAGGATACTTTTGGGGGCACTGTCACACCTCAGGCCTGTGATACCTTCCCAGCTCTTGGAATTGTGGACACACTTCCATCTGAGTACTGGAAGACAGGCCACACAAAGTACACAACACAGGCCCAACAACAGAGAATAGTTAAAACAAAAAAAAGAATCCCGAATTCTGAACCTAATACAGCACTTAGACTTTTATTAACTGACTCTCAGGGAACCATTCTAATCACTTGAGTGATTCCAGTATCTCACACCAGCCACTTTACTAAGGCAGAATAAAAGAACAGCCTGATGAAGGAACATTTCACAATTTCCTTCTATAGGAGAGAGATAGTAAGTACAGTCCCATGAAACCTGACCACACTTCATAACATCTTGCTTCAGGAAACCTTTTCTTATGGGGGTGTGTTTTGATGTGTACATGAGGTAGCATTCATATTTGTACTTCTTGATCTGAAGATCTCATTTTATAGAAGGATAAGAGTTAAGACATAATAAAAGTAAACAGTCCTTGCTAAGACCATTCTACTGTTAGGGTGAATGCTTTAAGAGAGACACTTTTGTAAATAAAAGTGAAGTTTCATGACATTCAAATACCAGTGGTGTGATGATGAGGCACTTAGCCTTTATAATTCTAAGGAAGGTTCTTTCTAGAAGGTTATACTTTTGCTAATTGTGTACAAAGAACTTCTGAAAGTTTCACCAGTAGCATGTCTTAAGCTTACATTGAAGATATATTGTGAGATGTATGAAGTGTGGACCGCTAGTCAGACATAAAAAAGGAGAGGGTGGGTATCCATGCTGTATTTCGAAAAGGTAAAAGAATTGATACTGGGACTAGAGAGATGGCTAAACAATTAAGATCACTAGCTGCTCAGGCAGACAACGCAGATGCAGTTCCCAGCACCTGCTTAATGGCTGACAACCATTTGTTATTCCAGTTCTGGGGGTCTTATAGTCTCCTAGATTAGTGACCAGGCAGGCAAGTGCCATACATAAATATACATGCAGTCAAAAACACTTACACAAAATTAAAGCACATTAGAAAATTTGAATGTTTTGTCATTAAGAAACTATAAAGGCTTGAGGATATAGACATTTTTATCATGACTTAAATATATAATGTACACATATTCAAGTGTTACATGATAGTCAACATATATATATATATATATATATATATATATATAATTTTATCTTTATATATCAGTTAAAATTTTTGAGGAATTATAGGTAATAAAGAAATGCTTTGTAGCAGAAAGGGCCCTCCCACGTGGTCCCTCTTGTCGGGGAGCAGAGGAATCCCTGAGTGAATGAAGTGCTGAGGGAATGTGGATTCTTGACATGTACACGGTCATGTCAAGGACCCAGTGCTTCGGGTCCACAGCAATGGCAAGGCCTTCTCTAGGTGAGGCTCAGAGAACTGGTAAAGCCTTTTACAGGGTCAGAGTGTGAACAAAGGGTCTGCTGCAGCCTTCTATAACAGGATGCTTATGACCTGAAGACTCTTCTACTACAGAGACTGGTCCTATCTAAGCTAGCTAAACCTGCCTCCTTGGCTCAAAAACCCTGCTTCCTTGATTTAGGTATATCCAATAGCATACCTCCATATTCTACTGTTTAACAAATGTGCTGATCTTTTCTGATTCGACTCCTCTGTGTCTCTCTCTTTTCTTCATTCTTTTCTCACACCAATCAGGTTCAAGCCTGCATCTGTATATAAACATGACACACTGTCAATGTGTAAGGCACAATTTCAGATGACACTATCCAGATATATAACATTTGTGGAGCAGACACATCTCATACTAGAAAAGAATTGCATTACATGAAAACTCTTAAATGTGTTTCTTTTTCTAGATATTTAAGATTAATATACACAAATCATTCCTAATCCCATTTCTTTACACTTTCCTATCTTCAAAATCTCCTCAGATTAAATTTTTATTATTTAAATTAAGAAATTGTTAGTGGTCATGCACACTTTTAATCTCAGTACTGAGGAGGCAGAGGCAGGCAGTTCTCTGAGTTGAAGGCCAGCCTGGACTACAGAGTACCAGGACAGTCAAGGCTATACAGAGTACCCTGTATGGAAACCCTTCCCATCAAATTGGTAATTTTATACATGACTATTGTATGTACATCATTTCTACTCTACCCCTCCCATCCCCCTTCCAATTCCCCTCATGCCCCAAAGTCCTCTCAATTTCTATTTAGCATTCTCATAAGTGTACGTGGGTAGAGCTGATCACTTGGGAGTGGATAACATCAGTAGGCTTGTCCCTAGCGAACACCTATTCTTCCTCTTTAGGCAGCCATTAATTGTCTATAACTCTTCATCTAAGGGTAGGATGAGATTTCCTCCATTCATGCTGGCATATCAACTGATATTTTATTTGTGAAGGTCTTGTTTAAATGACCATATTTTTTTTAGATTTGATGGGTGCAGCTTCCTTGTCACACATAGAAGACATCATCTCAAAGCCTATGTTCTGGTCCTCTGCCTCTTATAAGCTGTCATCCTCTTCCATAAGGTTCTTTGAGTCTGGTTGCATTGTAGAACTATCAGTTGGTGTTGGGCATCCCCCAGTTCACTGCTTCAACATTTTCACCACTTGTGGCTTTCTGTAATGGTCTCTATCTGGGAATAAGGAATAAGGATAAGTATGCAGTATGGAATTATACTGGTTTAGGAAAGCAATGGTAGTGGTTAGTGGTTTATTTCCCCTCTAGGGTTTATGGCTCCATAAGTCATGGGTATTCAGCTAGGCTAAGAGTAGTAAGAGATTTTTTCCTATAGAGTTGGGTATAAGTCCAATGAGACAGCTATTGGTTACTCCACAAGATGTACGTTTCACCATTTCACCCTTGGGGATATAGGTCTAGCTTGGTCATTGCTCTGACTTATAGGCTTTACACCTAGGTGTGATTATTGACTGCTGTTATTCTTAGCAACTTGATTAATATCTTTAGATACTGAGAGTTAGTCTACAAGAAGGAGGCATCCAGGTTAGTTCTACCTTGATTCCTCCAAGTCCTATGTGTGATATCATCTTTAGCAGTAAGATTTTACCTGCAATTTCTGTGTGACAAGCAGGAGCAATAGCCCAAGATTTATATATTCTCTCATAGCTCTTTTTAAAATGATCTTCATTCTGGTTACTCATTCTTATTTCTCTATTTTTTTCCCACCATCTCCTTAATTAGCAGTGTCTCAATCACATTTTGATGACTGTGATAAGACACCGACAAATGGAACTTAGAGAAGAAAGAATTTCTTTGGAGTTTACAGCTTTCAGTTGGTTAGAATCCATGACCAACATGGCAGGCAGCAGACAAGCCGAGCAATTGCTGAGCAACTGCTGAGAACTCATATCTTGATTAACAAGCCAAAGACAAAGGCCATCAATTGGGAATGTTGTGGGCTTTTGAAGCCTCTGAGTTTATTCCCAGTGGAACACTTCCTCCAACAAGGCCACACCTCCTAAATCTTCTCCAAAAGTTCCACCAAGACCAAGTAGTCAAACATATGCTATGGAGATGATATGTTATTCTCTTTTCTCCTTATCAGTGTCATAAGAGTGATGCCTGGCTTAGCCTTCATTTAAATTTGCACATCAGTTAGTTTCTATGGATAACATAAGAATTAGATCTGTTTATCTCCATTCTTTTTTCTGAATAGGTAGGTGATGGGCTATGACCATAGACATATTGCTAGGCAAATGTGCTTCAAGAGAGTACCCTAGCACTGAATGTAAAGAAAACAGAGTTTTTTTCCTCAAGAAGGCAAAGGCTGGAATGTTTCTTAAGAAAATGCTGTAGAAGAAGACAGGCCATCAAAGCCACAGGATCTTCCTCCTCTTTGTCCAGCAGGTTTGTTTTGTTTTTTTATTATAAGTGCTTTATTTCACAGCTTTTGCTAGGTAAAGAGAAATCATTGCTTTTTATCATTCTGATTTGTCTAAGAATTACAATTATTTAGGTTAATCTCGGCATAGGGAGGGGTGATTTGGATGGAATGGGGGAAGTGGGGATCAGGAGGGAATGGGAGAGGGGGATAAGATTAGGATGTGAAGAATCTGAACTGCAGAACAAACAGGTAACTTATACTGCTAATCCCCCTATAAGGGAATAGCTCTGAGACTGGCTGAGATAGGAATGCCTAGGCATAGACAGTGCTTCTTGTTGGCTACAGAGCCCCTATTAATTACTATTAGATGCCATTCTTCATATGACATGAATGAAGATTTACAGATGTCCTTTTTTTTCCCTGCTCATACAAGGAACAGAAAACCAGCCTTAATTGTTCTGTGCATCACCATATACATTTTTTTAATTTTAGGACTGTATAATGCTTGTGAGAATTATGTGCTTTCTGAACAAAAGAACCGGACACTAACATTGGATCAGACCTGACAGGATGCATTCCTCTCAGCATACTGGACACTGACATCCTGTATCCTTCATGTTCCAGCACCAAGTGCTTCAATTGCTGTTCTTCATCAGAACAAGACAGCTCCTAGGACACTTTCAAAGAAAGCTTCTAATCCCAATTAGTCCAGCATTTCAGATTGTCCATCAGTTTTTATCAACATCTGTGATGGCAGACTGAGCTTCAGCCCCAGCAAAAAAGTGGCCTTTCTAGTCAGAGGATATTGATGACCAACTGATGATGTGGTTTCTCATAGTTATCATTATTGTAAGTATTCAAATATTTTGTTGTCGAGGGGGGGCTTGTTTGGTTTTTATTTCATTTTTTTACAAGGTGAAATTCAAGTAATTCAAAGTAAATCTTAGGACTTGTTTTCATTTTTTGTATATTTAACTCTTCTTAAAAGTAAGAATTGTTTTTCTTTATCAAAGGCAGGACCAATTTGGTAAATTTTTTTCATTTAGAAATAGTATGTGATTTCAGACTCTGTACACTATGCAAGGACAGATTGACTGCTGGGTGCTATATTTCAGCACTAAACTTTAATAACGCTTTAGTAACTTGCTAAAAAATTGCAAACTTCAGCCTGACAATCACTCCATAATGCATGGTTTATTTAATTTATGTTTTCTTTCTCTGATCAAAACAAATAGCAATATTTCAATCATTAAAAATTATAAACACTGAAGAAAATAAATAACAAAGAAATGGATGAATTATAACCCATATATACAATTTATGATTGTAAAATTTCTCTTGTAAATTGCTAGTGAATTTTCAGTAATTTTTGTTATCTCACAGATTTATTAGAAGATATAATTGGAAGTTTATTTCTAATTCTAATGCCTTTTATTCTTTTTTTTTCTTGTTGTGTGTGTGTGTGTGTGTGTGTTTTTTTTTTTTTTTTTTTTGAAACAGGATTTCTCTGTGGAGACTTAGCTGTCCTGGAGCTCACTTTGTAGATCAAGCTGGCTCCACATTCATAGAGATCCTCCTCCCTCTACCTCCTGGGTTCTGGTATTAAAGATGTGTACCACCATGCCCAGCTCTAATATTATTATAAGAATTTTATTAAACTTCATTTACTCTAAAGAGCACATTTATTTCCTTATGTTATCTGTTTTTCAGGGGAGCAGGTAACAGAAAAAGAGATTGTCAAGGAAACTTCATCAACATTTACCTCATTTGGCACATTGTTTAGAGAGATATTGACTAAAATGACTAAACACACTATCCCACCCATGGATATTCAACCACTCAGAAATGGAATGGCCTCGTCAGTGAATCAACATTTTTGTGAAGGCAATACAGTTAGTTTCTAACCACTGTCACTATGAAGCAGGAGTAAAACAGGTTATCTGGATCATCATCATATTTTCAATATCACAATATAAACAGTTCAGATAGGAGATAGGAGAAGGTGTCTTTCCTCTTCAGGGCCCAGAGAGTTACTGAAGCCTTTTTGGGGAAGGAATTTTTAAACCAATGAAGTGGAACTGCATAATAATAGCTGGGAAAATATTTCAAGTGGGAACCTATGAGCTGAGTGCTTGAGTTCTCAGGGTTGCTTTCTTTGGGATAGCTGGGATCTGGAGATACCGAGTCGCGTTCTTATGCTGTCCTTTATTAATCTTGTTATCTCTGATGTTGGGTGGAAGCTTCTGGTGTCCTTCACTGGCTGTTGAGTGTGGATAGTTGGTGAGTGATTATAGGTCATGTCTCCTTGCCTGTGGGGATCAGGGAATTCTTTCCTGGAACCAGCAGGTGACCTGGTTTCTGTTCCAGGAGACTTTGCTATACACCTTAAGATCCTGACTGAGTCAGCAGAGGTAGGCTTCTGCCTGATCCCATTCACACTACTGAGGGGATTCAGACCAGCTGTGTTGGGGCTGCTGTTTAATTTTCTGTCCTGACCTTTTGGGGCAGTCCAGCCTCTCTCAAGCGTGTGGGAGACCCCGCTGGGCCATGGGGACTGGCCAGTCCAGGTTCTATCTGCCTGATTGTCTATGCCCGGACTGCTGTGGCCCTCAGTCAGGTTCCTGCCTGGACCAGTCTAGATAGTGCACCTTTGGCGGTTCTGTCCCACTGAGTTGTGGCCTCAGTTCAGACCACCTTCCAGAACACGCAGGGCTGTTCAGCTTCTCCCAAGAGCATGAGAGTCCCTGCCCAGCTGTGGGGACAGGCTGGGCCAGGTTCTATCAGCCCAATTTTGCAGGCTCGGTCCTCTGAGGCCAGCTGCCTGGCTCAAGTCTGACCCATTCAGACCGTGTGCACTGCGGCTGGGCACTGTGTTTACCGCTGCCTGGGCTTCCCTGCAGCCTCCCGTGCTCTTCATAGACTGGTGTGGGGTGGATGGGGGTGTCTGAGGACAGATTTACCTGTTTCCCTGAGACTTTCTCAAGCCAGGAGCTCCGGTGTTCTACTATCCTACACACTGTTTTGGCTGTAGAGGCTGGCTACAGTCTGCAGGTGTGTTCGTTTCAAAGTTTGGGGAGTGGGTTTAGGACCTTCATGGGCTGTTGTAACATGTTTTTAATATAAATATCTTCAAATCTAGACGCAAGTTGCTAATTTACTCTTATACATGTACATTTAACATTAAGACAAGGAAGAAATAAAGTGTTAAAAATTTCTGAAGTTTGATGGACACAGAAGTGAGAAAAGATGCCTTAGGAAAAACACTGTGAGAAAAAGCAGATAGCGAGTAAATAAATAAATGAATAAACAGAAATAAAGAGGATCTTTCTCAAATACATATTTGTTTAGCATAATCTTGATACCAAAATCTAAAAGGAATAGTGAGAAAGAAAATCATAGACTAGCGTTCCTAAAGAAAATGTACTAAAAATATAAAACAGAAAGACCATGGCCATTGGAACCCAGATATATATATATATCAACAATAATAATAAACCCAAATGGCTTACTTTAGGAATGTAAGAATGGCTTAAAATTTAAAAGTAGATAATAAGATAAAGGTGAAGTCATTTTGAATAGAAGAATTTTTTTGATAAAATTTAATACTCTTTAACAATAAAAACTCTCAGTGAACTAGAAACTTAAGGAAACTTTACTAATCTGTAAAATAATATAAGTACAGTTCAGAATCCTATATGACATCTGCGTATCAGTTCATGGGATGTTCATGGTAGCAGGAAGGAAACATTGACTGAAAAGGGGTGAAGCGTTGGGACTCACTGTAAACTCCTAGTTCTCTTTTGGTATCTTTTCTTCCTCTTGCTAACAAGGTTTGACTATGATTGGAAAAGAGAAACAGAGTGTTGATAATATTGACCACATTCTCTTTCTTTCTTTCTTTCTCCCTCCCTCTATTTTTCAAATTAAATTTTTTAAAAATTTGCTCACTTTATATGCCAGTTGTAGCCCCCTCCCTTGTTACCTTCCATTCCCAACCTCCCTCTCTCATATCCTCTCCCTCCCACCCCTAGTTTTCAGACAGGGGAGCCCTCCTCCCCAAACATCTGACCTCAGCCTATCAAGTCTCCTCTGGACTGCCTGTATCCTCTTCCTCTATGGCCTGGCAAGGCCACCACACCAGGGGGAAGAGATCAACATGTGGAGCCAGAGTCCATGCCCGAAGTAGTCCCTACTCCTCATGTTATTGGACCTCCATAGAGACTGTACTGCCGAAATACTATATCTGAGCAGAGGCTTTAGTTCCACACTATGCATGGTCCTTGGTTGCTGCATCAGTCTGTGCAGCACCCTCTCCTCCACCCAGATTTGTTGGCTCCATTGGTCTCTGTGTGGAGCTCCTGACCCCTCCAGGTCCCTCTATTCCCCAACACTTCCAGAACACTCCCTGCTCTCTGCCCTAAAGTTTGGCTGTGAGTCCTAGCATGTGCTTTGATCCTCTGCTTGGTGGAGTCTTTCAGAGGACCTCTATGGTAGGATCCCTTCCTGTTCTGTCTCTCCAACTGTTACTTATGTCTATTCTATTTGTCCATCTGAATGATAATTAAGCGTTCTCACTAGAATTCCCCCCTTGTTATTTAGTTTCTTTAAGTCTGTGTATTGTAGTATGGTTATCTTGAAATTTGCAGGCAAATGGATGGAACTAGAAACCTGAGCGAGGTAACCCAGACCTGGAAAGACACACATGGTATATACTAACATATAAGTGGATATTAGCCACATAATAGAGGATAACCACACTACAATACACAGAACACACTCTTACAAGGGAATCAACAAAAAAATCATTTGCTTGTGGTACTTTCCAAGTAGTGGGAAATTAGTGAGCTATTTCTTATGCTCACACTGGTTATTCTCTCGATGCTTTGTATAGTGTGCATGTATGGGTGCTGACAGGAAGGAAACATATACTTAAAGACTTATTTCAGGAGAAAAACTGTTTCCAAAGAAGCTAGAAAGAAGAATGAAAGCATAAAATGATCTTGAGGCTGACTAACAGAGAGTCCTGGATAGCAATCACCACCCCAAGGGCTAGAATTGTAACCAGAATCCTGTGAGAATTGAAGCCAAGGAAATGGGTTGAAGAAATAGACAAATATCTTAAACTCATTTCTGGCTTTCTGATATCCTATGGTTTTCTATATAACCTCAGATAATTTAAACTATTATAAGGATCCATTCGGTGATTCCAGTCAATGAACAAGGAAGTCTGGTTAATACTGTCTCTGGGATTCTCTCATTGTGCCTGCAAAAAGATTTGCAGAAAACATATCTGAAGAATCAAATAAGGAATAAACAGCACACCTGTGTTGCTATGCCCTTGTTTGCCACTGAGTTGGCAAATCTGAATTACATAGCTTTGTGTTTACTCCCAAGGATTCCCAGACAAAAACCATTTGTTGGTCTTTCTTCTATTTGCCTGTGTATATGCAGCAAAGATTTTTAGTACACAGAGTCCTGCATTACTTATCTCATTTAGTAGTACTGCTCTGTATACTAAATTACATATCCATTTAACTCTTGAGGAAACTTACATTCAACAGCTTTGCCCAACTGTAGATTGTAAGTATTTGGAAAGAAATGCAACATAAAAAGATAGAAAGAAAGAAAGTGTAAATGTGATACAGTGAAATCCTGGATAACTGTTTTGCGATGTTTATTTTGTACTTAGTAGTATTAGTTATCTAAGATCACTTGAAATATTTGAGAGATTATATGCAAATGCTCTCATACTTGAGCATCAGGCAGGAGATATGGCTTTGAGGTTAAGAGCACTGGTTGTTCTTCCAGTGGTCCTGAGTTCAATTCCCAGCAACCACATGGTGACTCACAGACATCTATAATGCTATCTGGTGCTCTTTTCTAGCATGCAGGCACACATTCAGGCAGAACACTGTATAAAGAAAAAACAAATAAATCTTAAAAAAGAAAGAAAGAAGAAGGTCTTGAGCATTCTGCAGATGTAGCAGGAGCCTGGAACTCTGTATACCCAGAGTACCCCCAGAGAGTGCTTGTACTCTGGGGTAATTATGTTGGCCAACTCATGGTGGCCATTCTGAATCTTTGTTTGCATCCAAATAAAGTATTTAACTATATTGTAGTTGTTAAATTTTTAATAGAACAAAACATTCATGGAGAAATTGAAGGTCTCAGCTGTTACCAGCAAAGCATTTCACTCCAGAGTCTTTGTCAGCAGAAGAATGTGAGTTCTTCAACACCCAGGGGGCTTTTTAACACAAGCGACATGGAAGGAAAGCAAACCACAGTCAGTGTTCTACCTTTTTACAGGTGGTTCCTGTGAAAATGGTCCTAATCATCATAGTTCCCACTGCATCATCCCACACTGCTAGACAGTGCAAAAGATACATCTCAGGGTTTTATCATCACACAATGTCTTTAGGCGTCTGTCTTGCTCTTCAGCTTTGATTGCTTTAGATTTTCTTTCTGTTTCCTCAATTTCTCCCTTCTCACAAAATGCATTGTTTTTCAATCAGCCTCATGTTTACACAACCTGTTTTTATCAGACACAACACAAGGAAAAATTTCATCCCAGAATCAATTTATCAATGAGAGTGCCTCTTTTTTTGTCCTCTGTGTTTACTCAAGGCTCATTTTTAAGTCATTGCTGTGATAGGGAAGTTGGTCACCATAAAGAATCACATTGGTGTTACAGACCTAACACTAACAATAAAAGAAATAAATATGTTTAGAATTGATGGAATTTAGTCTGATTCTAATTTCTGGCTATTATGAATAAAGTGGCAATGAACATGGTTAAGCAAGTGTCTCTGTAGTAAGATGTAGAGTCCTTTGGGCATATGCCCAAAAGGAGTATAGCTGGATTTTGAGTGAGCTCTATTCCCAGGTTCCTGAGGGACCACTACTCTGGTATGAATTTGCATTTCCTCCAGCAATGCATGAGTACCCATTATTCCACATCCTCCCCATCATGAGGTCTCATTTGTTTTATTGGTCTTGGCCATCATGGTGGGTGCAAGATGAAATCTTCAAGAATGGATAAAGAAAACGTGATTTGTTTATGCAATAAAGTATCACTCAACCACTAAAAATAATGAAGTCAGACACAAGTGCCACCTGGGACAGAAGCTGGGGCAGGCAGGCACCACTACAATGAGCAAATATGTGACAGAGAGATGGGAAGGATTGAAAAATGAAGCAGTGCATGTGTTATATAGATAGAGGCAGAACTACAGACATGCTGGAGGTGACAGGCAAGAAAAAGGGCTAAAGTTGACATGCTGTCATTGCCCAGTAGGTTCAGTGAGGTTGTGTGCAGTGGGCTGGAGCATATGCAGAGTCAGTCTCAGCACCTGAACCTGCCCCACCTGCAGGTTCCTCCTGACTCTGGGCAATAACAGCGGCACGAGATGAGGAATGGTTTACTTTCTGCATTGGATCTCCTCAAAGGATGACGATGGTCTGCGACACCCCTGAGGCCATGTTGGTGTTGGTGGTCCATGTTGTTGCCTTAGAGTATGCTAAAACCTGAGATTCATGTGGACATATGGAGTCTGTGTTAGTGCCTTGATACCTTCATGATGTGCCCTGGTTTTATTGCCTCAGGGAGCCATGCTGATGTGAGTGGCATGCATAACCACCTCAGATCATGTTGAGGTTCTTGGAGTCACTGAAGGCCTTGAATGGGTCAGTGGTTGTGAAATAGCCAAGGGCCGTGTTGATGTCTGAAGTTCCTGTTGCCACTGTAGCCTATGCTTTAGCCTGAAGCTGAAGCTGGCCTCACTCCTTGTAGGAGATCTGGTCACCTATCTTGCATGTGTTATCCAGGCCTTTGTTTGGCCACAGTCTGTTCTCCATAGATGAGAGCTTCTGGCATAGATGAAAGCAGAGAAATAACTCATCCTCTTTTTGGGGGAGTTGACCACTAGGAATGGACAACACAAAATGGAGTTTTGGGGGGTACAAGGCGGAAAGAGGGCCAACATGAGAAGATGGAGAGGTGAGCGTGATCAGAATTCATGATGTGAGATTCCCCAATAGTCAATAAAATATAATTAAAATAAATAAAATAATTAAATTTACTGGATAATGGATAGAGGCACAAAAAATCATTGTGATTGAGACAACCCAGACCACGACCTATGAATATGGTATGTCTTAGCATATATGTGCATGTCAACTGTTAAGTCTTTTATAAGTACGCTATAATCTGTATAAGCATAGAAGTTGAATATGAAGTAAGGGACTTGGAGGAGAGTTGAATCTCCCTAGAAAGGCAAAATCAAATATATATTGGAGGATCAAATAGGGAGAAGAATGGAAGAAAAAAGGTGAGAGAGAAATATGGAGAGGGACAACTAAAATTAAGGGCAATTTGGAAGGTTGTATGA
Organism: Acomys minous; assembly: GCF_964271855.1. Lineage (NCBI taxonomy): Eukaryota > Metazoa > Chordata > Mammalia > Rodentia > Muridae > Acomys > Acomys minous. The sequence continues at coordinate 100,165,434 of NC_140485.1, forward strand.
AAACTTACTACAGTAAGTAGAAGGTTCTCAAAGTGCATGCATATATGACAGAAATAGTGGGGGAGACAAAGCTCCAACTAGACATCATCTCTTGTCACAAAATGAAACCTCTAGATCTAGGATTGGATTACATCTAATTGAGTGTTTGTCCAAAGGAGTTCCAACCGAAACACTTAAGCAACCCAGACTATTGACAACACTGTTAATTGCTCTCCACAAACTGATGGTAAGTCCCTGGTGCTTACCTAGAACATTGGATGGTATTCTTCAGGCTTCCAAAGTAGAAGGGTAAGTGTCAACCCACATACAAACCCATCAGTCAACAATGAGGAGCTGCCTACAAGAGTTATCAACCAATATCTGGTTGTACTTAAGGCCAGCTCCATGAAATAAAACCTATTCCTGACACTGCACTGGTGGCAAAAAATCTGAGACACAGGGGACCAGGCACTTATGAAAAAAGCAAATACTACTGTTTTACTAAAGCAATAAAATGACTCCCTGTGACATTCTGCTATGTTAAAAGATTAGCATCTTTCTCAGCCATCATAAGAGATGCTTCCTCTCTGGGAAGCAGAGAAGGAACAAATACAGAGACCCACAATCTAACATTGGCCAAGGAGAGGTAAAGACCTTGGGACATTCAGTCCTAAATGAGATGTCTCAGGGAACCCTGCAGAAGAGAAGTGGAAAAATTGTAAGCATCAACGGGAATGAGGGACAATAAGGAAACAAGGACTTGCAGATCCAACAGGCTTGATGCACATATGAACTCATAGAGACTGAGAAGGCATGCACAAGTTAAATATAGTGGGGGTCCTGAGTGCTGAGAGTGGACATAGTCATAAGCTCCAATTCCTAACACAGAAGCTATCTCCTATTGCTAATGCTTGCAAATAAAAAAAAGTTTTGCTTCAATGGAGTCTCATTGTGTACACAGATAAGGGTAGGCCCTATTCCCAGCAGTAGATGGCCAAAAGAAAGTGAACTCAATGAAGTTTTGGGAAACTTTTGTCTCATAATTTTTTTGTCAGGGGATTTTTTTTTCTTTTACCATATTTTGTGTAGGTATTACGGCTTCTGGTTGTCTGATTTTATGAGTTTTGTGTTTGAGAATGTTTGTGTATCTGCATCTATATGTGGTGTGTGTGTGTGTGTGTGTGTGTGTGTGTGTGTGTGTGTGTGTGTGTGTGTATGTGCGTGTGTGTGTTTCCTGTTTTTTTGTTTTGCACTGTTCTGTTATTTTTATCTTATCTTATTATTTTTTACTCATTTGGTTTCTTTTTTTAGTAGTTATTTATTGATGTAATTTGTGTATATGGTTGTTTTGTCTACATGTACATTGTCACACCAGAAGATGCATTGAATCCCATGGGATAAGAGTTATAGATGGTTATGAGCCATTATGTGGTTGCTGGGAATTGAACTCAGGATATCTAGAAGAGTCACCACTGCTCTTAACTTCTGAGCCATCTCTCCAGCCCAATTTTTCTGTTTTCTAACGAGAGAAAAAAAGAGTATAGATTTGGGTGGGAGGTGAAGTGGGGAGGATCTCGAGGAATTTGGGGAGGATAAGCCAAAATCAGAATTTATTGTATGAAAAAAATCTATTTTAAGTTAAAAATTGAAAAAATAATGGAATTTAATGTAAGATAGAACTTAAAATGCAGAACACAATTGATATTCTGTCTTCCTGTCAAATCTCATCAGATAAAGTACTTTCTGTTTATATTCTGTCTTGTTTTGTTTTGTTTTTTTCAAAACAGGGTTTCTCTGTGTAGCCTTGGCTGTCCTAAACTCACTTTGTAGAGCAGGCTGGCCTCAGACTCACAGAGATCTGCCTACCTCTGCCTCCCCAAATTCTGGGATTACAGGCATGGGCTACCAGGTCAGGCTTGAATTCTGTCATTTTAATCAAGCTTTTTAGAAAACCATAAGTGTAAGGCTAATCATAAACCTAGTCAAGAGATGTTTACTTTCTGGTAAAATCCTTTTCACTATGGGATAATTCTGGACAGTTAGCCTACATTGTAAAGTATTTAGGATCCTCATTCTTTTTAAGAAGCAAGGACAGTCTCAGCCAAAACCACACACGGGACAAGCCAAATCGCTTTCCTTCTCTGTCTAAAATACTTGCATTTCTCAATCTTTTTTAGCCCATCAGGATTTTCTGAAGGTTGAGGACTGACTATGGAGAAGATATTCGTAAACACGCCATTATTTTTTTTCACAGCTTCATGGGAAATTCATGCATCTATGATAATCAGCCTATGATGTGGGGACAGCAAGCTCAGACAAAGCTTTAGCTATAAGGTGTCTAATTACTTACTTGGGGCTTTATTTTATGAGCCTTTGAGATGTTTTATCACATGTGAGGCACTTTTCAGATGTGTTCTTTACTTCTCTATCTTCACCTATAGAGGAAAAATGAACTTGAGGTTACAGGGAAAGTAGGTGCCAGGGAGACCAGTAGAGAGATGGAAACAAAAGTACAGGAGGGCAAATAAACTACTAGAGTAGAAAGTTAGTGTAGAGGAATTCTCAGGTCAATCTTAGGTCTCCAGATTGACTCTTCAAGCAGTAACTGAACCTAGAATGCAGAAAAGGATTGATTTGGAGAGATGATGTTAAGCTTAGCATATGTGTTTGCAACTTAAGGGCCAAAGAAAGCAGTATATGCTCATGATAATATTCTGGAATCTTCAGGTGGACAAGCATTCTTAAACTTCAGCAACACCAAGGGCTTGCAAAACCTACTCCCACTCTCCTGCCACTTTTCACTCAGTACATATGGGGATGTATGTATTTATTGAATTCCCACGTGGTGCTGAAGCTGTTTGTCTGCACACCACAGTTAGAAGAGACTCTGCAGCAGAAGATCCCTGTTGCTCTTAGTTTGAGCTCAATTTTTGCCTGGCAATGGTGTCTTTTCCAATCTCTCATTTGTCTTATGTCAAATTGTTCCTTTCTGACTCCAAGCATTCTATACCTGTCTGGTTATATACAGGCACACGTATGAAACAAATGGAGAAATGCTGTCTTTGCAAAAGAGGACACTACTATGCACTCATAAACTAGGAGCAAGAAAGAAAAAAGAAAACAATCAAAAGATGGGCATGCCAGTCTTCAATCCTAGTGAAATTTATCCAGGGTAGCTCTTTTTTTCCCAATTACTGAAGCAAAAAATTCCTCTCTGTTCTCAAACACGTAAGAATGTGTCCATGTTGTTTTCAAATGAAAGGACTGGAAAACATATGTTATTAGTTTGAATGACATTTTGAGATTCTGTTTCCTATAAGTTATATATGGAATAATAACAGCTACTTGCTAAGCGTTCCTTCTTTAAAATAAATATAAAGAAGGAAAACAGTCAATAGTATTCACATATTACCAAACCTAAATAATGTCCACATGGTTTAAATTTTGTTTGTTGATTTGTGGGTTTTTTTTTCTACGATGTGGGTTGTAGATTATAATGGAATGTAGGAATTTTATTGATTTAGAAATTCTAACACAAGCAGCAATCTAGTTAGAAACACTTAGAAGTTTGCAGAGTCAGGCATGGCATATGGTCTGGCATGGGCAGTACTTAACAGTGTCTGCCTTAGTGGGGCTGTTACTGTTATTGATTGAGAGGGAGACATTCATGGCTCTAACTTTACCATGTTGTAAGCAGTACTGATTAGCATGTATAGCTGCTCTGACAGCATTTTTCTGTTAGTACAATGAAATTAATGGGAAGTAGACCACCTGAGGCACATTAATTAATAGTTAAGAGAAAAATTTTAACCTATTTGCACTCTCCATTTTTCCAACTGTATAGATAATAGGGTTCCATTAATAAAATTTATTGTGCTGTGATACCATATGCAATGTGAATTACCTTCCTGTTAGAAGCCAGAAAACTTACTGCAAAACGAGAATTCTCAGGGAGCACCAGATCACGCTGTATATTTTCTCTGGAATCTCTCTCTGGAATACTTTGTGTTGTATGAAGATTTGAGAAAATCTGGTTTTCTGTAGATAGAGGAATAAATTAGATTAATAATGGCTTTAAAACACTTCCCACCTCTTGCATCTCTATGTGATATTATGAATACCTCTTTGTTGTTAATGGTTTACTCAGTTTCATTTAGTGATAATTAAAGAAGAAAAATGACCCTCAATATTTCTGTTGTTAAATTAGATATTTTTTTATTCTAAGAAGGTAGTAGACCAGTACCTCTTTGTTGAAGTCTATGATTTTAGTGACAAGAAACATAATCATCTACTGTTGATGAGCAAAGATTGTGAATTACATGCCACTTATTTTTAAAGATATTATTTTAAACAGAAGCTTTGTGGAGTGGGTTTACTTTGAATTTACAGTTGAAAAACAAAATGAAGAGTTAGGTATAAACCCCAAGGCTGTCATTTTCTAGTTCCTCTATTAAATTAAATGACCACAAAGATCTACCAGGCCTATTTAATTTGTGCCCTTGGCTTCTCTTAGGAACAAAGACAGAGACTGTACATTTTCAAGATGTCCCACAAATATGGATTTTATTTCATTTGTTAGCGGAGTAGAAGTTGAAGAGAGTTGTTGGAAATATAAAACAGAGTTTCCCACTGAGCTAGCCTCATTTTCTAGGATTCTAACATTGCCCTCACCATATGTCCCAATGCATTTTTACAAAGGCATCCAACTGTTGAGGTTATTTCTATTTCTAGTAAATATACATTCCTTGTATCTTTAAATGATCTACAAGCAAATTAAACTTCCTTGTGAAGAAATTTAAAACACTGATGTAAAACAATGTTTGATTAGCTAAATTCAAGAAGAAGAAACAGCATGTGTAAAAGACAAGTCTTGGTAGATTGGGGAGGGTTAAGATATAAATGCCACACTAAGGAGCTTAAAGTTACCTCAGCTGCTGGGCAGGACTCCTTGTAGTTGGCCAGGGTTTCTGAGTATCATTGAAAATTTAATCCATATGTGAAGATTTCATTGAGAATGCCAGTTGCCAGCAACATGTCCAGGGATCAGCCCTGAGGTGAGATAGGGAGCTGATTCCTTTTCAGCCAAAAGATAATTTCATTTCAGATCTAGTGTTTCATTTCAAATAGTCTATTCTTCCATCTTCCTGCCAGCATCCCTCTGCTACAAGCAAAATATGCTGGTGTAAGTCAGCCTTCTCATGTTGTAGTCTCTCATGTTTTCTAAATACAACACACAAAACTAGCATAAACTTCTGTCTGAGCACTGTACACATATAGATTGTACATGAGGAAGGCTGAAAATGCTGTGATTACAATCAGGGGTCTGAGAAGTGGAATATTTTGCTTCATGTCCATGTTCAGATGATCACATGCTGGGTGACCTTGACAACGTCCTTCATCTTTTGTCAGTGGTTTCAAAATAATAATAAAGCTCAGGCCTCCTATGTGGTGGTTTGGATGCTAAATATTCTGCATCATCTAAGTCAGTTTAAATTGTATTCTCTGGTTGGTGGCACTGTTTGAGTAGGTTTAGGAAGTGTGTCCTTCCAGAGGTGAGGAAGGATGTGAGAGTTTAAAGTCTTATATCATTACTAGTTCTCCCTCTCTGCTCCGTGTCTATGGTTCACGATCTGAGCTTTCAGCAGCTGCTCCAGCCACCATGCTTACTTCTGGCTGTTTGCTCCCATGTTTCTGCATCGACATCACAGACTCTGTTCCCTTGGAACTGTAAGTCAAAATGAAATCTGTCTTCCCAAATTTCTCAAGTTACTTTAGCCATGATACTGTATCACAGCAATAGAACAGTGACCGATACAGTAACTGTTTGAAGAAATTAATGAAATCTTACCTTTTGCAAATTTATTTTCCCAGTTTACCCTATGTAGTGATGACTCAACAACATATGAAATAGGGCTGCTAGTTTGAGGAGATGAGCGTTAACCTGATAATATGGAAAAACCAAAAATCTCCGTAGTTTACTGACTATGGTTTGAAATCTTAGTTCTGTTGCAGCCGCCATGTACACTGGGCTTCTCTGAGCCTGCTTGTATGCGGTGTAGTTGCTCAAAGGAAGCCATCATCCACCAAGAACGGACATTTTACCTGAGTATAAATAGCCATAAGAAAGGGAAAATATTACCTTATGTATTAAATAGTTCACAAAGTGGAGATAAAGGGTGTCTTTCTCTGGCCCTTGGGGTGAATCTTTATTAAATCTCTGTTCCTTCTAGCTCTCCTCCTGGTCTAAAAATTGATATCCGAGGCAGCCAGAGAAGATACCATTTTTATTCCTTGTAAATAAGTAGCAGATCTTAGCTACTTATCAAACATGAGTTCTTATCTTTCCTATGTGAATCATTTTAGGACATACAGTTGCCTTTACACCAACAAGAAGAACCAGGACAATTCAGGAAATGTCCAGTTTAGAAGATTAGAATTAGTTCTCTTTTGAGGAGGAGTGGCTGGTGGCAACTTGAACACAGCTAGGACTCTGCTTTGTATGGAGAAAGGGGTATAAAAATGGAGGTTGCAAAGGTAATCTATTATGTCTTTCGCACTTGTTTAAAATTATGAAGTGAGTTTAATAAAACATAACAGCGAAACATGTTGCATATGGTAAGTCACCAAGCCACTGCATCAAAATGCTCATTCTATCTACCCTGCCCACTTGCAGGTTTTTAGTCACAAGCACTTTAAATTAAAGGCCATATTAAGATTTTCTTGGCACTGGTGTTGAGAACTTGAAAAACTGGCTGGGGAAGCTATAGCAAGTGGCTTAAAAGTAGATTAAAACAAACCAAGACATCACAACAGTAGTTAAGATAAAAAAGTAATAAAGCCTGGATCTTGATGGTAACAATTAAACTGCAAGACAGTGATGAATGTGAGATTGTTATGGAGCCAGAATTCATAGGACTGGTGACAGGTGATAGGCTGGAGCCAGGGCAGCAAGTGACTCCAAGATTGTGATCTGGTTGCCAGGGAAAATGTCATTATGTTCAACATAGAACTCAGAGAAGCTGCTTTTGGGAGGACAGAGGCCATGGCTTTAGCTTATCGGACTTTTTTTTTTTTTTAGTTTGAGTCTAAGGCAGAACATGCATTATATCATTCATGTTCTCAAGTAAGGAAGACCATACTCTTAGGTATTCAGGTAGGGCTGATAGATTTTATAAGGCCTCAGCAAACACTATGTACATCTAGTAGGAAATTCCAGGGAAGAAAAATCTTTAAATGTATCACATTTCTAAGTAGAAGAATAACCGAGCTATACAGATTCAGATCAACAATAGAGGCCAAGGGACAAATTATTAGGGAGTTTTTAAGTGTCGTTGAGTGCAGATGTTTCTGGGAGTTTTAAATCAAAGAAAGAGCCCAGGATCTGTGATGCACAAGTTAACGTTTTGGTCTAAGGAACAAGACCAGTAGCATCTGCAGCTGCAATAAAGAAATCAGAAGGGTCCAGAAAGATGAGAGCTAGTCCTCTAAATGCTTGCCAGGAAGTAGTTATGGGAGTGAAGGAAGGTCTAAGAAGTCTTGCTTTGGAATGAGAGAGAACTGAGATTTATTGGGGAAGAAAGAGTCAGTGAGAAAGAAAAGAGTGGCAGGACAAGGAAGCAAATCAAAGTGAGAAAAGAATTCTCAGTTTCAGTAACTGTCTTAGCTAGTGTTCTATTTCTGTGAAGAGACACTGACCACAGCAAGTCTTATAAAGGAAAACCTTTAACTGGGACTGTATAAAAGAATGTTAATTCAGAACATGGCTGTCTGGCAAGAGATCACATTCACAGAACTTCTAGGTCTGTGTGATCTGGCTGGAATACAAGTACGCCTTTAATCTAGGAGACAGAGGCAAGCAAATCTGAGTTAAAGGCCAGTCTGGTATAGAGCAAGTGTCAGGTAGAGAAAATCTTAGATCCAGGTGTGGTGATACATGCCTTTCATCCCAAACAATGATAGAGGTTAGTTTGTAGAAGGAAGCACCCATGTTTGAAAATGATGTCTAATTGAGTAGTAGAAAAGGTGACGAATCAAAGAAGAGTTAACAGAATAGGATATGCCCAACTCTCATGAGAAGAGAGAGGAAAAGGAAGCTACTTAAGAGGCAGCTTTTCAGAGAGAGGAAGCAATTTTACCAGAACAGTAATAGAGAGATGAGTTGTAGAGAGAGAAGTCAAGTGAAGACAGAACAAGCCAGAAAATGAGAGGAAGCCAGAAGATTAGAACAGACTGCTGAGTTAGTTTGAGGCCAACCAGAGAAATTCCAGGCCAAGAGAGAACCTGGAGTATATAAACCAGCTGGGTTGAACCAGCCAGTCAAAGCTCAGAAAGAACAAGAAGAGCTGATCTTATTCAGCAGTAAGTCTCAGAGGATGAAACCAATCTAGGCCTAGGCTAGATTTTATAGAAGCAAGAAGTTTCCAGGACTAGGCCTAGGTTAGCAGAAGGAGGCAGTAGGCCTCCCAGACAACAATTGAACCCAGTGAATAAAAGTTACTTTTACAGAACTAGCTTACATCATCATGGCAGGAAGCATTGGGACATACAGGCAGACATGGTGCTAGAGAAGGAGCCGAGGGTTCTACATCTGGATCCATAGGCAGCAGGAAGAGCAGGAAAAGTGAGACACATTAGGCCTGGCTCAGCCATTTGAAATGCCTAATCCTACACCCAGTGACACATTTCTAGTGCCACTCCCTCAGTATGCAAATATGAGTCTACGGGGGCCACTCTTATTCAATCCACCACAGCAACTTCACATATGGCAGGCACTGAATATTCTGATTTTCAGAGGAAGAGGTTCATGTGGGAGATTCAGAGGCTGCCACAGGACTACATCACTAACAGACAGGACCAGGCTCAGAGGCCTTCATGGAGATTACTTCTTCTACTGTTTCAGGTATGTGAGGAGTCAGGGATACCAGTGGGTGGGAGGTCAATTTGACAGGCAGAAGACAATCCCTTTTCACACCCAGGACAAACAAAGAAAGAAAAGGAAGGTGGGAAAAAGTTTGAGATGGAGGAGAGGATCAAATATGCACATGGGAAAACATAATCTGCTCCTTGGGTCTTTGCCTTCAGGACACCGGGCAGCAGGATTCCTCCGTGTTAGGAAGACAGAACAGTTTGGGTTGTAAGCCTAGCCTTTAGTGGTTGAGCCAACCCCTGACACATAGCATACTCTGCTATGCTTACAGACAGGAGCCTGTTAGAGTTGAAACAGGTGCTGAGACCCACAGCCAAACATTGGGTGAAGCATAGGGAGTCCAGTGGAAAAGTGCAGGGGAGAAGAAAAGGATCTAGAAGTGACAGGAGCTCCACAAGAAGACCAGCAGAGCCAACTAACCAGGGACTAGGGGGGCTTGTGAAACCTGAAGCACCAAGCAAGAGGCATGCATGGCTCTCTTGCCTGTTTTTCAATCACTATGATCTGCCCAGACTGCTTTGTCAAGCCACAGAGGGAGCAGACAAACTCAGTCCTGATGCAACTTGACTTAATGAGCTGGGGTGGGCGGCTCCCCTTTTCCGAGGAATAGAGGAGGGGAGATGGGGAAGTGAGAGTAGGAATGGGAGGAGAGAAGGGATGGGGATATAACCAGGATGTAAAGTGAATAATTAAATACATTAATAAAAAATAGAATTAAAATGGAAAAAAAAGAAGACAGAATAGTTTTCTAGTTATATAGCCATGGATTGCTTGCCCTTTAAACCCTATTATTGGCTATATATGAAGTCTTTCTTTTTTTTTTTTTTTAATAGAGGATACTTTGCCTGTGTCATTGAAACGAATTAGAAGTCGGTAATAAAAGCATATTAATATGAATGGTAAATATAAATTTATTTAATCATTTGGCTGTATTTGAATTTACTCTTTGTGTGTATGATTCCACAGTGATACTAAGAGATGCTCTGATGATGGCTGCTTTCCTTTTACGTGGTAACACAACTTAGGTAGCTTAATATTTTACAGCATTGGTTCAAGAAATTGTAATTTCTGAATTTTTAAATATTCAAAAGCTTAGTCCTGGGCCAGTGAGATGTCTTGGTGGGTATACATACTTGCTGTCAATTCTGACCACTGGAGTTTGACTCTTGGGATCCACATGGTGGAAGGAGAAAACAGACTCTCAAAAGTTGTCCTCTGACTTCCAGTGTTCATCACTGCATAGGCTCTCTGTCTCCTCTACACACACACACACACACACACACACACACACACACACACACACACACGAGAGAGAGAGAGAGACAGAGATAGAGACAGAGAGACAGAGAGACACAGAGAAAGAGAGAGAGAGAGAGAGAGAGAGAGAGAGAGAGAGAGAGAGAGAGAGAGAGAGAGACAGACAGACAGACAGAGAGAGAGAAAACAAATAACAAATAAACAGAGAAGAAGTGTAAAAAAGGCCTTTGGCTTCAGGAAGTTAACATAAAATTTCTGGTGAAAATGCTGACAGTGATATAAAGTCCAGTAAAGTTCTGCCACATCAGGTTTGTCACCTGTTTATTTCCAGACTAGAAGATTTTTATCCTTCAGTTAGATATAAAAGGGTACAAGGAGAAAGCCAAGACTAGGTGGGTGCTATAGTCCAGACAAGGTAGGTCTGTGCATAGACCAGAAGGAACAACAGGAGCACAGGTGTCTGAAGAACAAGTGCAGGATGCTAATTGGGTGGGAGTGTCATTTGAAGTGTCTCTGTCTGTGTATCTGTAGCATGCAGCTACACAGATAAAAACTAACACTGAGCTATCATTTATTTTTTTATGACTTATTCGTGTGTGTGTGTGCGTTTGTGTGTGTGTGTGTGCATATGTATGTGTGTATACTTAAGTGGAGGCAACTTGTGTGCAGGTATCTGCAGAAGTTAGAAAAGGATGCTCTACGGCGTGGAGCTGGAGTTACAAGTGGTTGAGAGCAGCCAACATGGGTCCTGGACATCAAACTTGAGTCCTCTGGCAGAGTGGGATGTGCTCTTAACTGAAGAGCCATTTCTCCTCCCCTCCTCCCTTCTTGGGTGCGAATGCAGACCCTCGTCCTGTGTGTGTGAAAAGAGCACACAGGAAATAAGTGGTGATATCCAGCTTAGGTCAGTCAGCCTCAGAGGGACCCGGAAAGCAGAGTATCTGAAGAGAGGAAAGGTTGGAGCCAGCCAAGGGAGAAGAGCAAGTTCCACAGGAGACTAAGTATAGGGAAGAGCCGGGATTCCCAAATGCAGAGGTGACTCATAAGAGAAACACCTGTCACCTGTCTTTGGGTGGCTTTGGACAGGACCTCTGGCTACCAGAATACTTTCTTGCAGGTATCTGTAAACGCCCACACAGGAACGATTTTGTATACTAACAGCTGATCCTTCATTTTTATCGGGGTTTGTAAGAATTCCCAATTCCTTTTCATTCATCTATTCAGTATTGCCTTGAAGCTTAAAAAAAAAAACCAAACAAACAAAAAACCAACAAAAAACAGATCTAATCCATTAGTAGTGCAAATAATTCTATCACAATTTAATACTCTACATGTAAAGTCTTGCGGGGGGTTGAGGGGAGGGAGAAAGAAAACTCCTCAGGCATATATGAAAAATCGGGGCATTCTTGACCAAAATTTGAGAATTTTTATTATGTTCACCAAAGTGATATGCTTAAAATTCAGTTGTAATCAAGATAAAGGGAGTGCATATTTAGCTTAGTCTATTATCTTCTGCTGTTAGGAGTTGTTTTTCACTGCTGCATGTGAGTAATTACTAATTTCTCTAGAGAGCTGTGCTTCTTTACAGGCAAAGCTTGGGTTCTGCACAACAGTTCAAGCAAACAAAAGAACTATATTTGAGGGCCAGTCAGACTCCATGGAGACAAGAGTAACAATAAGGTCCCAAGGCTGCCCAAGTCCTCACAAATAAGTGTGTGTGTGTGTGTGTGTGTGTGTGTGTGTGTGCGCGCGTGTGCGTGTGTGTGTGTGTTGGGGGGTGTTTGTTTGAATAAGGAAAGGCATGATTTTTGGGGGGGTAGGAAAGCAGTACAAGGCTATATATAAGGAGCTTCTGGTGAGTTTCTCTGAGGATAGCTGGTACAGAGAAGATGTACCCCGTAAGTGGGACCTAGCTCACCCATGACTGGTCCAGAACATCTGAGAGTTTTACCTCTCTACACTTTGTTTTCAAATGGTTTGTTTTTTCACTTGAATGAAACAATTAGGCTTTCCATATTAAAAAATCTAGTATTATAGGAAAAGCCCAAGACTTGGAGGGAATAGCGTAGTGCCAAGAGCCTGTACTAGGCTTCCTGATGCTTCTTTTATTTTCTCCTCTGCAAATAAAGTTATCACACTTCTTTTAAAAAAAAACTTACACTGTTATTTGAAGATCAAGGAACATAGCATATGCAGAACACTTTATAAGCTGTGCTTCATTTGGTGTGCAGAGTGTTTCTGATTAGTTTTGAAGATTTTTATACAGTGTTGCTATATAATCAATAATTTAAGTTGTCTTTGAAGTTGACACTTAAAACCTTTCCCCAGTGCCTTCACGCTGTAACAAAAGAAAACAGTATGTACCCAAATATATATATATATATATATATATATATGATTTATCAATCATCTCTAGATATAGAGAGCTAGAGATTAAAAAAAAACCACACACGAATCACATAGCCAACACATTTACTAATATTCCCGTTCCTTTGTCCTTGCTATTTTATCAATCAATATCTCCTTACGAGAGGACAATCTTGTAAAAGGAGAAACTCCAAGTCCTTGACCTTGAATCTTCAGCCTCTAAGATTGAGGCATTGTCCATATTTTTATCTTGTTTCCATACACTGTGTGCTATCTTTCACTTGATAAACAACTTCCTGCATTCTCACTCACTCCTCTTCTGCCTTGAGGGCAGGCTGAATCTGAGTCTAAGAGAAAGCCTTCTAGGCCTTTCCATTTAGATTTGCCTGCAACTCCTAGAGCTCTCTTTTCTAACAGCGTGCTTCATTTTCAGAGACATGGGGCCTTAAGAATGCTTTCGCTGGCTCTACTTAGGGCATGTGCCAAAGAACCTCAGGCACGGACATTGCATGTGGCCAACTTTCCCGGAGAATGTGCGCTCCAGGGGAGCAGAGCTTACTTAGTTTCTACTCCTTGAGATCTCCCTGGGATGTGAAGCAGTCGCCCTTACACAGTGAACACTCCACATGCGCTTCTTTCATGCCAGCCAATGGCATAGTGATTTTGAAAATCCAGGGTATTATTCCGTGGTAACAAAACGACAGAGGTTTCTATTTCAGAAGAATTGTGGATGTTTTGCATTTTTGTGTGTCAGGGAAATAGCATCCAGACCTATTGGGAATAAAAATGGGTGAGCATTGTCATGATCTGTTTAAATTCTCTACCACACAGAATGCAAGTATTTTCTGGTACTCAAGTGAAGTAAATTAAATAAACAGTCATCCTGTGAGTTGAAATACAAGTTGTATCATAGATGGATTTAAGGATGTGTTGCTGGAAAATGAGTCTCATGCCTATGCCTCAGTCATGAATTTCTTTAACTTTTCATTTCCTTTAGTTCTTATCAATGGGAAGCAAGACAGCTGAAAAATAAAGAGCACATTCCTTTTTCTGGAGTTTGGAAAGTTTGCTTTGCAGACCCATGTTACATGGTATGGTGTTGCCTGCCTACAGAGCTCTTTAGGATGGTCCTGATTTCATCTGCAGGAGAGGACCAGTAAGCTACTACATCAATTGCTGACAATTCAGTCAAATAGCACCTGATGCCACTCAAAGAGAGACTGTTAAGCTGAAATTAATGCCTATGTTTCTCTTCCAAGTAAGTAATTTCATTAACAAAATTAGATTTCTTAGAGAGGTAATTGACACAATCTGGTAATTTAGAGACTTGTCATTAAAAATTAAGCATATAGGAAAATAACATGAATGCAACGTCCCCTACTAAAGCCCTGAAGCACAGAATCTAAAGTCAAAATCTTGTGACGTGGTATTGATAGAATATATATCATGTGGTGGTCTTCAGGGAGCAGCTTTGTGTTTAGCAAGTGAAAATTATTTTATCTTATCTTTAATAGTTTGCTAATGTTTAGGGAAGGTAATTTTGTAAAAAAAATTCATTCTTATTTTCTAGACAGGCAATAAGTTAAACTTAAAAAAATAATTAGAGATGTTTTCCAAATTTCTTGAAGAGTCAGTGATGTCTTTATTCTGGAAGGCAGCACCACTTTTATCTTTTTTTTTTGGGGGGCGCTGGCACTTGCCTTTATACACACACACACACACACACACACACACACACACACACACACACATTAAGTTTGTTTATTTTTTCCAGATTTTTTTTATTAATTCATTCATTTTATATCTCAATAGTTATCCCATCCCTTGTATCATCCCATTCCTCCCTCCCTCCTGCTTTCCCCCTACTCCCCTCCCCTATGACTGTGACTGAGGGGGATCTTCCCCCTGTATATGCTCAGAGAGTATCAAGTCTCTTCTTGGTAGCCTGCTATCCTACCTCTGAGTGCCACCAGGACTCCCTATCCAGGGGATATGGTCAAATATGGGGCACCAGGGTTTGTGTGAAAGTCAGTCCCCACTCAATTGTGGAGAATGTCCTGACCATTGGCTAGATCTGGGTAGGGGTTTGGGTTCTATGTTTACTGCATGTATATTCCTTGGCTGGTGTCATAGTTTGAGCAGGACCCCTGGGCCAGATCTGCTGATCATAATGTTCTTGTAGGTTTCTAGGACCCTGTAGATCCTTCTCTTTCTCCATTCTCCCAATCTTCTCTCACCTAATGTCCCAACAGGATGTCCTCCTCTCTGTCCCACTTTCCTGGTAAGTGAAGACTTTCATGGGGCATGTGCAAGCTCAATTTTCTTCCAATATATTTTATTAACAACTTAGTGACCGAGCATACGTCACTTATAACCTGACTAACCAAAACAATAGGATATAAGGATTAATAGACACACTAATAAAACCATAAGGATATCAGTTCTGAGGAATGATTCTCCTGGCACAATCTGCAGGATTTCTTCTGCTGGAACCTAGTATAACCAGAACCCAGAACCTCAGCAGGAGCTGGAGCCCTGAAGCCTTCCCTCTAGCAGTTCTCTCTAGGAGCATCTTGAAGTGCAGCGATGAACAGCCAAAACTATCCTAAGTCTCCAAAAAGCCCCGCCTCCAGTTCTGAGCTCATTTATATATCTCCTCCCAGAGTCTGTTCACGGGATCTTTTCAGCTGGCAACTATTAAGCTCCTGCACGAGGTGGTTGCTCTTCTAGTGAATTAACCTCACCTGTTCTCTCACAAGACTGTTCTGATCCCACACTTGGAATCCTAAAAAACAGGTTTATCTCTCCTTCAGACATGCCCCTTGGGTTAGTGTCCAGTTATAAGTGAGTATGTACCATTTGACTCTGCTTCTGCACCACTTTTATCTTTGACCGCTAAACTTTTTCTCATAGTGGGGATTGTGAAACACTTAGTGAATGTGGGAAATATCATGGGAGAAGGTGAGGGATGTCTTTGTAGTGTCCTGAGAAGAGAGTGTGCTGTAATACTGTGTTTCCACTCTTTCTTCCTTTTGCACTATTCGTGTAAAATTGTGTAGTAACATTATTACTCTTTCTCACTAAGGTTGATAGCTGTCCAGCTTCCCTGATTGATCTCTCCAAAGACCCTTTTGCCTTACTTCCTAAGCCAATTTGCCAGCCGATCCCATGATGCAATTCATTTAATTTGAGTATTTTACCATTTGTTTTCTATTTTCTAGTATTCTTGGATAAATCTTGGTCATACTTCTGTTTGTTTGTATGGCTTCCTACCAACACAGAGGCTTTAAAAAGCTCATAGTCATGAGTATTTATATTTAAAAAAAAAAAACAGAAAAACTAACTGCAAGGCTGAAGCTCTGCCTTACACTTTGAACTTTAGATCTCCCCCAAGGCTCATGAATTCTATCTTGGTCCCTATGGCAACAGTGTTCAGGGGTGTGAGGTAGCTGGATCATTAGTGTTGTAACCTCATCAACAAATCAATTTGTCGATGGATTCATAGTTGAAAAGTGGGTTTGGGAGTTGGAAGAGATGAAAAAAGTCTCCTAGGAAGTAGAAGTTAAGAGGTTTGAGGTACATCTGTGAAGGACATCTTTTGTCCTTGGTACCCACCTCTCTGCTGTCTCCTTCTCTCTCCCCTCCTTTAAAAGACATTTATTTATTTTTATTTTATGTGCATTGGTGTATTGTCTTCATGCATGCTTGTGTAAGAGTGTTTAATCATGTAGTAACTGACAGGTGTGAGCTGCTTTGTGGGTGCTGGAAGAACAGACAATGCTCTTAACCACTAAGCCATCTCTCTAGTCCCTTTCTCTCTCCTCCTTTTCAGTCTTTATATCTTTCTTCTTTACCTTCTCTCTCCCTTTCTTTTCCATCAGACACAAGAAGTGTTTCTCAGCCATACCCTTCCACTGTGAGATGATATTCCACCTTGCCGCTGTGATGGTTGGTTTCAAACCAACTTGTTACAACTTATAATTACCTAAGTATGGAGCATCACCTGAGGTATTGTCTTAACAGATGTAGAAGATCCTACACCAAATATAGGCATCAATTTCTGGTAATATCTCTGATGAAATGTATCATGGCACAAGGGAGATTGTTTTCCTCTACTACTGAATTAATTTATCCTTTTTCTTCTGATTATTCTCATACAACCTATGCTTGTAATATCCAAGGTATCTCTGTAGGAAATTTCCAGGTTTTTCATGCCATATCAGGGCTTTCCAGGCATCTGGATTCCATAGACTGAGCAACTCCTGAGTTTGGAAGTGTGAAACAACCACTGTGGGACTACTACAATTACAGAATCACAGATTTTCAAGGTCCAAGCAACTATGCGACTTCTCAGACTCTTGAGTGTGATTAAGCTGTTGTTACAATTTTTAAGGAAGATGATTTAATGATATTTATGCTATTTAGTTCTGTTCCTTTAGGAATCCCTGCCTAATAAAAACTGTGGTGCCAGAAGTGAGACTACTGCTGTGCTGTACCTGGCGATGTTGTTTTTGGAAAGAATGTGAAGCATTTGCAACCTTGGGCTGGAAAAGCCACCGAATACACCGAGCTTCCTGAGCTGTGGTAGGGACTTGGAAGGCAATGCTGAGATAGACAGCGTGTCTATCATGGCTTGCAATGCTTCAGAAGCAAGTTCGCAAGTGATATTTTCATATAAGAATATATGACTTCTGATGAGCTGGGGCTGAAGAATCAGAATGAGAGGCTCCTGTCCCCTTCAGGTCCTTCTATCCCTGAACTCTTCCATAAGACTCCCTGCACTCTCCCCCAGAGTTTGGCTGTGGGTCTCAGCCCCTGCTTTGATCCCCTGCTGGGTGGAGTCTTTCAGGGGACCTCTATGGTATAAGTGAGTATATACCTTGTGTGCCTTTCTGAGTCTGGGTTAACCTCACTCCTCACTCAGGATAATCTTTGCCTGCAAGGAGAGGCTGTTTGTGTGAAGGAGAACACGGAAAAGACTGACCCCACTTTGTATTCACCGATGTGAGACAATGACTTTCCTGGTGTTCAGTTTGTCCACAGTTACGCTGTCATAGCAGAGGGCGAGAGATATTGGGAACAGCTTTGTTCAGTGGCCAGAAACCACAATCCAGGCTTGAAATCACCTGCCATTGTGCCTAAATCTTCTGAGACCTTGGGGGAACTACTGTTATGGTCTGGGAATCTCTGTTTTTTATAATAAATTTACACATGCTAAATGCCATATTCAGCAGATCTTTGAGGGCTAGCATATTTGAGTCAAACGATCTTTTATCTAGTTATCTGCTCTAAACCATATTTGTAAACATAAAATAAAACGTTATGACCTCACTCTATGTTTGACCTTGAAATATAATTAAGCACATTGGTTTTTAGCATGACTAAAAATACATGTTTAGAATATATTAAAGGACTTGATTATTTATAAGACCTTAATAATTAAAGCTAGGAGTTTAGGTTTTACCCCTGTTAAATTGGAGCCTTAAAAACATAAACACATTCCATAAAAAGAGAGCAGCACAGTTTCCTGTATGGATTAATAATATCTTTAGAAAACAAAGTTAAATATGTTTTAAAGCAGTGACTTTTTTAGGCTTTGAGAATGAAAGTAAAGCATAACAATCAAGTTTTAGCATTGTAAACAAATGAACATTAAAACAGCAGAAAATTATACAAGATCAGTTGACCAGGAAGCTTGCAGGTGCTCTGTGAGAGAAACAGCACTTATCTTGTTAATTTGAGTAGACCTTTATAACCTTGAAATAAGAAACATTTTGAACCAGAGTACAATATATGGTCCAAACATCACACCCAATGAACAATTGTCCAATTTTTTGTTTTGTTTTGTTTTTGCTTTGGATGCCTGGAGCCAGTGACTGCATATGAGAGGTTGACTCCACCCCTGGTCTTCCCTGACCCTCCTTCATGCAGGTGGGGCTTAGGGGGGTGGGGGTCGCACATATGCATCTCTAGTGAACCTCTGACAGCCCTGGGACAGGAAAGGGGGCAGGGCCAGGGCAGTGGTCATCTGTCCAGGCCATGTGTAAGATTTTTTAAAGAAGGAATTTGGGGTTACACTTAAAACAACTGGCAATAGAGAAATGGAAGGAAGCTAACAGGCAGTCCTCAAGCACCCCAAGAATGGTCCGGGCTGGTTTGGAACAGCACAGATGGCCAAACTGGCTTGAACCTGTGCAGGCCCTGTGGTGCTGCCACGGTTTCTGTGAGCTCATGTGTTCATCAGTCCTGCTATATTTGGAAGAAACTGTTTCCTTGGTATAATCTGTCTCCTCTGGCTCTTACAATCTTTCTGCTGCTTCTCCTGAATTGTTTCCTAAGCCCTGAGGGGAGATATTTGATGAAGACATTCTACTCAGGATGGATTATTTTAAGGTATCCCACTCTGCACATGTTCGGTTATGAGTCTCTGTATTAGTTCCCATCTGCAACTGCAAGCAGGAGCTTCTCTGACAATGTGAGACAGACACTTCTCAATGGGAGAATTTTTTTCTCTTATTCTAGCAGTTTCACATTTCCCCACAGGCCTTTCTTCTCTCTGGACTTCCTTTTGGTCAGACTGTTGTTATTATTCTATTTTATGTTGATACACATTATTTTATATATTATTAAATCATGACAATATGCCACCGGTTTGCGTATTTTTGGAAATTTCAGATTTCTTCATCATACAGTTGCTTGCAAATCTCTTGTACTCATTGAATTCGTTTCCTTGGTCATCTCAGCCTCTGTTCTGTAAGTGTGCAGAATCACTTCTGCTCTCATTTTTATTCCTCACAGCTCTGTGAGACATAGAAATTGCCATTCTTGTTCATGTCACTCTAACAGTTACTCTGTCATCTAATTTCAAAAACACATTATTAAAAGGAAATTAAAACACCCACTATTCAGAGCTGAACAGATCTAGTCCTTAAATGAAAGGTGAGAGTGAAGGGTTGTTGGAGCTCTGTTTATTTCTATTGTTTTTAGCTACACTGGCAAATAATTTCTTGTACCTTCCTTATTTGTGTTTTCTTGCATTACAAGAATGCTTTATTTTAATGAACTAAAATACTTTTTTAAAAAGGAGCTTTGTAGAACATAACCACATTCCTTTCTAAATATATTATTAGATATATTAGAAAACATTGGATCTCTTGATTTTTTACAACAAAATTAAATACGTAACCTAATAGTCAATATAAATATTTGAAAATGAAGAGAGTCATTTTCCATGCCTGAAATACATGTGAACTTAGACAATTTTAACTACAAATATGACCCATTTCATGCTTCTGCACGATGAGCAACATTTCTGCATGCCAATACAAAATAATGTGTTCTCAGCTGACTTCAATGTCTCTTACCTTAATGCCTTTCAAACATGGTATTTGTGTCTATTCTCTTTCTCCTTGTTTTCTCAGTATCCTAATATCTAACTAGCATGCTGCCAAGTCCATATGAATAGACATTTCCCATACAGATTCCTCACACCTTTCTCCAAAGTTTCATCTCATGCTCCTACCTATATAAAATGCATCCCTCCTTTTAAGACTATTATTTTAAATGTAAGAAGAATTAACATTAAGGGTAAAGTATCTACCTTTAGGAGGACTTTTTTGATTGGCTTCATTTCAATGTCAGTTTATGTGTTTTTCCATCTGACTGCTTAAACATTATAACTACTTATGCTAATATGATATATGCTCTATTCAACATTGTGGTGTACAAAGGCATATGTAGTGTACAAAGACAAATATGGGTGATAATCCAAGCATCCTTTTTCTTGAGGGCGTTGAAAGAAACTCCACTTGAGAGATGACTTAATAAATTAAATTTGGAGGAATAGGCAGCTGAAAAACTATAAAAAGAATCTTGAAGACTGAGAGCTGGGCTTTACAGAGTTGCCGATCATGGTTAGAAGAAAGTTCTGTTCAGAATCAAGAAGAGAGTTGGTGATGGAAATGATTATGAAATGCACTGTGGGAAATGCACTGAGCAAACTAGACACCATTCTGAGGAGTTTATGGCTTCATGCTAACGTTGTTGAGAATCAATTCTACTTCATAAGTAGGCATGGGCTATATTTACTTTCATGAAGGTAATTCTAATCACCACTGGGGTGAATGGACGGAAGTAAAGAGTAATGTTGAAGATGAGAGACTCAAATAAGCCAGTTAAAGGAGTTTGATCAAAAAGGAGACTTCAACATGGAAACAGCAGGTAGAGATTGAGAGAAAAGATATATCCAAAGTCAATAATCAAGTCTAATTTGATATTAGGTACACATAAATGATAAAGTACAGTATGTACTTCCTGTGGAACTAGGTAGATAATAGCAGCTTATGATGAACTAGAATGAAGAAATAGAATTTTTTATAGGGCTGTAAAGGCATTTAGTTATAGTACGATGGATAATGTGTAGCCTTTATCAGTGAAAATGAAATGGAAAATGATTGGCAAGCAGTTGGTGTATGAATCTAGAACTCTCAGAAAAATTGAATGCTCAAGTTAATATTGAATCCGTGAAGGGATGCCCAACCATGCAACCCTCTGGCCAAGGATTAATGGCTGGCACTGATTAGTGACTCCACAAACACTGTTTGAAACTCAGCTGTTGAACAGGTGTCATTTCCCTTTTAGTTTCTTGTAAGTCAGGCCTAGCTTATTCTCATCAGAATACTTGCTTTACAATAAACTCTTAAAGTGTGGGCCACACCAACTAATGCACAAGAGAACTGGAAGCTTCCAGAGCTCATTGGCCTCAGCTGAGAATTCAAGAGTAGGAACTGACAGCTGCAACATCTAGCAGTTACTCCTTTTGCACATCTGGCTTTTGAGAAGGGTCACCTAGAACACCATAAGCAGCCATATGGGAACTTGGCCTTCTCAAAGCAGAGAACAGTGCTGTGTTCCCAGGATGAGTACTCCAGGGGAATGAATTGTGTACCAAATAGGGAAAGCCACAGTAGTACCTTTTCTTCTCATTCTATTTGTTTTGGCACCCAGGAGGTTGGAGTAGGGTAGGGTGTCAGTTGTATACCATGGTTTGACAAGGAGGGGTGCCATCATGAAACATAGGAGACTTTGGGCCAGGTGCCATTGTATATGGTTAAATTTACTGCAGAAATGGAAGGGATTTTATTTAATATATCCTGAAGTATCTAGTCATCTAGGAAAAAAACTCTAAGGAAGTATTAATGATTGGGAACATTTAATAGGCAACTTGCAATATACTTACTTATCTTGGTAAAGCTTATAAACACTACAGCTCTGTACTTATCAATTTTTAATTAATAGATTTCCTTTCTGAGCTCTTGACAACAGCACAAAATAACATTTGTTGCTATTTTTTCATACGATAAATTGAGTTGCTACAAATTTTCATTAGGGTTATTATTAATATCTCCTATTACTGCAGGCTTCTAAGCACTTCATTTATAACACCGCTGGTGGTTCTTTACTTACACTTTATTAGGCTAGCTGGCTGGAAAGATAGAACACTTGATCCGTGATAGAGATAAACGATGGCAGAAAAATGGATTCTGAATGTTGCTAGCAAAACCACAATTCCCTTTGCATCCTTGAAACTCTAGAAATGGCAACACTACATCATCAACTGGCCATTTTCTTATACTTTTCCTGTCTGGACCACTGAAGAGAAAAGAGTAAGTTGGAAACCTCTGTTGAAACTACTTTCTTTTCTAAGGAGGATGTTTTACACAAACACACACCCATACCACACTCATGCACACATATTTACTCACGTACACTCACGTGCTTATGCACATATACTCATGCACACATACACTCACACACATAGTCATATACACACACTCATGCTCACATTCACACACACATACGCTCTATTTTTCACACACACACACACACACTCATACTAATTCCTACATATGCAAATAGACGTACTTTAATAGATTATCTGAATGCTTTATTTCAGTCATTATTTTAAGTAAGATAAGTTAATAACATTTTAAAATCTTAAAATAATAATATCTTAAGATAAATAACATCTGATTTTTTTTTTGCAGACTTAACATTATTACCATTGTGTAAGTGTACAAAATGTTCTTTATTCATTCTTCGGTTGAGGGACATTAAGGTCATTTCCAGTTTTTGGCTATTACAAATTAAGCTGCTATGAACTTAGTTGAGCAAGTGTCCCTTGTGGTGTGGTGGACCATCTTTTAGGCATAAGCCCAGGACTGGTATAGCTGGTTATTGAGGTAGATATATTTTCAGTTTTCTGAGAAACCTCCAGATTGATTTTCACAATGGTTGTACAAGTTTCCACTCATACCAGTAATGAAGGAGTGTTGACCTTGCTCCACATACTCGCCAGTGGGTTGTTTCACCTGTTTTAAAGTTAGCCATTATGGTGGGTGTAAGATGGAATCTCAGAGTTGTTTTGATTTGTATTTCTTGGGTGACTAGCGATGGTGAACATTTCTTTAAGTGCTTCTCAGCCACTGGAGATTCGTCTGTTGAGAATTCTTGGTTTACTTCTGTATCCCATTTTTGGGGGGAGGGTTGGTTTTCTTTTCTTTTTTATTCTTTTTTTTTTTGAGACAGTGTTTTTCTGTGTAGTCCTGGCTGCCTTGGACTAGCTTTGTAGCCCTGGCTGGCCTTGAACACACAGAAATCCACCTGCCACTGCCTCCTGAATGAGGGCATTAAAGGTGTGTGCCACCACTGCCTATTTTTAAATTGGGTTATTTGGTTGGTTGGTTGGTTGGTTGGTTGGTGTTTAATTTCTTGAGTTCTTTATATAGTTTGCATATTAGACCTCTGTTGGATGTAGAGTAGGTGAAGACTTTTTTCCATTCTTTAGGCTGCCATTTTATCCTTTGACAGTGTGATTTGCAGAAGCTTTTCAGTTTCATGGGGTCTCGTTTATTAATTGTTGCTCTTAGTGTCTGAGCTGTTGGTACTCTGTTCAGGAAGTTGTCTCCTGAAAATGATTTCAAGGCTATCCCACTTTCTCTTCTACTAGATTTAGTGCATCTGGTTTTATGTTGAAGTCTTTGATCCAGCTGGACTTGAGTTTTGTGCAGGGTGATTAATATCGGTCTATTTGTATCCTACACACACTCATCCTGTTAGGCCAGCACCACTTGTTGAAGATACTATCTTTTTTTCTGTCGTATGGTTTTGGCTTCTTTGTCAGAAATCAGATGTTCATAAATGTGTGGCTTTATATCTGGGTCTTCAATTCGATTCCATTGATCACCCTGTTTTTATGGCAATACCATAAAGTTTTTATTATTTTTGTTCTGTAGTACAGCTTGAATATCGATTGTGATACCTCCAGAAGTTCTTTTAATACTGCTCTACTCAGGTATTAAAAACAAAGATATCATGGAATTTGCAGGCAAATGTATCAAACAAGAAAAGATCGCCCTCAGTGAAGTAACTCAGACCCAGAAAGATGCACATAGTATCTACTCATAAGTGGAAATTAGGTACAAAGAACAGGATAACCGTGCTATAGTCCACAGACCCAAAGAAGCCAATGAGGGCTCAAGAGAGGATGTTTGCATGTCACTCAGAAGGGGAAATAAAATAGACATCTGAAGTAAATGGAAGGAGAGAAATGGGTGGGAGAAGGTGAGGGGAGAATACCTTGAGTGGTGAGCAGGGATGGGGGTAGAAGAAGGACCAGGAAAGAAAACAGAAATTGCTGGTGGTGGGCATCTTCTGGGACCAGGGGATCTCATGGGAGTCTATAAGGGTGAACCTAGCTGAGACTCCTATCAGTGGGGTATATGGTGCCTCAAGTAGCCTCTTGTAGCCAGGTGGGACTTCCAGTGGAGGGAGCGGGGAAACCAACACACCAGTAAAACCTTCAACCCAAAAATTATCTTGCCTATGAGGAGGTCAGCCATAAAGTTGGACTAGAGCTTGAGGGAATGTTAAGCCAATGACTGGCACAACTTGAAACCCATCCCTATGCTTGCAGACAGGAGCTTAGCATAACAATTTTCTGAGAGGCTTCACCCAGCAGCTGATAGAAACAAATACAGAGACCCATGGCCAAAGAATGGACTGAGCTTGGGGAGTTGTGTGGAAGGATAGAAGGAAGGATGGGGGAGCTGGAGGGCTCAAGGACACCACAAGGAGACTGCTACTAACCTGGGACCAATAGGGGCTCACATAGACTGAACCACTAACCAAAGAGCATACACAAGCTGGACCTAGATGCCCTGTACATATGTAGTAGATGTGCAGGTTGGTCATCATGTGGGTCCGCTAACAATGGGAGTAGAGGCTGTCTCTGCTATCTGCCTTTGGATCCCTTTCCCCTAGCTGGGCTGCCTTGTCTGGCTTCAGTGGGAAGGGATGTCCTTAGTCCTGTTGCAGCTTGTTGTGCAGCAGTGGTTTGGTACCTCCTTCTTAGAGAAGGAGGAAGAAGAAACAGGGGGTGGGGAGGACCCGAGGGTGAGACTAGGAGGAGAGGAGGGAGGGGTCAGGGATCATGCTCTAAGGTGACTAAACAAATAAATGGTAAATATTTTATTACCATTATTAAAGAGATTTTTTGGTAATTATTATTAATAACAGAAACAGCTACTTAATAATCTACTTATTAACTTCCTTATTTGAGTACAGTACAGCAATTCTTGTGTGTAGCATAGTTACCAGTTTACTTATGGGGCCTAGTGATTCATAGACACTTCATGATAGAAGCAACAAAAAGACAGCATGCCCCATGACTAATTTACTATTTTTTTTATTTCACATCTTTCAGAGCTTCTGTATCGTGTGATTACAGGAAGAAGAGAAAATGGAAAAATTAAATTTCTAAATTAAATTTACAAGTTATTTCATTACACATAAAAATTATGGGCTTTGTTTATAAAAGTACTGTAAATTCATTGTAAGAACTGTGAAAAATAAAGAAAAGAGACTAAGGTCATCATTCTATCCTAGTTTGAAGAAAGCTACTCCTCCTGTTTCTTTTTTTTTATTTTATTAATTTATTCATATTACATATCAATGGTTATCCCATCCCTTGTATCCTCCCATTCCTCCCTCCCTCCCATTTTCCCCTTACTCCCCTCCCCTAAGACTGTGACTGAGGGGGACTTCCTCCCCCTGTATATGCTCATAGGGTATCAAGTCTCTTCTTGGTAGCCTGCTATCCTTCCTCTGAGTGCCACCAGCTCTCCCCATCAAGGGGATGTGGTCAAATATGGGGCACCAGAGTTCATGTGAAATCAGACCACATTCTCCACTCAAGTGTGGAGAATGTCCTGCCCATTGGCTAGATCTGGGTAGGGGTTTGAAGTTTACAGCCTGTATTGTCCTTGGCTGGTGCCATAGTTTGAGCGGGACCCCTGGGCCCAAATCTGCCTATCATAACTTTCTTCTTGTAGGCTTCTAGGACCCTCTGGATCCTTCAACTTTGCCATTCTCCCATGCTTCTCTCATCTAGAGTCCCAATAGGATGTCCTCCCCTCTGTCCCAGTTTCCTGGTAAGTGAAGGCTTTCGTGGGACATGCCCCTTGGGCTAGTATGCAGATATAAGTGAGTATATACCACTTGAGTCTTTCTGCTTCTGGGTTAACCCACTCATTATGATCATTTCTAGTTCAATCCATTTGTCCACAAATTTCGAGAATTCCTTTTTTTTTTTTTTTTTTTTTTTTTTTTTTTTTTTTTTAGTAGCTGAGTAGTATTCCATAGTGTAAATGTACCACAGTTTCTTTATCCATTCTTCTACTGATGGACACTTAGGCTGTTTCCCTGTTCTGGCTACTATGAATAAGGCTGCTATGAACCGTTTTCTCATCCTGTATGCACATGAGTGTTTTATGTGTGAAAGCACTGCAGTCCTTGAGTAGAACAGGAACAGACGACAGGAAGAAGGGAGCTCAAGTGCTGAGTTTTTGAGAAGCTCATGTTTGCACAGAGGTTGAGAAATGTGCTTATGGCACGGCCAGCCAGTCATCTTCCACTCACACACCCCGTATCAGAGAAAAGCATATGAAGTTTTTACACACCAGGATGCTTTATTATGACAGCCATTCTGATAATCCTGAACCACAGGAACTAGTTAAGGATATCTTGAAATACATTTTGAGCAACTATTTCCCTACATTGAAGTTATTTTTACTTAAAATAGGTAGATGATTTATTTTTTTCTTTAGCAGTTGCATATGTTATATGACTGGTTTTACATCTTTATCTGAATATTTTATCAACTCAGTTTCTGCTATAATTAAAATTTGTCTTTCAAAACCTCACAAATTCTATTTCTATGACTTGCAGTTCCTTATATTTGAAGAATGAAGACTTAAGATTGTCTTTTTTCCTTTTATTATGAATATATATTCTACCCAGATTTAAGTGGAACATAGTGATTTAAAAATTCTGTCACAATGTATTATCTAGATATAATTTTCTTTGGAGAACACTGACATTTTTAATAGTCTCTAGGTTTCCTTTTCCCAGGGAAGTTTATGCTAATTTTATATATTAGGTTTTCCTCCAAAACATTTAATTCCATCCTTGAGATTACGAAATGTTTTGAAGTTAAGGGTTTCTGTTTTATGATTATGACCGAAGATTCACAGAATGATTTTAGTGCTTACTCACATATGTATATTTTATCACTCATTATGACATCTAATGTTAATGTAAACATTCTACACCTCATGTAACTCTGTCTATATGTATATGTTACTGTATTTAAACATACATTGTAGGGATTATATGGTAGTGTTCATGAAGGGCCTTTCAAATTATGCTGCTAAATAGGAAAGGTCTACCAGCAATGGAAATCTATTGGACACACCCTAAATACTTAGAGAAGGTCTGGCTAACAAAGCAATGATGCACTGTAATGATAGGAAATGATATATCACTGACAAAATAGAAGGCATGTTTTTTAAAGCAAAAATAACAGAAGCCACAAAGGATAAAGCATAAAAATCATATATCCACATAAATAGTTTTTGAAGTTTTATTTATAGACTAAACCCAAGTTGCTCAACAGTCAACTCCTTGGGATACCTTTGTAGAAAAATGATAAAGGAAAAACTTCATAAAATAATTTCATTTACATAATACCTAAGATATATTTTGAGAATTAAAGAATAATTGATAGTGTTTTCATCTAACAAAATTTCACTATAAACTCCTGGCTAGCTTTGAAATCCTAGTCCCCCTGCTTTATCTTCCTGAGAGTACTTGACTTAGGATACCCTGCCTCCTCCCAGCCTTGCCCAGCTAATAGTAATTCGAACTAAGAAAGAAAACATAAAAACAGTATGATTCAAAATAGGCTTAAAAATAACATATGCTGAAATAAATTTAACCTAGGAATTTAAAGACTTATACAATAAAAACCTTCAGCTACTGATAAAACAGGGAATATATCAAAATATAGAAGACTATAGACCTAGGGGAGGGGAATAAGGTGAAAGTGGGAGAGAGGGAGGAACTGGATGATACAAGTGATGGGATAACAATTGAGGTGTAATCCGAATAAATAAAAAAACAAATAAA
This sequence comes from Acomys minous, assembly GCF_964271855.1. Lineage (NCBI taxonomy): Eukaryota > Metazoa > Chordata > Mammalia > Rodentia > Muridae > Acomys > Acomys minous. The sequence goes on from NC_140485.1 coordinate 100,193,488, forward strand.
CATATGTATTTGGTTATTCTATGTAAACCTTTTTAGCACATAAAAATACCTTGTGATTTTAAAATGTTTATTTTAGATAGTCTATGTAATTTTTGGAAGTAAGTAATTGGACAATAGTAAATGCCTAGTTCACATTGATTACTGCCAATTTCAATGCTGATTTTATGTTTGGTTTCACCCCATTTGTTGGAATAACTTTAATTAGAAAATGAAGGCAGTCATTTAACTCTAGTTTCCATCTGCCTCGCCTCCTCAAGAGTCTTTATATTTTGGGTCAATATACAATATTTTACATCTTTGTCAGAATGTGTAATAACATGCTAAACCTGAAGGAAATATAAGGATAATTAAAAGTTTGTTTCTAGTCCATTCACATAAGACTTTATCCCAAGTGAAGTTTTTGAAAGAGTGATGCTCAGATGATGGGGATGTATTGTTGAACCGTGATTAAATACACCCATAGCCTGCTTATATGTTTGGAGGTAGAGTTCACTGTATGTTCATTAGCTTAATATGCAAATGGTTCTTGGTTCAGCTCCCAGCACTAATACTGAGTAAACCAAAACCAGAACTCAAGACATCAAAAATGTACTTACAAGTCTTGCCTCAAATCCCAGCTCTATCCCTACCTATTGGTTTCATTTTGAAATAGACTGACTAAGCACTTCAAGTCTTTGTTTCTTGATACAAAATGTAGTTAAATAATAGAATCTACCTCATCAATTCGCAAAGAATTAAGTGTAGCCATAGACAGGTTCACTCCTAGTGTCTATAAACCCCCTTGTCTTGGGTTCTTGCCAAAACTTTTACTATTAGCCATGCATTTTGTTGTGTGGTGTAGGGAGTAAATCTAAGCAGAAAGCAGTTGTTTACCCTATAACATTTATGGCATTCTTACACCCATGAACGTATCTTTTCATATTCGTGGTTTTGATCGCTCACATGGTTAATTGCACAATAAGACAGTCGTTGACTTTCCCTCTAACAATCTGTATAATTTCTCTAGGTACTTTGGAAGCTCATCAACATGGAAGAAGCTTCTCAGTAAGTACCAAATCAATTGTTCATGTCCTGTAGTTTCTTCATCAATAGAGTTGTATTGTGAAGCTCTGGCAATAGGCAGCAGTGTCACTAGCCTGTATTCTTTTGGGGGTATTTTGGACGCCAACTAGAGGGGATGTGTCTAAAACCTGGTACTGGGATTTTATTTGGCAATGTATGGCTTCTGTGGGAAGAATTCCAATTCAATTCTTTTATAAGAAATATGTATGAATCTTATAAAATTGGTTTAATATGGTTATTTCAAGCATCGTTTGTGTTTCTTATCCATCTACTCATGTCCTCCTCTGCCTTAACCTCCCATCTCTCTCATAATTTTAAACTCCATTCTCATGATTTCCCTTCCCCACTCTATATATCTGTGTTTTACCATCCTTCTCCTTAAGCTCTTTTATGCCCTTCTCTATCAATAGTACTTTTGTAGGGTTTTTTTTTTTTATTCAGAAGTTCCTCCATGTTCAACAAAAATCTAAAGACTTTATGCTAGGGTCCACATATGAGTGAGAACATGCAATATATGTTTCCCTCGGTCTGAGTTAACTTATTCAATATGCTTTCCATTTCTATCCATTTACCTGTAAATTTCCTAAATGTATTTTCTTTCTAGTTGATAAAACTCAGTTATATTTAGGCATCACATTTTCACTATCCATTCAACAGTTGATGGACATTTCATCTGTTCCCATGTCCTAGCTATTATACATGTCTTATCCAAGAGTGAATGGTACAACTGGATCATGTGACAGTTCTGTTTCTCATAATTTTGAGTTCCCTATGTTTGTGATTGATTAGTGTGTCAGCCTCACACAAGCTGAAGTCACTCCCTTTGGAAAGAGGGAACTTCAAATGAGAAAATACCTTAATCATTATCCATTCTTCAACTGAGGGGCATTTAGGCTGTTTCCAGGTTCTGTCTATTATGAATAAGGCTGCTATGATCATGGTTGAGCATATGTCCTTGTTGTGTGGCGGAGCATTTTCTGGGTATATTACAAGGAGTGGAATAGCTGGGTCTTTAGGAAGCCCTATTCCCAGCTTTCTGAGAAAGCACCAGATAGATTTCCAAACTGATTGTACAAGTTTGCATTCCCACCAGCAATGAAGGAGTGTTCTTTCTCCACATCCTCGCCAGCATGTGTTGTCATTTGAATTTTTTATCTTAGCCATTCTAATGGGTGTAATATGGAACCTCACAGTCATTTTGATTTGCATTTCTCTGATGACTAAAGACGTTGAACATTTCTTTAAGTGTTTCTCAGCCATTCGCTATTCCTCTGTTGAGAATTCTCTGTTTAGTTCTGAGCCCTATTTCTCAATTGGGTTATTTGGTTTGGTGGAGTTTAGTTTCTTGAGTTCTTTACATTTACACTATGGAATAGTACTCAGCTATAAAAAACAAGGAAATTCCAAAATTTGTGGACAAATGGATGGGACTAGAGATGGTCATGCTGAGTGAGTTAACCCAGAAACAGAAAGACTCACATGGTATATACTCACTTATAATTGGGCACTAACCCAAAAGGCATGTCACACGAAAATCTTCACTTACCAGGAGATTGGGAGAGATGTGAGGACATCCTACTGAGTCTCTAGGTAAGAGAAATATAGGAGATGGGGAAATAGGAAGACACAGAGGGTCCTAGAAACCTACAAGAAGAACATCATGATGGGTGGATCGGGGTCCAGGGGGGTCTGCTCAAACTATTGAACTAACCAAGGACAATAAAATAGTAAACATCAAACCCCTACTCTGATTTACCCAATGGGCAGGACATTCTCCACAGTTATGTGGAGAGTAGGACCTGACTTTGACATGAACCCTGGTGCTCCATATTTGACCACCTCTCCTTGGTGGGGAGGCCTGGTGGCACTCAAAGAAAGAATAAGCAGGCTACCAAGATGAGACTTGATAGCCTATGACCATATAGTGGGGGAGGAGGTGCCCCTTAGTCATAGACCTAGGGGTGGGGAATAGGGTGAAAGTGGGAGGGAGGGATAATGGGAGGATGCAAGTGATGGGATGGCAATTGAGTTGTAATCTGAATAAATTAATAAAAGAAAAAAAAAAAGAAAATATCTCCATCATATTGGCCCATAGGCAAGAGCACTGGGACATATTTTTGATTAGTGATTTATTTGAGAGTGCCCAGCTTACTCCGAGTGTGACTTGGTTGAATAAGAAAGTGAGCTGAGCAAGCCAGGGAGAGCAAGATAGTTGTAATGTTCTTCCATGGTTTCTGCTTCAGTTCCTGCCTTCAGTTTCCTGCCCCGTTTTATCCTACCTTCGCTTCCCTCAGTAATGGGCTGTTACTGAGACATGTAAGCCAAATAAATCCATTACTCCTGCAGTTTCTTTTGGTCACGGTGTTTTACCAAAACAGTAGAAAGAAAACTACTACACTGCTTCCATGGTTTCTATAATGGTTGTTGAATACAATGGAAGTTGGTACTTGCGTCTACAGTCCTTGATGGTTCTTGGGCTGCCACATCAATGCCAGCATCTGTTGTTTTGTTTTTGTTTTTGTTTTTGTGTTTTTGCATTTTGTCTTAGACATTCTGGCCTGGATAAGATGAATTCTCAAAACAGTTTTAATGTGCATTTCCTGCTGGCAAAAGATGGTGATTACTTTAAAAATATAGTAGCAATTTGTATTTCTTCTTTTGCACAGTATCTGTTTAATTCCATGACCCCTTGTTTTTTTCCTTCTTATTTAGTGTTTTGAGTACTATATATAGTCTAGAACCCAATCTTTTGTCAGAAATACAGCAGGTAACCCCCCCCCCCCCAATTCAGTAGGCTGCTTCTTGATTAATTCTTTTCTTTGCACTATAGAAGCTTTTTAATTTCCAAAATCCTATGTGTTATCTATCCTATTTCCTATATGACTGGAAACCCAGAGATAAAACCAACTTCTACTTTTATTTTTTTTAATTGACATAGAACCAAATATATATACTATACCCCTGGATTAATACAGTGCTCATATATTATCACAGAAGTTTCTCTGTACAGTGTACAATGGTTTACGCAGAAACTCAAAACTTGTCAAAGTGCAGAAAATAGCTGTCTGTGTAGTACTTAGTCACAAATGGGACATTTATGTTACTCCTTCTTTCCAAAAACACCTAGGAACCATTGGGGATAGAAGCATCAGATAAGCCAGAGACTGAGAAAGATCATAGTGAACAAGTGTCATGATAGGAGTATTAGGACATGATAGGAATTCTCAAATCATGAACTCATATCAGCTGTGGTTGCCTGCACAGGAACCATACATCATTAAGTCAGCCAACATTCTGGCCTGCGAGTGGCAAGGCTTCATGAGTCCCACACCTAGCTTAGATGTTATTGATAGCCGATCTTCTTGGGGGTGGGGTCAGTTTGCTTTATGTATGTGGGATCTAGTAGGTTAAGCAGGCTTCAGTGGATGTTGAAACATTCTTGACTATACAGGTGGCTCAAACTGGATGAAAGGCAGAGAGAGAGAGAGAGGAGAGAGAGAGAGAGAGAGAGAGAGAGAGAGAGAGAGAGAGAGAGAGAGAGAGAGAGAACTGGGGAGGCTAGGGAGGTTAGGAGAAAGTAGGGAGTTGAGGAGTTGAGTAGTGGTAAATGTATTGTATATACTTACATTGTCTATTGTATGTATTGTATACACATAAATTCTCAAAGAATCAGTAAAAGTTTTATATTATTTAAAAACAGAGTTAAGTGACCTGGTAATGAATAGAAGGCAGCAAAGTGACTTTGTAGCATGATCAGAGAAAGAACAGACAATGATTAAATGTACAAAGTCTGTAGGAAGAGGCATCCGAGAAAAATAGAAAGATGCAGTAGATGAGAATGGTTGGGATGCCTTGTCAAAATTGGTCTATGGAGCAAAAGACAATATTCTGGCCTCAAGTATACCCAAGTTAACAGAGAGTAAAGGTCTACCTGGTTATGTAAATCACTTGGTGACTTTTATTTTCACGGGTATTTTCTTCAGGTGCTTTCTTCTGTGACTTACAAGAAGAATGAGAAGTAGCTTGCCTCATTGTTCAAACACTGGGAATGGTACAGTGTTGCCTATCTTCTCTTTGTATCCACTGACAATGATGATAATTGGAGTAATTCATCATGGGCGACTTCTGTGTGGCTTAAGATGATTAGCGCTCTTTCTGCTTTAGGATTCCATACACCAATATACATATGTATGCATATAGTATATTAATATATTCCATATATTTCACAAACAGTAATATTTATGATGTAAATATATAAAGAAATGAAAAATTTCTCAGAATAGCCTAGAGTTCACTGGCAGAGAATTACTACAGAAGCTACAGTCTCTAACAAATCCAGAGATATGGCCCATGTGAGAAAGAAACAAAGGTGTCTTTAGTGGCAAAAAAAAAAAAAAAAAAAAAAAAAAAAATCCCACAAACAAGGAAAAAACATCCCCAAAAGACAGTCAAAGAACTCAACAAACAACAACAACAAAGTAAATCCAAGCTTGGCTGTGGGAATACAAAAATAATTAGGAGCTTTTTTCAGAGAGTTGTCTTGACGTGTCAAAGGGGTAGACATGTCCCTCTGGAAAAATGATGAGAAGTTAGCCCAGGGTCCTGCTGGAAATGTGAGCGTGTGAATGATAAGGCATAATAAGAAGTCAAGAAAAGAAAGTAGGAGAGTTTGTAGGAACCAGATCGCAGCCTGTTCTGATACTGGTGACCTGTGCCGTGGGTGTGTTACTTCACTTAATGGAGGAAGTTATTGTACCAACCCCATGAGGACAGTATCTGTGGACTTGATTTCAGTAACAAGAAGGTGACTCAATCTGATTTTCCATGTAGAGAGCTGCACAGAGTGAGCTGACCTGGGCAAAAGCACTTAACTTTATAGTAGTTGTGTGACTGCTCACTGCATTCAGAATAGATGATGATTCAAATTAGTGAGAGCTTAAGCTAGAAAAGAAAATACAGGTACATAAGGTGTGCGTCCTTGCCTATGATCCAGGAAATAAGTACATACTGAAACTAAGAAGGAAAACAATCACTCATAGAGAGACTTCAGCCATGTGAAGGAAAGAGGACATGCTTCCAAGTACTTAAAATGGGCTTAATGAAGATAACAGAGGATAAGTAAAAAAGAACTCCGGAGGAAGCAAAGTTTAAATAGAAAAATAGAATAAAGGGCTAAAGCAAAAAGGGAAGATGAAAAATGGAGAGAGAAGAGCACATGACCCTAAACTGCACCTGGCCCTGAATCCATTCATAGGCGAAACATTACCAAGGCACAGTGCCCATTTATACGTAATCCCAGTTTTTAATTTGCACTATGTGAGCAATCTCCTTAGAGTAAACATGTTAAAGTCAGTAGAATTGTCTTCAAAAACAAAGGTGTTTCTTCCTGGGTTCTAAGTGCACCACAAGATGTTGAGCTATTTCACAGAGATTCACATGTACTGTCTGTGAAACATTTAGTAACAAGAGCAATCCCCAAATGAGATAGTCCAGAAGAGTAACCATAAGGCCATCCGAACCTGAAAGTTTAGCTGTTTCGCTGGAAAAGCAAAGGGGAAGAACTCGTGGTGGTCTTGTTATCTGATATCATCCAGCTAAGAGTTCTGGGCTTTCCAAAAGCATTGTGATAGCACAGCCTGTAAGCACGGCTTATTTGTAGGAGAAGGACAGACATAGTTCTATTTGTGGTGCTCCAAATCCACTTTCTAGCTCAAGTTAATGCTCGAAAATTTATCCCAATGACATAATGCTTTCAGCGGGGTCAGAGAAGCTGAGAAAATATTCTCCAATCCTTGCTGACATTTCCAAACTCCAAATATCCCTTCACATTCTTAAGGTCCCCTCTGGTGCTCCCATGACTTTAATTACTAGGGAGGTGTGGAAATATTAAGCTATAAATAAGATTTGATATCAGAATTCACCTATCTCAGCCCAGGTAGCTTAGGGAAAATGTCCAAAATCGCACTGGTGAGATGGCTCAGGTAGTAAAAATACCTGTTACATAATCATAGGCTCTTCGATTTGGATAACTAGTAACAACAAAAAGATCCCTGCAGTGGCAGAGCTTTCATCTGTGACCCCAGAGCTAGGGGTTGTGGGGAGCAAAGGCAGGTAGCTCCCTGGCTCTTATTGGTTAGCTAACCTTGCTGATCAGTGAGTTCTGGCTTCAGTGGGAGAGTGTTTCACAAAAGTAAGGTAGAGAGCAGTCAAAAGAATCTCCTTGTCTCCACATGCCCATGTAACCACATGCATGCAAGCACCCATCCATACAAGCACATATGACACAAAACATACACATACATACATATACATACATACATACATACATACATACATACATACATACATACACACAAGAAATGGGATAAGAAAGAGGAGAAGGAGGATGGGAAAAGGACAGGGAGGGAGGGAAAGAAAGTGAGGGATGGAGAGAGAGAGAGAGGGAAGAGAGAGAGAGAGGGAAGAGAGAGATCTTAAATCATAAGCTCTGGTCATAAGTTTCATATAGAGACAGAATCAAGGGGGCGAGGGTGGAAAGAGATAGGACATGCATCTCTTTTTCAGTTAGGTGTCTCACTTTGTTCTGTAAGCACAGAACAAAAAGCTAGTTGGAAATAATGTCTATTTAGGTAGTAAGCCATTTTCTTCCAGACAGGAAACATTCACAACCCTTGACTCGGAACATTATGTATCGCAACGTGTTGGGAAGCACATCTGTTTTATAAGACTAATTTTACTTTCTTTTATGCATACGTTTAGATGTCTCTTTGTGTGCTTGTGTGCAGGTAGGTGACCATAGGAGATCTGAAAAGGGCATCCAATCCCATGGAGCTGGAGGTATAGGCTGTTATGAGCTACCTGATGAGTGTTGGGAAGCAAACTCTTTTCCAAATGTTCTTACCTGCTACTCCATCTTTCTGGGTCTCATTACTTCTGTATACCTTGGGCCACAAAATACTTGGCGTACATGATTCTAGAACTGAAAGTAGGCATCAAAGAATTAAATTTAGGAGTTTCAAATTATGTTTTACTTCTCTAGCTGAGTTTCCTTATTAGAGCATCAGTGCTTGAAAGTCCTAGTCTCTGAGTGACCTTTATACACAGCTCAGGAACCATGAAGTCTGCACTCTTCTCCTTACCCTTTTAAAGTACTATTTCAATGCTTAGCAAACACATCACTTACCAGTGGCATCACTCTCATGCTGTGAGAGCTTGCTGTCCTAACTACTTGCATAAATCATGAGCATAAAGAGTTGATCCATTTCCACTTGAGAACTGCATAATCTAATCTAATCATTTGTATTAAAGATGAATGAATGGCTGTAAAATACATTCAGAAAAAAAAAAAGAAAAAGTAAGATACATAACATGCTTTGTTTATAGTATATTATATTATTATATTTGTTTATATTTCATTTAAGTCTTCCTCAGTTCCCTCATTCTCTACTGACTTCTGTCCTAAAATATAGTTTCATCACTTGGTATACATATTAGGGTTCTGCAGAGCAATGGCGTGATAGAGTGAATATCTACCATGCAGACATCTTGTTAGGTTGGCTTTCCTACAAGGGGCTGGGAGTCCATCAATGGTTCTCTGCATGCTGGAGAGGAAAAAACTAGATAGGTGCTCAGCTCAGGAGCCTGGGTGCCTCCGAAGTCCCATTTGGTGATAATGGCCTGGGTGATTCCTGTTGAGCCATTATCTGCAGCCAACATTGGAAAGCCAAAGGAAGTAGGTCCCCATATCAGCAAAGGATGATGATGGCAGTGGCAGTGAGGTGCTGGATCCACGGAACAGACAGAAACGAAGGAGACAAACAAGGAGCAATGCTCTCCTTCCCTCAGACCTGTTCACATCCTGTTGCTTATTTATATCCCTTGTGCTGTAGAGTCTTCCTCCTCTGTTGACCCTTCCTGGAAAGGATGCCCTAGTGCATCTGATTCCCACATCTCTTAGTTTATTCCAGATTCAAACAAACTCATAAGATTAACCATCACACTACATAAATAGTAGACACAAATACAAAAAGTGTTGCCATCTCTCCTGAAGACCTCCAGCTCATATGCACTTGATATCTGGTTAAATCTTGATGCTCCTTTAATTCTGAATCCACACAGAGAATGTAATAAAACGTATCAACACACAGAGAGCAGTTTTTGATTTATAATATTCATTCATCCATAATGATAAGCCCATTTTAGGTATTTGCAATTATTCGTTAATTTATTTAAGAAAGAAATCTAATGGCTGCGTGTGTAGCTCAGTAGTAAAGTGTTTGTATACTAATGAGGCATCTAATGCTGGACACACAGGCTGTGTTCTGGTTTATCACAATTAGAAACTGTGCTCATATTCTTTGGCATCTGTACATTTTGTACTGGTTACATGGCAAATGGTTTAGTTTGCCAACACCTAATTTGGATTGACTTTAATTTTTGGTACTTAAGGAGGCTTTCTCACTCTGCTTTTAGAGTCTACCTTATGCTGTCTCTTGTCCCGAGAGAAGCTCCCTTGTGTTTTGCCTACCTGGGACCTAAGCATCTTGTCTGCAGAGTGTAATTTGATTAAGAGAACAGAATGTATGAGAGCATGCTGCTCATTTGATTGAAATGGTCCGCATGGGCTATGACAGCTGACAGCAGATTTTGGTCCTTCTGTACACTGCCCTGCCATGGATTGCTTCAGCAGATTCTGGTGCCCTGCTCCAGGGTCTCAGCTCCTCACTGTAGCAGTCTCCTTATTGTTTAGCAAACCTGCATGGTTCACATACTCTGGATTAGTACCTGTGTGTGCATGGGATGCTGGTTCCAGGTTCTCCTAGCCTTTTGCTGCATGTCATCAAAATAACCAAGATGATCTGGGGGTTCATAGCCATACCTACAACTCTGCAAAAGATTTCCTGGCAAGTGGTCCCTATTGCCAGAAGACGTACAGCTTGTCCCACCTCAGGTTAGTTGTGTTGTCTGAACATCCATTTTCAATCACCTTCCCTATACCCAAGCTTTGCCTAAGAGACATTAGTTCTTTGCTTGAAGGTCAGCTTTCTGTACGCCATGAATATGTTTTGGGGTGTGTGTTACTTTAACCAATCTTGGCTTAACCATGGAGCATTGCCAAAGTGGTCTCTTGTGGACTTCTTAACCAAGGCACCCACATATATCTAAGGTTCGCCTTTGTAGCACCTAACAATGTACTGCGACCTCCACTTTCTTCCTCTCATTTGCTCCCTGATGACTCTGCAAGTCAGCATCACAATAGACTGTTGAAATCAACTCTGATTATAGATTTGGAGGTGTGTTTAACTTTTTTGTGCACTGGATAAGTTCTCTGGAGAACAGAGTAAGTGTTTATATTTCTTTACATCTTCTCATTTAATGTGTAACAGAGGCCACTGCCATAATAGGAGATCCTCACATATTAATACTTAAGATCAATTTTCATTTAATGTGGATTTATAGTCGCTACAATTTTTATGTTCTTAGCCTTTGCAGATTTCATTCAACCTAAAAATATATGTTCTTTGATTTATGCTTGGCTTAGTATATGGACTTTAATACCAGAGGGTTATTACTGGTAGACTTTTGTAAGTAGATAATGGAAATAGGCAAAAATATGATTTTTCCAAAATGATAGGAATTATTTTTACCTACACATGCACTCACTTGTTCTCACAGTTGCCAAACAACAGATATGTGATTGTTCTCTTATTCTACAAATGGAGAAATGGATGCATATGAAGATCAACCAATTGCCTATTTCTAGCATTTGACCTCTGGCACAATATCAATGTAGTCGTTTGTGCATGAATCACTTCTCAGTTAACTGGTACTTCTCATGGACTCTGTAACCTACTGGATTTGCCATGTGGGCATTGTTTCTATTCATTGAAGAAGACAGGACTTTAGCAGCATGAAGCACTGGGGAAAACAACTTTGGTAGACTTCTTTTCAGATCTGTCCACTGAGTCTGCCCTTGCCATGTGCTCTAAACATTCACACAGCAAGTGGCAAGAATGTTCTGGTCTCCGCAGGAGTTACCGCTGTTGTTCTGAATGAACAATGGGTACTCAAACCTGCCCTCATCACGGAGAAGGTAGATGAAAATTCTCCACAGAAGCGACTCCAAACATGGCCAGCTATGTTTTTATATGAAGGTCACCCCTGAAACCTCATGTGGAGCACTCTCTGCAAAGTAGGCTCAACTCAGTATGCTGAGCTAGACATTGAGAAAAGGACCTTCTACTTCATAATACATAGTAGGCTTGTGCTGAGTTTGATAATGTGTTTATCTTCTTAAATCATTGCAGTGGGCTGAATGATCTCCAGGAGCTTAATTATATTGGTTTTTTTTGGGTCTTCTTTTCTTTTCTTTCTTTCCTTCTTTTTTTTTGAGAATTTTGTATGAGTCCTGTATTACCTTATTTTTCCTTACTACATTCTACTCAGACTCTTCTTGTATAACCAACTCTCTCTAACATTTATGACCTCTTTTTAGTTGTTATTATCACACACACACACACACACACACACACACACACACACACACACACACATGCTGAGTTCATTTACTGTTACTTATATGCATTTATACTTATGCCTGACCACCACAGAAACACACAACTAGTCAAAATGCAAACAACAGGTGACTGTGAGGCACCCAACCCCAGTGGATACACATATGACACCACCTACACCTAAGGCTCAAGGAGCATCTAGCAAAAGGAAAGGTTGTGAGAGCCGGCAACCCAGCACAGCTGCTGCAAGATTTTGCCTTTTGTATCTGATTGTTTGAGGCACACAAGAAATCTTAACACCATGGTCACCTAAACAAGACCTGCACACCAACAACCTCAGGACCCTTCTAAGTAAGTCAGCTTATAATTATTAGATGATTATTAGATGATATGAAATAGGAATATTCAGACACAGGAGCGGAACCTCACAATGGTAGCTTTCCACCTCCCTTATCAGATGTTGTCTCAGATTCCAACTGTATTCTTAAGAGAATCATCTCTCCCCCAGAACATTTTTCTCAAAATGAAGTAAACTGGCTGGGACATGCATTTTCAAAGTAAAAAAAAAAAGTTAAGGTAGTTTCTAAGATATTCTAAAACAAAATCTTTCACGTATTTGGGAGAATTACTAGAATTCAGATCAACTAATCCTGGCAACGATGTTGGGTCCTAGCTAGTGACTAGCTCCAGCAGACACCGTGTGCGTTGAAATGCCTCTTTTGCCTATTTGACCCCAACTAGACCAGTGCTTCCAAGCCAAAGTCAATGTGGAAACGTCTGGAGACACTTTTGAATCAGTGAGAGTGGAGGGAAGTGTGGCATGCTGGGAATGTCTGGAGTGCGGAGGCCAGTGCTGCGGCTAAATATGTTACATACAGGGAGTCCTGCAGCCCTCTAACATGTGAAGCACTTCGCATCCTCAACGGTCAACAGAGTCACTGCTAGGAAAGCCTAGACTGGGCAGTGCATGGGGCAGGCCTCCGATGAGGGAGTGATCTCTGCGTGTGAGCCTTCCCTGTGGTTTGCACACAAACACACTTTGTGTAGTCAGAGCCTATGTAATGACAACGGAATGAGCCGACAGAATGTATTGCTAAGAAGTGCTGTAAACTAGCACGATAATTTAGGTTTAATGAGCCGTACCACCTTCATGAATACCTCCTCCAAACTTTCTCTTAAAACTTTAAATTGAGTTACGGACCCCATCGGCGTAGCACATTTTAATAGACTGCTTTCAGGAAAATTATGAACGTCTTAAGTTGCTCACGGAGCCTCCCTGATCTGAGCCTGCCTTCCTCTCTGGGTTTCCTCCAGAAACCTGCACCTGTGTCTATGGGGCCACGCCAGCTGTTCAGGTGCTGGGATGCACAGAGCTGTTTCCTGCTCAGGGGCCTGCACACATGCTCTTTCTTCCTCCCCTCTGCCTAGAGCAGCCCCTTTCACCAACACACAGCTCTGTGCACCTCCTTGCTCATTGTTCTAGCTGGTATTTCATAAATGCGTTGGTGAGGCTCCCAGCCATGACATCTGTCTGAGCTTCTGTGACACATGAAGGGCAGAATGGACATTGCGTGCCTTTAATTTGTTCTTTTACTGAAATTATGGTTTCTTCATGCCATATATTCTCTTTATTGCTTCCCCTCCCCCAACTCCTCCAAGATTCTCCCACATCCCCCTCCCATCCGAATCCACACCCTTCTGTCTCTCCTTAGAAAACAAATAGCTACCTAAGGAATGATAGTAAAATAAGGTAAAAATAAAAACAAACTGAAATAGGACAAAACAAGGAGAAGAAAATGAGCCAAAGAAAAAGCATAAGAAACACATATAGATGTACACACACATACACACATTTGCACACATAGGAATCCCATAAAAACACAAAACCAGCCAGACATGGTGGTGCACGCCTTTAATCCCAGCACTTGTGAGACAGAGGCAGGCGAATTGCTGTGAGTTCGAGGCCAGCCTGGTCTACAGAGTGAGTTCCAGGACAGGCATGGCTACACAGAGAAACCCTGTCTTGAAAAAACAAAAACAAAAACAAAAACAAAACAAAATTTTTAAAAAACCCTCAAAACCAGAAGCCATAATATATTCACAGAGGACCTAAAAGGTTAAAAAAAATGCTCTGACAAAGAACCTCCAAAGGTACCACTGAGCTTGCTGTGGGTTGGCCATCTACTGCAACACATGGGGATTGCCCTTTTGAGTGGTTTTATCCCCACCAAGACTCTGTTGGCAAGAATTCATTTTTTATTTGTGAGTGGTTATCAGTTGCAGGCAGCTGCTGGCTTAGGGCTGGTGAACTTGTGTGTACTTTTCCTTTCAGCTCTAGGCTTCCATCTGGTGCAGGTCCATGCAGGCCCTGTCCATGCTGCCATGTTCTCTCTAAATGCACATGCATGTTGGTCCTGCTGTTTGGAAGGCCTTGTTTCCTCGGTGTCCTCCATCTCTTCTGGCTCTTAGAATCATTCTGCTTCCTCTCAGTATGAGTCTTGGATCCCCAAGGGGAGAGATGCTATGGAGACATCCCAGTCAGGACTGAGTGGTACAAGGGCGTTCACTGTCTACACGTTGCCTGGCTGTGGATTTCTGTATTTGTTTCCATCTGCTGTAGGAGGAAGCTTCTCTAATGATGGAGTACCAAGGAACTGATCTAAGACTGTAGCACAGTGTCTTTAGGAGTCATTTTATGACTACATTTTTAGTACATCAACAGTGTTTGCTCGTGCAACTTACCGAAAAGTGTCTATTTTTAATTCTTGTATGTTTGTGGATTTCTGAATGACAAAGGTACATTTTATTTTTATTTTAAAAGAACAGATGACCTAAACTTCCAGACCTACTACATTTTGAGATATAGTCATTTCAGTATTCCTATCAACTTAAAGTCTTATGGCAGACCTTGACAACTCCTTCTCACATACTGTGTCATGGCTTCTCTCCACTGTCTAAGTCTGTGTCTTCCCAGAGTCAGTACTCCACATCTATTTGTGGAATATGCAAATGAATCTCCTCTGTTCCTCTGAGTCACTGGGGAGGGGAATGCCCCTGTGCATTGTACAATTGCCCCTTCATTCTCCCCTAACCCCCAGGCACAAGAAAAAAATTGGCAACCTAGCAGAGGAAGTTTTTCAGTGGGGCACATGGATAGGTGTCCTTGACTGGACTGTGTGTTTTCTGTGTAGCAGAAATTAAACAGTTAACTAAAGCACTTCGTTCAAGAACTGCAGGCAGTTTGACCTAAGACTGAGGCTTTTGTTGCCTTGCTCTGCAGGTGCCTCTAGGAGAGGATCCTTTCCTTTATGGGACAGCAAGGTCAAGACAGAGGGAGGCAACTATTTGCTGAAGTGTTGATAAAAAAGACTGTACAATTAAGATACTCTAAAAAAGAAAGCATAATAATTTAGCTTTTCAGTCAGAGTTCACTTGCTCAGCAGTTGCACTGGATTGCTACCTATCATGGTAAATGATGAAATTACAGAGTAACACTATCTCACAAGGTTGTTGTGAGGGTAAAAGTGCTAGAAATTGGGAGGAGACACCATCTTCATCCACCACAGATTTGATTTGTGTTGTCTTTAAGAGATGTACTGAGATTAGGGATTTTAGAGTTGGGCACGTAGGCAAATAGTGGCAAGATTTAACAAGAGGATTTGAACATGTGTTACATCAGCACACAGACCCACTTTCTTGGGGTCTAGACATTATTCACCCTCTGGGCCCATCTCTTGATATGACTATCCCTTTTTATTCAGTGAACTATGGTAATACACCATTTCCGCAACTCCAGAAAGCTCCACTGGACAGGGTGCCATTGCTTTACATATAGCACAAATACAACTAGTCCATGGAACACAAGACCTCTGTAATTGTTTATGTCTGTGCTGCATAATAAGGAAGGCACTAGCTGCATGTGTTTAGTAACTGCTCAAAATCTGACTAAGAATTGGGTTCTTAATTTTGTGTAAATAAAATCTAATTGAATTATTTAATGAATTGTGTGTGGCCGGTGTGTGTGTATGTGTGTGGCTATTAGTTATCATGTTGGATGGCACAAATGCAGCTTATCACACATTTTTAATTATTGATTTGTTCTAAAAGAAATCAATTAATGCTTTGTGTTTGGTTAATGAATAAAATCTAAGTCTTATTTTAGGTTGGTGATGAGAATGGTGGATAGCTGGAGAGTTTTAAAAAGGAAAAGTGTGGGAATAGAAAATTACTCTGTTTTCAAAGTGATTATCAGCAAAGATGAGCACATGAATACAGTTCCCTGAACCCATTTTTTAAAAGCCAAGGATAGAGATATAGATAGTCTCCCTTATATGGGACACTTAATGTCCCAGCCCTTGGAAGGTCACGACGTGTTGATTCCTAGGGTTTGATGGCCAACCATCTGGCCTGACCTGCTTAGTGAGTTCTAGGACAAAGGTGCTGTCTCTAAGAAAAGGTAGATGGTGCATGATCAATTATACCCAAGGCTGGCCTCTGTTCTCCACATGCACCTGCATAGCTGTACACATGCACACACACATACACACACACACACACACACACACACACACACACACACACACACACACACACGGAGGAAGTGGAGATGATGTGATTGTCTTAAAGTTTCATGATGTTTAATACAATTTTAAAGTCCAAGAAGAAAGATGTGAAAATGAAGTTTCCTGGTTTTAAATCTTTTTTTTTTTATCCCAGCTCACACACCCATAGCAACTTGTCTGCCTTCAGAATGTTTCTAGCTTCATTGAGCTGAAAGACATTTCCTCACCGTGTTTTCTCCTCACACTAACGTGCTTTTGCTTTGTTAGATTTAATTATATCTCCCCTGAAGGCACATGGAAGTGAAAACATCCAGCAAACATGTTCCACTTCAGAACTGTTCTTCCCCCAAAAGGTATCATTTGTAACTAAATAAACATAACCACATTGTGATTTAATTAACAAGTCACAGCAACCAACAAAATATTAAATCTGTGATTTATTTTCATATAATGGGAATGGCAGACCTCTTTCAGATGAGAATTTAAAGTGAGGGAAAAATCAAATGTAGCTGGCCTTTGTCTCTACATGTGCTGATGTGCTGTCACAAACACACAATTCTCTCTCCATGGAATAGAGATCTGTTTTTCAGAGATGAGAACTTCCTGCCTGCTAATATGCTTAGGCATCATCTCCGGATGCTCAGCTTCTCAGGGACTGGACCACATGTTAACACGGCATGACACTCATCATAGGGGCTGTTTCTGTATTAACAGCATCATGTAAAGTCTATCAGAAACCACAGGAAAGACATACACATTGTATAGTAAGTTTACCATGGATAGAATTTGGAGTTCTTAAATAGAGTGAAAAAAACTTCTGAAATGTTTCTGTTTGTGGTGGAAATCATCAAGAGGTTCCTCCCTCCCTTTCAGCCTTCCCGTTAATGTGGGTGAGGTTGCCACAAAGGGACATGAAATATTATGACTCAGGAAACTAGGCAGCACAGAGCTTTGCTTCATGGGCTTCATGGTAAAGAAAGCTGGTTTAAGTACTGGATTTGAGAGAATTATAAACTATAGGTCTAGTTCCCAGCCAGAGAGCATTCATAGAAATTCTGAAAGGTCTAATACTCATTTCCCTTCATACCTGATAGTCAACAATCCTCTCCATCCACTGTCCTTTCTGTCTCATCTCATCCCCGCCCTTTTATCTGCAGATTTATGAACAGGCTTAGAATATAACTATGCAAAGTAGGTAAATGGTGGTATGTAATCTTCTGCTACTCTCAAAAGTAAGACTTACTAACATGGAGAATAAGATGTGGAGACAGTGAGCAGTCGCTTTGTGTCAACAGAAGGATTTGGATTAAATTTCAGCAGATGGGATGGCTTGTAGGAAAATTGTATTTGATTTGGAAGAATTAGAAACTTCATAAAATATGATTTTATATTTGACAGATACTGGCAGAAATTTCTGGACCACTCAGTAGAAGAAATCAGAGTAAGACATAAAAAAGAACGCACACACACACACACCCACAAACACACACACTCAGGAAGATATAAAAAATATTCTCTGTCCAGAGATGAGGAAAATATCAAGGGCAAAGGAAGAAAAGTAACACACTGAGAGCTCGTCTAGCATGTATATACTATGTGCTATGCTTCTTGGGGAAGCAAGTAGAGACCCAGGCATCTTGAGAAATGTGAAAGATGGCTTGATTCATTCATTAATTCACTCACCGTGCTTTACACTGATCTATAAATTGCATTATATTGGAAATAACATTAAACTGAGGAATTACAGAGAGAGGTGAAAGAGCTTTTAGATAGTTTCTTTAATGGGGATGAAGACATGAATTTGTATATGAGAAAAGTATGATTGAGAGTCAGGAAATAGGCACTCACATGACCTCCGCTAGCCGAAAACTCCTTATGTAGATGTTACTGGCCTCGAACTCCTGATATTCCTCCTACTTCTCAAATGCTAGGATTATAGCTGTTTGCCATCCAGGTTGTCTGGAATGGCAGAATTCTTCAAATAGTAGAAACGTTTACCTTAAATGAACATCATCTTTATGTATTCTTTTACAGAGTAACTTGTTTAAATTCACAACAACTTATATATTATGAAAAATATCTTTTAAAATATGTGTATCTTGCTAAATGGATGAATTCAGTTGATTATCATACATATGCACATTATCTTACTTTTTCGTAGTTGGTGTTAGTTACATTGTGGGTTCTTTTTTTCCAGCCTTCTTCATCATTTTCTTTTTCCCTTTACACTTGCTAACACTAGATATGAGAGAACAAAAAGGATAGAGAGGAAATGAAAGAAAATCCTGAATAAATTGATGGGGTAAAAAAGGAGCAACATTATTATTAGATTATTTCCTGTTCATTAGAAGCAGTTCACTCCTTGGGGGTAAGTTTGATATCCACCATCAGGATATTGAGTTTCTTCTTCTTGCTTCTTCTTTGAGCATGACTACTTAACAAACCATGGCCAACAGAAACCATCTGCCAACCAACAGCCCACTCTACCTCTTGGGACCCTAGTATTTATATATACTCTGAGAAGTCCCCTGAATTAAACATGTCACACCATCTCCAACACTATGTGCAGTGGGGTAAAACCATGCCCCTGCAAGAGCATGAGATAAGTCATAGTCAGCTGTCATGAAGCAGCCCCATATCCCCACACCTGGGATTAAAACAAAAATATATTCTTATACCCTTCCTGTGACTTTAGAGAATCGAAAATTGAAAACTCTCACTACAACTTTTTGATTGAAATACCACACTTTTAAAAAATTATACTTGCTCAAATAGTTCTGAACAACGGAGCACAGGTTTAGTAAATACAGATACTCAGTTGAACAACAGAACAGGAAAAATGCATTCTTCCAGTCTAAATGAAATTTTGACTCTTGACCAGTATCTCCTTAAATCCACACCTTACACACTTTGTCCCCCAAACCATCATCCTGTTCTTTCTTTCTCTCTCCATGGAATGGAGCTAGTAATGGTCTTACAAGAATGATCTAGCAAGGTGTGATACTACATTTCTTTAATCCAGGCACTTGAGAGGGAAAGGCACACAGATTTCTGAGTTCACATCCAGCTTAATCACATGGAGAGGGGACACAAGACTACACATTGAAGACACAACAATGACTAACTGCCAAGAAACCTTCAATAGTTCAACAGTGGCATACTTATTTAAAGGTAACCAATAACTCTTTATTAGATGTACAGACCATTAAATAAGAGACTATCCCATGGCTGGTACGGTAAACCTAGTCAACTAACCATGGTTGAAAAGTTCATAGACCTTAGAGGAGAATCTATCCCTGTCATTTTCCTAAACCAATATAATTCCTAACTGTTCTAAGTGCTTATTCCTACACCCATAGATAAGTAGCTCTTGCCTTTATCAAAGAAAGTTCTTTTTCCAACAGAGAGGAAATTGATCATGTAATGCTCAGCTCCAATTGATATATCTACAATGTAACCCCTACACCCACAGCTCATGGAAAATGGTAAAGATGGGGCAAAGAGATTGTAACAACCAGACAATCAGTATACTTGTGTGCTAGATAGAATCTTTTAGACAAGACAGAGAATCTGTGCCCATAAAACCTCTTACTTAGGTTACCTATATGAGACCCTGTGTAATGACAATACCTGGTGACATGCCAGCCTGTGTTAGGAAATTTCACCAAGTCTCAACCTGGAGTAAGAGCTGCAAGCCACCAGAAGCTGCTGAGAGGACAGTCCAGTCTTCTCCTGGCATGAAGGATCTCCCTGATGAGTTAGCGAATCCCAAGTGGTTAGCCCTAAAAGCAAGTATTTAAGAGCACCACTAAATGGACTGCGTAGGATATAATAATACACTCCCAGTTATCATTTACAAAATTCTCAAAAGTAAATTTAAAATATTTAAAGAGAAAATCAAAGGAAAATTCAGTAAGAAGACACCAATAATTTGAACATCTTCCTTGAAAAATGAAATCACAAGGACAGCTTTGGAGATCAAAGGTGTGTGACTGGGTTGATTTTTACTCTTTCCTTTTGGTAGCCTGCAGAGTACCTTCTCATACCAAAGGCACTAGAATGTAGCCATGAAAGTTCCATATAGGCCACTAGCCTCACCTCTCCACGTTCAATGAGTTATGTGGGTGTTTTATTCTCCAAGGGGCCTTTCCTTCTGTCAGTTTCTACAAAGCAAACTTATCTTGGCAACAAGCTGGGTTGTTTGGGACTTGCATATGATCCCTTTGGCCACCAACTCAATTGGATATAACCCCTTTCTCTGTACCCAACCTCTCTAGGTCTGAGGATTGTAGCTTGGTTATCATTTATTTAAATTCTAATATCCACATGTAAGTGAGTACATACCACATGTATCTTTCTGGGTCTAGGTTTCCTCCTCAGTATAATTTTTTTCCTAGTTCCATTCATTTGCTTACAAAGCTTGTGGGTATAACCAGCCAATGTCTGATTTGACTGAAGGCCCACTCCAGAAGGTGGGACCTATATTTGACATTGCTTGAATGACTTAGAACCAGAGACTAGATAGCCCAGACACTTAGGGTGAGATCAAATACTACTTGTATATATATAAAAAAGCAGTCATTCAAAACTCTTTATAAGTTGGAGTATTATCCTCAGCCTTCTGATGCAGCAGACATATTTGTGAGGAAAGAGCTACTAAGGACTTTCTTACCCTGTCTTGGCAGAGTTTGGCTTTCAACTCTTTCTGAACCCAGACTTGCCCATTTTTAGGCAGAATTCTGTCTATGATAGAAATGAAGACATTTTGCCCAGTAGCTAGTTTGCCACATTTGAAGCCATCTCCATAAGGAGGTTCTTTGACGCTCATCGTCTTCTTTGTGCTAGGCTGGATATTACCAGGAGTTAACCTATCTCCTTTTCAAAGAATCTGTAAAATAATAAAAACACCTTTAAATGCCTATTCTGTAGGACACAGGCAGCAAACTGTTTCTGTCATCTTCTCATTCCTGAATCTGCTAATCTGCACTTCTGATTCACTCAGGTAATTTGTTTTATTCCTTCTCAAGTCCCTGATGGGGTTGATGACCAGATAGTTTAGTTTTATAATTAAGCTTAGTTGTTTAGGGGTTAAGATGTTTTAGGTGTAGATAGATGTTTTAAGTTGATAATCATGAGATATGGTAGATATTGAATTACATTCAGAATTTTAGACTCACCAAGATATGAAAGGTGTTTTCTCCAAGGCTGCCAAACACAAATAGCTAAGACACTATGAATGTAACACTTACATAATTCCAGATTGTTTTGTTGTTCTTCTTGCTGTTGGTAGTTCATTGTACATATGTATAATAATATAAATGTCTATGTAAAATATCTAATAAAAATTATTAAAAGTAAAATAAAATTACTTCTAATGGCATTTTGTTACATTCATACATAGATCCAGGCCTTATTGAGCTATCGTGAGAAAAGCTTCTTCCTTCAGCAGAAAGAAACAAATACAGAGACCCACAAATAAGACATCTCTGACACACGCACACACACACACACACACACACACACACATGCACACACACACACACACACACACACACACACACACACACACACACACAGAGCTCTATATGAGATGTCACCATCGAATACTTCTCTGAAGAGCTCAGGGACCCCTATGAAGAGAAGGCAGAAAGAGTGTAAGAGCTAAAAGGGTTGGAAGAAACCAGGAGAAGAAGGCTCTCTAAATCAGCTGAACAAAGATCATATAAACTCAGAGACTGCATCAGCAAGCCCACGATTGATACGGGTTCGCACAGGTCATCTGGGAACATATTTTAGCTTTAAGTTTAATGTTTTTATGGGACTTATGAGTGTGTAAACAAGTGGATCTCTGTTTTTTGTGCCTTCTCTTGGGTTACTTTCTTTTTTGTTGGTTTGCTTTGTCCAACTCTGGTGTGTGATGGGTTTTGTTTGTCTCAATATGTTTTATTTTGTTGTGTTTGATTATTATCTCTTAGAGCCTGTTCCTTTCTAACAAAAGACAGAAAGGGAATGAATCTAGATGGGAGGGATGATGTGCAGGAACTGGGAGTATGGAGGGAAAGGAAACTGAAATCAGGATGAATTTTATGATAAGAAGAATAAACTTTTAATTTAAGGGAAAGTAAAAAAAGATAAGTAAAATAGAGTAGGGGTGGAGAGAGAGATTGACATATCAACAGGATCAGATGAGCATAAAAACAAGAACACTGGGACTCTAGGTGCATGTGATGAAAGCATCACACTTGTAAGCTAACAAACTATAGCATGGACTGAGTGTTGTATACATATATTTATTAAATAATTAGGAACCTAGATTTAGGCCAGAATTCATGCTGCTTATGAAAAACAAACCTAACATTCCATTTCTTTTTATTTGAAAGACGTCAGAGCTTTTACCTGGGTCAGTTTTTTCCTACCCTGAAAAGTGATTTGACAATGCACGGAAACATGTCTTGTTGATATACCTGGTATAGGTAGTGCTATTGTGTTTAGTGAGTAGACGCTAGACACGTTGCTTAATACCCTCTGAAGCCTAAAATAAACCCTCACCATAAATAATTAATCAGCCATATCATATGGCACATAGTTTGAAAACCCATATCAGGAGACATCTAGTTGAACTCTACTGAAATGTCCTGTATTTGCAAATGTTACAGTTGATTTAGCTGTCCTTTAAGAAAAAAGAGGAAAAAAAATAGAGTCAGAGTGTACAATGTAGAAAATTGAAATCTACATTTAGAAGACATTTGTCCCTGTGGTAAATTGCAGAGAATTCTTCCATTTAAAAGTATCATTAGCTTAACTGTGGCTTACTCATCACCAAAAATGCAATTTATGTTGAAGTGGCTCACTTAGATCCCAGGTAGTCCCATTAATCTAAAGCTGCAAATTCTTAAAATAGCCAGTATCTGCAAGTATGCTTGGTCAGCTGTGAGTGTTAGAATGGAACCTCTTGGTCATTAGTTCCTGGAGAAGACAAATATGCTTTCACATACACTTATGAAGATACATGATCACACCAACAGTATTCGTACTAATTAAAATAAGTCTCAAAGATTTGAAGAATATTTTTTTTACTTCTGATGTAACTGTCATATTATCTTAGACAAGATTTAATGTGATCTGAATTAGGTTATTAAGCTCTATGAAGAGTGAAGGGAGGAAAAACAACAGAAATGTTTCAAAGAGAGAAAAATTTTACTATTTAGTGACTTGAAGGCTGATACAAAATGTCACCTTAGTACATTTATGAGGAAACTACTAAAAGAAATCTGTTAGGATCAATATCCATATTTCTAATCTTCTTCTGAAACTCAGTAGATTAGAGTAAGTGCATGAAGGAACAGATAGATAGACCTGGTCATGGATAGTAAGACAGATAAATCATATAAAAGGTAAAGCGATTCTCCAAGATATTAATATGAAGTAAAACTTGTAAATATGTATTTATTGTGGTCAATATTTTGGAAATCCAGGAACTCATAAACTTAAAATATTTAATTAGAAGATGGAAGCATTGATTACACACTGTGTCTGATCAGCCAGATAGCAATAACTGCACAGTGACCTAAGGACCAAACTGAGAACTACAAAACACCAGTTCTAGTGATTCCCAGATAAAAGGCAATCACAGGTAGGTCCAGCCTTGAGCAACCCAGCTAATCCACAGAAAAGTACCTGGATACCTAAAGACAAGTGTACAGTCTCCAAAGTCTAACCACTTGCCTTCATACATACATGCAGTACTGCTTTCTGGGAATGGGAATCAGACTCAACTGGATACTACAAAACACAAGTATTGATTGTTTTCTGCCCTGAGGAGGTTGGTGGGGCCACCAGAACAGCTCTATGCTTGGATATCTTTCTGTCTGATCCCCAGCTGCTTGGCCCACATGGGTCAGAAACAGGGAGTAAGCAGAGATAGTGAACCTGGAGGATGTGATTTGGGTGTGAGACAAAAACCCAATTGTGTATTCCTACTAATACTCTCAGACTATTAAGGAACACCAAACCTGCTAACACAGAGACATCATAATGGGAAGAGGTCAGCATAAGAACAGATGCAACAATTCCAAGGGCCATTTGACATGAGCAGAAACTAGCAGTCCTACCACAGCAAGCCCTGGAGATACTATCACACGTGATGCACAAGATGCATAATCTGAGATTATGAAAATGATAGAGGAAAATAAATCTCTCAAACTAGAACAAAAATATACAAAGAAAGAGGTGAAAGAATTGAACAAATCACTTAAAGAAATTGGTGAAAAGCAGGAAATTATAGTCAAACAGGAGAAGAAAATGAACAAAAGGATTCAAGACAGAGAAGCAATAAAGAAAACACAATCTGAATCAATCTTGGAAATGGAAAACCTTGGGAAGAGGACAGAAACTACAGACACAGCATCACCAACAGGGTACAAGAAACGAAAAAGCGAATCTCAGGAGTAGAAGATATGATTGAAGAAATTGATAAAACAGTCAAAGAGAACCTAAAATCTAAAAAGCTCCTGACACAGAACATCCAAGAAATCTGGGACACTCTAAAAAGACCAAATCTAAGAATAATAAGAATAGAAGAAAAAGTAGACTCTAATCTCCATGACCCAGTGTATTTTCATCAAAACCATAGAAGAAAACTTTCCTAACCTAAAGAAAGAAATGCCTATAAGTATACAAGAAGCCTACAGAACTCCAAGTAGATTATACCAGAAAAGAAAATTCTCTTGGCACATAATAATCAAAACACTAATGTACAGCACAAGGAAAGAGTATTAAAATTACAAGAGAAAAAGGCCAAACCACATATAAAGACAAACCTATTAGAATTACACCTGACTTCTCAACAGAGATAATGAAAGCCAGAAGAGCCTGGATAGATATCACACAGACACAAATAGACAGCAGATGCTAACCCAGACTATTCGACCAAACAAAACTTTAATCACCATAGATGGAAAAAACAAGATAATCCATGACAAAAGGACATTTAAACATTACTTAGCCACAAGTTCAGCTCTATCGAACATACTAGAAGGAAAATTACATCCCAAGGAGGCTAACTTTACCCAGAAAACAAATAACCTGACATGCACAAAACCAAAAACAAAGAGTACTCTTCTCTCTCTCTCTCTCTCTCTCTCTCTCTCTCTCTCTCTCTCTCTCTCTCTCTCTCTCTCTCTCTCTCTCTCTCTCCACCACAAACATCCATAAAACAGGAACCAAAAACCACTGGTCACTAATATCTCTCAATATCAATGGCTTCAACATTGTAATAAAAACATAGACAAACAGAATGGATGTGAAAACAGGACCAATCTTTCTGCTGTATATAAGAAACACACCTTAGCAATAGAGATACCATTACCTTAGAGTAAAGGGCAGAAAAAGGTGTTCCAAGCAAATGGACTCAAGAAGGAAGCTAGAGTAACTATTCTAGTATCTAATGAAAGAAACTTTCAACCAAAACTAATCAAAAGAGAATGGGAAAGAACACTTCATACTCATCAAAGGAAAAAGACACCAAGATTACATCTCAATCCTGAACATCTATGCACCAAATGTAGGAGCATTCACATTCATAAAAGAAACATTATTAAAGCATAAATCACAATCATATCCCACAGATTAATAGTTGGAGACACATTAATTTCTCCAATAGACAGAACATCAAGACAGAAAATAAATGGAGAAATAATGAAACTAATAGACATGAATCAAATGGACCTAACAGATATCTACAAAACATTTAATCCAAACATAAAGAATATACGTTCTTTTCAGTACCTCACAGAACTTTCTGCAAAATTGATCATATGCTTAGTCACAAAGCAAACCTCAACAGATACAAGAAGATCAAAACAATCCCTTGCATTCTATATGATCACCACAGATTAAAGCAGATTAAAGCTGGAACTAAAAAACAACAGAAACAACAGAAAGCCTACAAACTCATGGAAACTGAACAACTTCTATTCAATGAATTCCAGGTCAGGGACAAGATAAAATAATATTAAAGACTTCCTAGTATTCAATGAAATTGAAGACACAACATACCTAAACTTAGGGGACACAATGAAAGCAATGCTATGAGGAAAGTTCATAGCACTAAGCATCTTCATAAAGAAATCAGAGGAATCGCAAATTAACAACTTATAAGCACATCTGAGAGATCTAGAACAAAAGGAAGCAGACACACCCAAGAGGAGTAGATGACTGGAAATCATCAAACTCAGGGCTGAAGTCAATAAATTAGAAACAAAGAGAACAATTAAAAGAATCAATGAAACCAAGAGCTAGTTCCTTGAGAAAATCAATAAGAGTGACAAATCTTTAGCCATCAAACTCAAATGCAGAGGGAGAGTACTCAAAGCAATAAAATCATAACATAGACACTGAGGAAATCCATAGAATCATTAGGTCTTACTTCAAAAGCCTATATGCCACAAAATTTGAAAATCTAAATGAAATTAACAATTTTCTTGATAGCTACTAGTTACCAAAATTGAATCAGGATCAGGTAAACAACTTGAAACTTAAACAGCCCCAGTATCTTCTAAGGAAATAAAAGCAGTCACCCAAAGTCTCCTAAGCAAAAACAAAAAACCCGAGCCAGACAGTTTCAGCACAGAATTCCACCAGACCTTCAAAGAATACCAATATTCTTCAAACTACTCCACAAAATAGAAATGGAAGGAACATTACCAAACATATTCTATGAGGCCACAGTCACCTTGATACCTAAACCACACAGACTCCACAATTTTTCTTACGAACCTTGATGCAAAAATACTCAATAAAATACTTTCAAACTGAAACCAAGAACACAGTAAGATATCATTCACTATGACCAAGTAGGCTTTGTCCAAGGCATACAGGGTGGTTCAATATATGGAAATCCATCTATGTAATCCTTCAATATAAACAAACTGAAAAAAAAAAAAACACATGATCATTTCCTTAGATGCTGAAAAATCATTTGACAAAACCTCACACCCATTCATGGAGAAACCATGGATACAAGGCACATACCTAAACATAGTAAAGGTAATATACAGTAGGCCTATAGCCAACAAAAAAGTAAATGGAGAGAAAGTTAAATCAATTCCACTGAAATCAGGGACAAGACAAAGCTGTCCATTCTGTCCATATCTCTTCAGTATGGTACTTGAAGTCCTAGCTAGGGCAACAAGACAACTACTGGAGATCAAGGGAATAAAAATTAGAAAGGAATAATTTATGGTATTTCTAGTCATGGATGATATGATAGTGTACATAAGTGACTCCAAAAATTCTACCAAGCAACTCCTAGACTGATAAACACCCTCAACAAAGTGGCTGGATACCAAATCAATGAAAAAAATTAGTTGCCTTCCTGTATACAAATGACAACAGGTTAAAAAAGAAATTAAGGAAACTACACCTTTTACAAAAGCCACAAATAATATAAAGTGTCTTGCTGTAACTCTAATCAAGCACATGAAAGACTTGCATGAAAAAAAAACCTTCAGTTTCTGAAGAAAGAAATTGAGGAAGATATCAGAAGATGGAAAGATCTCCCATTCTCATGGGTAGAATAATAAATGTTGTAAAAATGGCCATCTTACCAGAAGCAATCTTAAGATTCAATATGAGACCTATCGAATTACCTACACAATTTTTTACAGACAGACCTTGAAAATTCAATTCTCAACCTCATATAGAAAAACAAAAAAATCCAGAATAGTTGGAACAATTTTGTACATTAAAATACCTTCCAGAGGAATCTCCATCTCTGATCTCAAAATGTAATATAGAAGAACAGTAATAAAAACAGCATGGTACTGGCATAGAAATAGGCTGATTGATCAATGGAATCAAATCAAATAATCAGAAATAAGCTC
Source organism: Acomys minous (assembly GCF_964271855.1). NCBI lineage: Eukaryota > Metazoa > Chordata > Mammalia > Rodentia > Muridae > Acomys > Acomys minous. The sequence goes on from NC_140485.1 coordinate 100,221,508, forward strand.
ACACACCTATGGACACTTGTTTCTTGACAAAGAAGCCAAAATCATACAATGGAAAAAACATAGCTTCTTCAACAAATCGTACTGGTCTAACTGGATGTCTACGTGTAGAAAAATCCAAGTAGATCCATATTTATCACCCTGCACAAAACTAAAGCTCAAGTGGACTAAAGACCTCAACATAAAATCAGACACACTAAATATGTTATAAGAAAAAGTGGGGAAGAGCCTGGAACTCATTGGCATAGGAGACAACTCTCTGAATAGAATGCAGATAGCCCCGACTCTAAGATCACCAATTAATAAGTGGGACTTCATGAAGCTGAAATGCTTCTAATGGCAAAGGACACTGTCAACAGAACAAAACGACAGCCTGCACATTGGGAAAAGATCTTCACCAACATCACATCTGACAAAGGGTTAATATCCACAATATATAAAGAACCCAAGAAATTAAACACCACCAAATCAAATAATCCAGTTAAAAAATGGGCACCGAGCTAAACAGAGAATTCTCAACAAAGGAATGTTGAATGGCTGAGAAACACTTAAAGAAATGCTCAATATAATTTTTCATCAGCGAAATGCAAATCAAAACAACTCTGAGAATAGTGCTACTGCATGTGGTATAGACCCAGCTATACCACTCCTAGTCATATACCCAAAAGATGGTCCAACATACAAAAAAGACATTTGCTCAACTATGTTCATAGCAGCATTATTCATAATAACCAGAATCTGGAAACAACCTAGACGTCCCTCAACTGAAGAATGGATAAGTAAACTGTGGTACTATTCAGCCATCATGAACAAAGAAATCTTGAAATTTGCATAAAAATGGATAGAATTAGAAATGAGCATCCTGAGTGAGGTAATCCAGACCCAGAAAGACACTCATGGTATATACTCACTTATAAGTGGGTATTAGCTCAATATAGGTGTCCTCTGAGAAACTCTACCCACTGGGAGATTAGGACAGATATTGGGACTTGCTGCTAGACTCTGAACAATGTGCTGAGAGTTGAAAAGAAGATTTGAGGGATGGAAGGAGCCAGAGGGGTCAGGACTTCCACAAGGAGACCATTAAAACTGGTGGATCTGAATGCGGGAGGCCTGCACAAACTATTGCACCAAGTAAGGACAATGCATGTAGTAAACCTAGAACCTCTCTTCAGAGATGGCCATTGTATAGCTCTTTCTCCATGGTGGCGGGGAGAACAAAGATTGCCTCTGGTGCTCCTGATCTGATCACTTCCTATTGGTGGGGAGGTCCGTCAGGCACCCAGAGGAATGGGAAGCAGGCTATCCATATGAGAACTGATAGTCTGTGGTCATATGGTAGGGGTTTAGGTCCCCTTCTGTCAGAGATCTAGGGGAGGGGAAGTGGGCAGAAGAGGAAGGGAGGGTAATAATGGCAAGATAAAACAAGGGGATAGCAATTAGGATGTAATATGAATAAATTATAATAAATAAAAAATTTTAATTATCTTTGCCTTATTATTACTATGTAATGAATTTTGTTTTACTTAGTAAACTTTTTTTATACAGTGCATTCTGTTACAGTGTCCACTCCTCTCAGATCTCTCCAGCTTCCCCTCTCCCACATATGTACTCCTCCATTTTCTTTTCAGAATGGAGCAGGCCTTGAAGAGACAACAGCCAAACAAGACAAAACAAGATACAATAAGCCAAGCCACAAACTCCTCATATTGAGGCTGGGAAAGGCCATCCAACAGTAGAAAAAAGGTTTCAACAACAGACATACTTTATTCTTATGTAATTTGACTTTCTTTTGTCCATTGTTTCAAAAAAATTTTTTAGAGTGTTGATGATATCACTTGGGGCAACTTATCTGTCTTCTTTGTCTTGTCCTTGTGCACAGAATACTGCTTTCATCATAGATATTAGAGATTCAGTTGTAATGGATTCTGCCCTAAGGACTGGAGGAAGTCCATAGTTTCTCAAAACAGAGAAAAGATAAACAGTACCAATTTGGTGATGTGACAGTAGCTTTGAGAAGTCGCCACGAAGAGACAACCATTGTCCAAGTAAAGGAGTACTTAGCAAATGCTTGAAATGTTTCTAAGAAGGCTAGGTTGCAGAATTTAAGTTGGTTTCAAACAAGATGAGAGAGAAAGGGAAGCCCATTTTGGGCAGAGGGGAGAATAAAATGAAATGTTTCCATGTGGCAAGAGTGAAGAGAACAGAGAAGACCTATAGGACTGTGACAGATATAGCAGAAACCAGGGGTCAGATCACATTGCAATTTAATCCCAATTGCAGTGAGAGATCAAGAGGGTGATATTTAGGCATTAGAATGCATTAATCAGAGCCTTTTTTTGGAAGGAGGCTTATGAAGAACATATAGAAGCAGTGCAAGGTCAGTCATGTATCCAGTGCACTATAAAACCATATTGTCTGGACAAGAGTAATTGTCCAACTTTGAGAAGAACAGTGGGAAGATTTTGAAAATAATTAGGGTGTAAATGTACACAATTTTTTGGTTACTCATATATGAGTGGTGGGGGACAAGGGGCAGGCAAAACGATTTCTATCTGTTTACTTTAGAAAGTGGGTTAATACAACATCACCATAGAGGCAAATGTAGTTTCTGGGGAAAACAGTTTCTGTGAGAAGAAGATTTTCATTGGTTATAGTGGACTTGCAGTTGTGTGATGACTGCCCATAAAGTTTTTTCTTATTTATTACCATAGAGTCCACTCTCAGGTACCTTCTTAAGGCATATTTATGAGGATAGTGACAATGAAATGGACATTAAGTTTTAAACATGAGTGGTGCAAACAAATTCCCATGGTAGTATTTCAGAAGTGTCAACTCAAAAATTATCAAAAAGATACAACATCATCTTTTCAAGCCAATTAACTAATAAATTTATATATCCTCAGACACATACACATACATATATACATGCATACATACACTATTAGAAATGTGCTCACTGGTTCATATATTCATTGGCAAATAAGCAATGCCCTCATGACCTTTCATTTCATAGCATAAAACTAAAAATATAAGCATTTTTAAATTTATTTTTATTTTCCTGATACAGTAAAAAAATCATTATTGTTATAATTATTCCGAAACTATTTCTTATTTGAAACTAATGCACAGTAATAAAATACTATTTTGCTTCAAAATTAATGATTGCTTATTGCTAGTTAAGAGAGTTCGAGGCTAATGAGATATGTGGTTGAATTTTTAAATTTTAGCCAACAATGCTAATTGTGCACTTTAATGATAACATAAATATATTTTGCTAGTCTGTGGAACCGGGGATGTTATTCCAATTGTAATAAGCATACAGGCTTAATTTAGAAACTATCTAAAAAGAATAGTTCACAGGAATTGTCTTCCTAGGTCTGGATGTAAATATTTTTATTTAGGTTTTATCTTTTGTTTTGAAAGACCAAGCCATCTTAATTTTTTTTTGTAACATGAAGTGACATATAAAGCCATATCATTTTGATTTAAATATTCCATCATGACCCAATAGGATAAAAATTTCAGAAATGACATTCTTTTTAGCAATCTGTCATTTTCAAAGCCTCAAAAAGTGTGATGGCTCAGTGGAGGGAGTGTGCCACTCAGGCCGCAGCATGTGTGGGCATGTGTCTCCCTTTTAAATCCAATTCAAAGAAAATGTAAAAATCCTCAAACACAGCAGAAACTGTGAATTCATAAGTTATGCAATTAGATCCCTTTCTGTGGCATAAACTGTGCCTAAGCTTTCGTAAAAGAAGATGTCAGCACTGTGAAGGTCAAAGTTTCTTGGCATCAAATAGATCAACTGCTGAATTGTTTATATTCATGTTAGAAAAAGTGCATTGCTGTAAAAATGTTCTTGCAATCTGAAGAATTTGACACCGGAAATAACATTTTCTATTTAATTAAGTGTGGAGGAGGCATTTATAGATAGACAAGAATAGATAGTGTTCTTATATTGCATCTACAATGACCTTCATTCTCCTTTGAAATCATCCACCTGAAGCTGAAATATTTGGCAAAGAAGGATATTTGTCAATAGATTCATTCCCTAAAGTTGAAGCTTGGCTTTAAGCTTCATGGTTCAAGTGAAATCATTTGTTGGATTCGTGATAACTTAATGATTTCTTTTGCTGGATTAGATTAGTCTTTTTTTCTTTTCTTTTTTAAAAATTTAAGTAATTTATTCAGATTACATCTATTTGTTATCCCCTCACTTGTATCTTCCTGTTCTCCCCTCCCATTTTTGTCCTATTCCCCTCCCCTAGGTCTGTAACAGAAGGGGACCTCCTTCCCTACCATATAATCGCAGCCTATCAGGGCTCTTTTTGGTAGCCTGCTTACTCTTCCTCTGAGTGCCACCAGGCCTTGCCACCAAGGGGAAGTAGTCAAACAGGAAGCACCAGAATTTATGTCAAAGTCAGTCCCCACTCTCCACACAACTGTGGAGAATGTGCTGTCCATCGGCTAGATCTGAATAGGGAATCCTATGTTTACTGTATGCATAGTCCTTGCTTGGTACAGTACTTTGAGAAGATACCCCAGGGCCCAGATCTGCCAGCCTTTCTGTTTATGCTTGTAGGTTTCTAGGACCATCTGGATCCTTCTATTTCCCCATTCTCCCATGCCTCTCTCACCTGGAATACCAATCTTATGTCCTAACATTTATCCCAATCTCCTTCTGGGTGAAGACTTTCAAGGGACATCCCTGTTGGGCTAGTGTCCAATTACAAGTGAGTATATACCATGTGTATCATTTTGGGTCTGGGTTAACTCACTCAGGGTGATCATTTCTAGTTCCATCCATTTGCCTGTAAATGTCAGAATTTCCTTGTTTTTAATAGCTGAGTAGTATTCCACAGTGTAAATGTACCACAGTTTCTTTATCCATTCTTCAACTGAAGGACATCTAGACTGTTTTCAGGTTCCGACTATTATGAATAAGGCTGCTATGAACATGGTTGAGCATATGTCCTTGTTTTATGGTGGAGCATCTTTTGGGTATATGCCAAGGAGAGGAATAGCTGGGTCTTTAGGGAACCCTATTCCCAGTTTTCTGAGAAAGTACTAGATTGATTTCCAAAACGGTTGTACAGGTTTGCACTCCCACCAGCAACGAAGGAGTGTTCCTCCTTTCTCCACATCCTTGCCAGCATGTCCTGTCACCTCAGTTTTTTTTTTTAATCTTAGTTATTTTGATGGGTGTAAGATGGAATCTCATATTCATTTTGATTTGCATTTCTCTGATGACTAAGGATGTTGGGCATGTCTTTCAGTGTTTCTCAGCCATTCAATATTCCTCTGTTGAGAATTCTTTTTTTAATTCTGAGCCCTATTTCTTAATTGAGTTATTTATTTGGTTTCTTGAACTCTTTATACATTTTGGATATTAGTCCTTTGTCAGATATAGGGTTGGTGAAGATCTTTTCCCAGTCTGTAGGCTGTTGCTTTGTTCTGTTGACAGTGTCTTCTGCCTTACAGAAGCTTCATAGCCTCATGAGGTCCCATTTATTAATTGTTGACCTTAGAGCCCGGGCTGTTGGTGTTCTGTTCAGGAAGTTGTCTCCTGTGCCAATGAATTCTAGGCTTTTCCCTACTTTTTCTTCTAACAGATTTAGTGTGTATGGTTTTATGTTGAGGACTTTAATCCACTTGGACTTAAGTTTTGTGCATGGTGATAAATATGGATCTACTTGCATTTTTCTACATGTTGACATCCAGTTAGAACAGCACCATTTGTTGAAGATGCCATCATTTTTCTAATGAATAGATTTGGCTTCTTTGTTAAAATTCAGTGTTGATAAGTGTGTGGATTTATTTCTGGGTCTTCAACTTGATTCCATTGATCAACCAGCCTATTGCTAGGCCAGTACCATGCTGTTTTTTTTCCTCCTTTATTAATTTATTCTTGTTACATCTCAATGGTTATCCCATGCCTTGTATCCTCCCATTCTTCCCTCCCTCCCAATTTCCCCTTATTCCCCTCCCCTATGGCTGTTCCTGAGGGGGATTACCTCCCCCTCTATATGCTCATAGGGTATCAAGTCTCTTCTTGGTAACCTGCTGTCCTTCCTCTGATTGCCATTACTGTTGCTCTATAGTACAACTTGAGATCAGGTGTGGTGATTCCTCTGGAGGATTTTTATTGTACAGGGTTGTTTTAGCTATTTTGGGTTTTTTTGTTTTGTTTTGTTTTGTTTTTCCATATGAAGTTGATAATTGATCTTTTAATGTCTTTAAAAATTGTGTAATTATTTTGATAGGGATTACATTGATTCTGTAAATTGCTTTGGTAAGATGGCCATTTCTGCTATTTTAATTCTACTGATGCATGAACAAGGGACATCTTTCCATCTTCTAATGTCTTCAATCTCCTTCTTCAGAGATTTGAATTTTTTTTCAAACAAGTCTTTGACTTGCTTGGTTAGAGTTGTTCCTAAATACTTTATATTACTCGTGGCTATCTTGAAGGGTGTAGTTTCTCTCATTTCTTTCTCAGCATGATGGTCATTTGTATACAGGAAGGCTACTGACTTTTTTGATATAATTTTGTATCATGTCACTTTGCTGATGGTGTTGATCAGCTGTAGGAGTTCTCCGGTGGAATTTTTAGGGTCACTTATGTACACTATCATATAATCTGCAAATAGGGATAATTTAATTTCCTCCTTTTCCATTTTGACCCCCTTGATCTTCTTTTGATATCTTATTGCTTTAGCTAGAATTTCAAGAACTATATTGAAGCAATATGGAGAAAGTGGGCAGCCTTGTCTGATCCCTGATTTTAGAGGCGTTTCCTTGAGTTTTGTTCCATTTAATTTGCTGTTGGCTATTGGCTTGCTGTATATAGTCTTTATTATGTTTAGGTATGTGCTTATATCTTTGATTGCTCCAAAACTTTAAACATGAATGGGTGTTGGATTTTGTCAAATTCTTTTTCAGCATCTAAGAAAATGATCATGTGGTGTTTTTTTCTTTCCGCTTGTTTATATGGTGGATTACATTGATGGATTTCTATATATTGAACCATCCCTGCATGCCTAGAATGAAGCCTACTTGGTTATGGTAAATGATATCTTTGATGTGTTCTTGGATTCAGTTTTTGAGTATTTTATTGAGTTTTTCTGCATCAATGTTCCTAAGAGAAATTTGGTCTGAAATTCTCTTTCTTTGTTGGGTCTTTGTGTGGTTTAGGTATCAAAGTAACTGTAGCCTCATAGAATGAATTTGGTTATATTCCATCCATATCTATTTTGTGGAGAGCCTGAAGAGTATAGGTATTAGCTCTTCTTTGAAGGAGTTGTAGAATTCTGCACTGAAACTATCTGGCCCTGGGCTTTTTTGGTTGGGAGACTTTTAATGACTGTTTCTATTTCTGTAGGAGAAATAGGACTACTTAATTTGTTTATCTGATATTAATTCAACTTTGGCAAGAGGAATCGATCAAGAAAATCATCCATTTCCCTTAGATTTTTGAATTTTGTATATATAAGCCTTGGAAGTAAGACCTAACAATTCTTTGTATTTCTTCAATGTCCATTGTTATGTCTCCCTTTGTATTTCTGATTTTGTTGATTTGGATAGTGTCTCTGTGCCTTTTAGTTAGTTTAGTTAACTGTTTGTCTATCTTGTTGATTTTCTCAAAAAACCAGCTCCTGCTTTTGTTGATTCTTTGGATTATTATCTTAGTTTCTAATTTATTGATTTCACCCCTGAGTTTGATTATTTCCAGCCATCTACTACTCTTGGGTGTTTCTGCTTCTTTTTTTCCTAGGTCTTTTAGATTTGTCATTAAGTTACCTTTAAGAGATATTTCTAATTTCCTTATGAAGGCACTTAATGTTATGAATTTTACTCTCAGCACTGTTTTCAATTTATTCCATAAATTTGGGTATGCTGGTCCTTTATTTTCATTGAATTTTAGGAAGTCCTTAATTTGTTTATTTCTTCACTGACCAAGTTGTCATTTAGTAGAGAGTTGTTTAGTTTCCATGTGTGTGTAGGCTTTTTGTTATTTCTGTTGTTGTTAAAGTCCAGCTTTAGTCCATGGTGATCTGAAAAGATATAAAGTATTATCTCAATCTTCTTGTATCTGTTGAGGCTTGCTTTGTGATCTACTATATGATCAATTTTGGAGAAGGTTCTATGAGTTGCTGAGAAAAAGGTATAATCTTTTGTATTTTGGTGAAAAGTACTGTAGATATCTGTTATATCCATTTGAATCATGGGGTTGGTTAGTGTCATTGTTTCTTGGTTTACTTTCTGTTTTGATGAACTATCCTTTGGTGAAAGCGGGGTGTTGAAGTCTCCCACTATTAATGTGTGGTGATTGATGTGTGGTTTAATCTTTGATAATATTTCTTTTTCTTTTACAAATTAGGTGCCCTTCTATTGGGGGGGTATATATGTTCAGAATTATGATGTCATGTTTGTTGACTTTACCTTTGATGAGTATGAAGTATTCTTCCTCATTTCTTTTGATTAATTTTGGTTGACTGTCTATTTTATTAAATATTAAAATGACCACACCAGCTTGCTTCTTGTGTCTGTTTGCTTGGAATACCTATTTCCAGCCTTTTATTTTATTTATTTATTATTTATTTATTTATTTATTTATTTATTTATTTTACCCTGAGGTAATGTCTGTGTGGCTGAGATGTGTTTCTTGAATGCAGAAGAATGTTTAGTTTTGTTTATGTTTCCATTCAGTTAGTATGTGTCTATTTTTGGAGAATTGAGGCCATTAATGTTGAGAGATATAAATGACCCAAAACTGTTAAGTCCCTTGACACTGTTTTGCAACAGTGAAGTTATCTATTTCCTGTGTTATTTTGGTTGTGGTTTGTCACTTGGGTTGGCATTTTCCTTCTAGTAACTTCTGTAGGGCCAGATTTGTAGATTGGCACTGTTTGAATTTCTTTTTGTCATGGAATATCTTGTTTTCTCCATCAATGGTTTTTGAAAGTTTTGCTGTGTATAGTAGTCTGGACAGGCATCTGTGGTCTCTTAAGGTTTACAGGACCTCTTCCCAGGTCCTTCTAGCTTTTATGGTCTCTTCTGAGGAGTTGAGTGTAATTCTGATAAGTTTGCCATTTCATGTTACTTGGCTTTTTTCCCTTGCCACTTTTAAAATTATTTCTCTGTTCTGTACATTTTCTGTTTTGATTATTATGCTGCAGGAGGATTTTCTTTTCTGGCCTATTCTATTTGGTGTTATATAGGACTCTTGTATATTTATATACATCTCTTTCTTTAAATTGGGAAACTTTTCTTTGAAGATTTTGTTGAAGTTATTTTCTATTCTCTTTCTTCAATTCCTATTATCCTCACGTTTTATCTTTTCATGGTGTCCTTGATTTTTTGGATATTTTGTGTCTGTTATTTTTCAGATATAAAATTTTCTCTGATGGTTGCATCAATTCTTCAATTGTATCTTCTACTCCCAAGTTCTTTCCTCTATCTCTTGAATTCTGTTAGAGAAGCTTGCCTGTGCATTTCCTGCCCTTTTCTCTAACTTTTCTTGTTCCTGGCTTTCTTCTGTCTGTGCTTTTATCATTGTTTCCATTTCCATCTTCAGATCTTGAACTGTTTTATTGATTTCCTTCTTCTAATTGTTTGTATTTTCCTGAATCTCTTCCAGTGATTTCTTCATTTCTTCTCTATAGGCCTCTTTAATGTCCTCAATCTGTTTAGCTGCATCTTCCTGCACTTGCTTATGGATTTTATTCCTTTCCTCCATTTTAATCTTCATTACTAAGGATTTGAGGTCATTTTCCTGTTCTTAAGTTGTCTTTGAGTTCCTAGAATTGAATTCTTTGGGATAGTTGCATTCTGGAGATGCCGTATTGTTTTGGGTTTTGTCGTTTGTGTTTTCATACTGGTCTTTAGTCATCTTGCTGTCTCTGATATTGTGAGGTAGTTTGTTTTTGAGTGTCTATAGGTTGGGAACCCTCACCTGTGGGAATCAGGAAACCCTTCCCTAGATCAAGCAGGTAACCTGGTCTCAGCTCCAGGGGACTTTGCTTTACATCCTGGCCTCCCCACTGGGTCAGCTAGTGCTGATGCTGGTTCTCTGCAGCCCATGGATCAGTTTGAGGTAGTGTAGGTATAGCCACTTATCCTGCCTTTGGCTGAGCTTTGAAAACCCTGCCCTTGGCACTGTGGCTTTGGGGTCCTAGGCTCAGTTCACCCTAGAGTGCTAGAACCACTGCTGGCTTGTGACAGTTGGCTAGGCTTCCACAGGGTTTGTTAAGGCAGTTCAGTTCCTTCTGAGAGTATGGGAAGGGCTCACTGGGTTGGGGTTGCTGCCCAATATCCTCAGGCTAGTTCTGTCCCTCCTGAGAGCTGGGTTGAGGCTGCCGGTTAGGGTTAGGCTACTGCCCAATCAGCTTAAGCCAGTTCAGTCCCGCCCAAGAGTGTTTGAACAGTTTCCTGGGGGAACTGGCTAGGTTTCTGTCTAATCCTTTCAGGCCATGCCACCTTAGATCAGTCAACCTGAGAATGTTGCTATGCTCTGTAACTGGAGAAAGCATCCATAGCTGCCTGGGTCCCTGTATGGGCCCTGTGTCCCTCTGTTGACTGGCAGGATGACATGAGGTCAGATCTATCCTAGATCACACTCTCAGCTTTCGCTGAGGCTGCAGACACAGATGCTGCTTCTCTGTAGCCCATAAATCAGTCAGAGAGGGAGAGAGAAAGAGTGCAGGTACATCATGACATGATATATATCCATGCTGGGCTTTGGATACTGTGCCTACGGTCAAAAGGTTCTGGACCTTTCTGTGGACTGGTAGGGAGGTCTGAGGTCAGATCCACTCATTTTCCTGGGTTCTCCCCGGGCCAGCAGATCCATACTCTGGTGCTTTACCACTCACAGCTCAGTCCCACATACTGAGTCCATGATACAGAGTGGAGTACAGCTTACAGGCAGGTAAGGGTTCAGACTCTGGGGAGTGGGCACCCATCCTCCGTGGACCAGTGGGCCTGTACTCTGCACTGTGTGAACTCCTCTCACTTAGGACTCTCCAGGTATTGTAGTCTGTAGCTCCCAGCTGGGTACCTAGTCTCTGTCCTACAGATCAGATACCGTGTGTGTTCGGCCCTGCCATCTTGGATCTCTGGATTAGATTATTCTTAACATTTGCTCACCATAAATTGGGTCCAAACTATAGGCCAGGATTTTCACTTTTTATGAAGCTTGGGTAATTCAAGTATGTAAATGAGAAACCAAGATGCCTTCCAAATGTTATAGGAAGCCCCTTTGTGTCACAGAGTCTCATCTTTTCAATGGTGTGTAGATAAAAGCCTTAAGTTGCTTCAATTTCCATTCCATCATCAAACTTTCCAGGTTTATTAAGCAGCTCACTGCAGCTGATGTTCTTCACTGGGAGTTTCCTGGATGAATAATGTTGAGTAACCTTTGTGATATTTCTTTGGCTTGGTTGTTTGTGTTCCACTCTAAAGTCATATTTTCTGCTTCTTTGTGCTTTGGTACTGATATAAAGATGTTTTCATTAAAGACACCTCCTGCCTCACACTCAAATCCTGCTGCTGATTCTTGCTGCAGAATTTGAGAAATCTGCAGACATGTCTTCAGCATGGGCAACACCTCCTGTGATGCTGTGTCTCAAAATGCCTATGAGGGGGTCAGGATCTTGAGTAACCCCTCAGATCACTGAACACCTTCCAACATACCCCTTGTCATTTGCTTTAGGATTTAAAATACAGAGGAAATACAGACATCCACAGAATTCAAAGAAAATGTTACCCCAAGTACCATGACCAATAATAACTGATAATGAATATTTAAAATGGACATGGTTAACATTATTTCTTGTGAAGTTATCCTCAAATTCTCATGGGTATTTAATTATAGCCGTGTTAATGGTAGACTTGAGAGGTACAAGGGAGGAGGGGCTCTACATTCCCACATTGTTCCAGATCTGCTGAGGTTTCATAATCTTTCCAATTATTTTTATTGAAAGTTATTTCTGCAGATGAAAGGAAAATAATGATTTACAGTGTGGAGTGGCTAGCCAATTCACTCTGTTCTTGACTTCCATGAAACGGCTTCCCGAAAGATTCATTCTGAGCTACCAACTCCAGATATAACTGTATGAATGCCTGTCTGCAGCAACAACTATCTGCTCCCTAGAGGCAGGTAGTCTAAATAACCCTCTAGTTTAATTTTACCATCTGTAATGCAGGGATACCAGCAGCATCAACAGCAAGGATATGAGATAACTGAGAATATCCTTCTAACTAGCACTTCCCATGTGCTCATACTGTGGAACGCTTATGATTATTCACTACTTTATTGTTTTAAAGCTTATAATTTCTCCATGGCCATCTTAAGTTAGTTTTTAAAAATTTAAAAAGTTTAAATCAATTAATTCATTTATTCACTTTACATCCCAGTCATAGCCCCCTCCCTCCTCACCTCCTCTTCCTACCATTCCTTCTTCCTCCCTACATCACCTCTCCCATGCCACTCAGAAAAGGGAGCCCCCAAAACCTGCCCATCTCAGCATATAAAGTCCCATGAAGACTGAGCACATCCTTTACCATGGTGACCTGGAAAGGCAGCCCCACCAGTAGGAAACGAAAAAAAATATCATGCAACAGAGTCCTTGTCAAAGACAGCCCCACTCCCTTTCTAAGGGAGACATATGAAGACCAAGTGGTCCATATGGTACATATGTGTAGGGGGCCTAAGTCCAGTCCATACTTGGGTCTTTACTGATGTTTCAGTCTCTGCAAGACCCCTGGGCCCAGGTTAGTTGGCTCTGCTGGTCTTCTTGTGGATTTCCTGTTCCTTCTGGGTACTTCTATACTTCTTCTCACTCTTCAACAAGCTGCCCAATCTCAGCATTTGTTTTGGTCAGTTGTAGGGTAGGTCCTCTCAGAGAAGAGCTGTGCTAGACTCCTGTCTGCAAGCATAGCAAATTTTCATTACTAGTGTCAGGGGTTGGCTTTCTTGTGTGGTGTGTCCAGGCATTAGTTGGAAATTTCCTTAATCTTTGCTCTTTCTTCATCCTTGCAGATCATGTAGGCAGGTAAATTTTTAGAATTTTATCCTGAAATAATATTACATTAAAATTGTTCATATATAAAAAATGGTCATTAATATATCACTTAATGATGAGGATGTATTATGGAAAATATGTCATTTAGTAATTTCTTTGTTGTGCAAATCTTAGGCTACAATCCTGTGTAGCGTGGTGGTATTAGGCTTGACATTGTAGGCAATGCTTATTCAATGGTATTGGTCTATCAAATATACATAAGTATAAAAAATAGAGTCAAACAATGGCACAAGAATTTTAAAAGCTGACAACTTTTATAGAACTCTTCCCATGGCTTGGATCTTAATATTCCCTCAATTTTAGATCCACTATTTCCAATTTCCTACCATCCTCCTCTTAAAAGATTTTTGTTTTATTTACCAAGTCTATATTGAGTAGGTAAGAAGGGAAGTATTTGAGTGAATGCGGACTCTCTGTCTACTCTTCCAGTTTCCAAACTTTTCACCCTTAATTTTTGCTCAATATTTATTCATAGCTACTAAAATAATTTTATCTTCACACTTTCTTTTATTTTTGTTTCTGATACTATGTCTTCTTTTAGTCAGTAAGACAGAACTTGTTGTTAACTATGCTGACTTTCAATTTTACAGTCTTAAATAATGTTTTAGTTGTTTTTCTGCTCCTATGACCAGCAGCATGACAAAAGACACTTTTAAAAGAAAGCATTGAATTTGGGACTATTGGTTTCAGAAGGCAATAGAGTCCATGGCCATCATGACAGTAAGCATAGTAGCTTGAAGGCAGGTGTGGCATTGAAGCAGAAGCTGAAAGCCACATTGTGATCCACAAGCCAGAGGCAGCAATAGGTCTAACTGAGAATGTTGTGGACTTTTGAAACCTCTGATTACACCTTCTGTGACACACCTCCTTTGACAAAGCCACACTCACTAATCCTTTGCAAACAGTTCCACCAGGTAGGAATCTAATACCTCAGATGAGGTAGCCTGTAGAGACCATTGCCATACAAATTACAACAAATAATATGAGGCATATTTCATTAATACCAAGCAGAGTTCTTTCAGAAATGAATAGTCGTTTTGGAATAAATGTCCGACGATGGTTGTGATGGTTGAAACTGGAGGAAAAGGGAACCCAAGGGCCTGGGTTCTGAAGGTAAATTAACAATAGCACAAGTGATGCAATAATGTGAAAACTGTCTTCCCAAACATTTAAAGAAATCTAGTGAAATATAAAAAGTTATGAAGAATATTTTATTCTTTTTCTGATTTTTAAAAATTTTATTTTATTAATTTATTCATAATACATCTCAGAGGTTATCCCACCCCTTGTATCCTCCCACTCCTCCCTCCCTCCCATTTTTGCCTTAGTCCCCTCCCCTATGACTGTTCCTGAGGGGGATTACCTCCCCCTGTATATGATCATAAGGTATCAAGTCTCTTCTTGGTAACCTGCTGTCCTTCCTCTGAGTGCCACCAGGTCTCCTCCTCCAGGGGACATGGTCAAATATGAGGCACCAGAGTATGTGTGAAAGTCAGACCCCACTTCCCACTCAACTGATTTAATATGAAGCACTCAGTTTTCCCTCAGATTTTCTGTATATGTGTTGTTCTTAACTACATGGACTGTGCAGGAAGGAACCTATATTTTCTTTAGTTTCTCTCAGAATACTTAGCCTAGGTTCCCCACCCCCTGTTTGCTGTCATGGAGAAAGTGGAACTAATAAGGTCATGAAGAGCTGTATGCAAGTCACAGGAAACACAGACTTCAGCTATCAGAATAGTCCCTGGTAAAAAACTAAACATTAACTTTATTATGTCAGAGCATATCTTTGTTCTGAGCTCCTGATTTGACAGAATTTCTTGGTAGGAAAATAATCTTCAAAGGGATCATAAGGGCAATCGTTTGAGAAATTTTCAAGTTAAAATCTTATAGACTTCTCGTTACTGAGTTCATCATTTTCATGAGTAATAAGGAATGATTCAAATATTAATAAATATCTGCAACAGTGGTTCTAAATGTTCCTAATGAAAGCTGGGAAGCTTTGTTACAGAACCTCATGCTGTGGTGTTTCCAAACATAAAATTATTTTTATTGTTACTTTGTAACTATAATTTGATACTGTTATAAACCATAATGTAAATATTTGATATACAAGATATCTGATATGTAACCCTCAGGTTGAGAAACATTAAATGAAAACATTTCACTTACATGGTTTCCGAAAATAAAACATTATATATATATATAGTTTTTGAAATATAGTTTTTAAAGCATCTCTCTTTCTCTTACACTCTCTTTCTCTCTCTCTTTCTCTCTCTCTCTCTCTCTCTCTCTCTCTCTCTCTCTCTCTCTCTCACACACACACACACACACACAAATACACACAATCCATTCATCCTAATAAAGTTTTTATATGAAAATGTTTATAAGCATTTTCTAGATATTTTAATATTAATATGGGTTTTTTGTTGTTGTTCTTTTTTAGCAAAATTGCATTCTGTGTGGTCATTGGAGAAATGTGCACTGGTTTGCATTGTTTTAGTCCTGGTAGTGTTGCTTGAACAGAATTACCTTTGGATTTATGCCTTCAGCCTTTGCTGAGGCATGGTACACAGAGCAGCTACAGGAAATGCACTATCATAGTAATTGCAAAAATCATTTCAAACACTTGTTCAGTGTAGTCTTCTGAGGAATACCAAGAAAAATGTTTTTTAATGTCGTACAACAGAAAAAAACAAAAAAGAAAACCACTAGATTTATTTTGAGCCAATGGTTTGTATTTGTCTTATAGCTGGTTTGAGTTGAATGGTGGGTAGGCATCCTCTTCACTCTGGTACCTGTGGAGCTATGCTGGCCGGGAACTGAGAAATAGAAGACAATAATCTCTACTTTCCAAGCAAGAAATATTGCAATTTGGAGAATTGGAGGTTAATAACTTGCTGGAAATCTCTCTTTGGGTTATGAGGATTGACACTACAGATTTCCACCTGA
Source organism: Acomys minous (assembly GCF_964271855.1). Taxonomy (NCBI): domain Eukaryota; kingdom Metazoa; phylum Chordata; class Mammalia; order Rodentia; family Muridae; genus Acomys; species Acomys minous. The sequence goes on from NC_140485.1 coordinate 100,237,545, forward strand.
AAAAGAAGAGCAACACTCAAAGTCAGTGGAAAGATTAGGTCTGTGCCAACATCTGCCTGGTTTCCATTTCACAGCTTCTGTTTTGAGTCATCTTACAAATGTGCCTGTTTCCTCTTTGCAGAGTAATCCGACAATGAGGGAGATGGATCATGAGCTATACATTTTCAAATTTCTCTGTGGAATAAATAGAACTTACAAACATCAATGCTAAGGTTGAATTGCTTAAGGTAATTAATGACAACCAAACACCCAGTTAATTTTGCTCTCTTCTCACAGAAAACAAGATCAGGAACCACAGTGTATGTAGTCTGTGTTCAGTTTCTGTCAAATTTTATAGGTGAATTTAAACTACTTTGATTTGTCTGTTTCAACATTCTATTACTGTGACAAAATACCTAAGCAAACAACTCAAAAAGAAACAAAAACATGTCATTTCACAGTTTCCTTTCCACTGTTTCTGTGATGAAGTAGTGCATTATAATAAAAGCGTGTGGTAGAGAAACATCTGTTCATTTCATGCTGGGGAAGGTGGCACAGGAGAAGAGGTAGTGAGACTGGACTGGTGCCTGACATCTTCTTTTAGGAAACACCCTCAATTGCCTAACTTCTCCTGTTTGCTCACTTTCTAAAATGTCTATCACCACTTACTGGCACCAGTGGTAGGAAACCAAGCTTTCAATACAAATGATTCAATATAATCATAATCATCATTATCATCATCATCATTATCATCATCATCATCACATACTTGGAATAATAATAATAATAATAATTATTATTATTATTATTATTATTATTATTATTATTACAGCCATAGTAAACCCAGATTTATTTGTTTATCTGGAGACAAAATTTAATTAAGCATTTCAGGCTATACTTGAACTTATAATTCTAAGTGCTGGAACAACAGTTGCTTACTTACATGTTTGGCTCATGCCAGCTCTTTGGAAAGAACACATACCATAGGAGCATCCTGTAGTGTCCATGGAAAGTGAACTTCAGAGTTGCCTACAGATGTCCACAAGCATGCGCACAAATCTCTTATAGAAAACTGCGCAAGATTTGCGTATTATCCACTGATTTTCCCCTATAGACGTTAAGTCATCTGTAGGTCACTTGAAATATTTAGTACAAACTAAATGCTATATAAATACATTTTATGTTGTATTGTTTAGGGAGTAATGACAAAAGTCTATGTATTCAATGCATATATCTTTTCTTTTGTATTTGCAGTGTTGAGAATTAAATCTGCTGTCCTGTGCATACTAGGAAACCACTCAGCACTGAGCTGTATTCCCTGCCAGCCGACATACATTTGAAAGACTTTGATCCATAGTTTGTTGAAACTGCAGATGCAGAGCCTGTGGGTATTGAAAGCCAACTACGTGAATAAATGTTTAGTTGTGAAAAGTAACTAAGGGAAAGAGTTCATGAGAAACGTATGTCCAAGACTACCTAGTGCAAATTAAATGTGACTATAGAGCCAACACAGATAGCAAGAAGAAATAATAGTGCCATGCTCCTTTCCTGGACTTCATCTAACAGAGTGGCTCTCAACCTGCGGATAATAACTCCTTTGGGCATCACATATTGAATACCATGCATATCAGATATTTACATTATGATTTATAACAGTAAGAAAATTGTAATTATGAAGTACCAAAAAGTAATCTTATGCTTGGGGGTTTCCACAACACAAGGAACTATATTAAAGGGTCACAGAAATTTCCTTTTTACTGTGTAAGTTTGGATTTTGTGTATGTGCTTATTTATTTTCATAAGTGGATTTCCAATGTATGTTATGATATATATCATATATTATATACATAAACACACACAAATAAGCTAGAATTGGCTGTTTTTCAAGAAGACTTGGATTCAATTTACAGCACTCATGTTGCAGTTTTATTTCTATTTCTGGGGCCTGACTCTCTTCTGGTCTCCGGAGGCCCATACATGTAGGCAACACACACACACACACACACACACACACACACACACACACACACATATATATATGCAACCTAGTTGAATAAGTACATCTCTCATAGAAGCAAATACAGCATGCATCTTAGGAATATCTACTTAAAGGTTTAATTTTCTCTTTAAATTTTTTGTAAGATAAGTAAATACACATATACCATGAAGAAAATCACATATTTCTGCCATATAGAGCAGTTGCTTTTCTGTATTGATTGGGATTCATCACTATAAACTATAAGTTTAGTTTTGTATTGTTTGTGCTTTTAGAAACTAATGTAGTATATGAAGGTCTCAGGTTTTTATAAGGAAATTAATCATTTTGGGTTATTTCTTTCTGTGTCCTATTTTATACTTAATTGTCTAGAAGCGACAAAAAGGTGGCTCTACCCTTTCAGTAGAATAAGTGTAGTAGTCTCAATATTTCTTCATGCTTGAGAACATCTCTTTTTCCTTTCTTTCTTTCTTTTTTTTCCCCCTTTTTAGTTTAAGGCAATATATCAACTTCTGAGTTTCCCAGAAGCTTGACCTCTGAATGAGTAGACATTATTGCATGTATTTTTTCTCTTTAATAAGATTATAGAGTAATGAAATTTAGAGACTAAAAGGACTGTGAAAGGTCACCTGGTCCACCACTTTTCCAAAGAGTCCACTTCCATTTAGACCCATCACTAAACCACTGCAGGCAAAGGGCAGCCTTTCTAGTTCACTGCCCTTTCAACGCAGGACATTCCAGTCTCTGGTGGCGAGGCACTTTCATGCTTTACGATTCTCAATGTCAAGATGTTCTTCTTTCTATTTAACTTTAATTTCTCATGCAAAAATTTAAGCCCAAAGACTCAGTCCCCGATGAGATCTAAAATGAAAACTAGACTTCTAAGAAGAGTTGAGAAAATTAGAACCGACTGTTCTTCTGTTTTATGTTCTTAAGACAAAGTTAGCATAATGGTCTGAGTAAATGAGTGTGAGAGTGAAAATGAGAGACAGAAAGAGATGGGGGATAGGATGGTCTCTGGTTTCTTTTAGATATTCCTTAGTATTAGATTCATTTACACATCAAATTAGTTAGCTGGGTCTACACTGAACTGTTTCTGATCTCCACTATTTCTTCTTTGATGGCTGATTCACATTCATAAACTAGCCAGATGCTTGAAATTATGTGTGGAGTTTATAGCTATAAGAGGAAAATCAGGAGGTGAATAATAGCAAAGAAACGGTATGGGGGGCATTACTTTGGATATGAGTTATGTGACCTTGAACAAGGCGCATTCCACAAGAAAATGTAGGTTAAAAAATACATGTTTTCCATTTCTCTTTTCAGGAAAGTGAATATGCAAATTATTTAAACATTATAAAGCATATACAAGTGTATTATGATGTCTCCTTTTCTTAATCTTTTTTCTTTTTTGAAATAGTGGAAGATAAGTAAACTGGAGAATCTGTGTAGGGGTTATGGCTTTGTGACTGTGTAATTGTGAGGATTTTGACAAATTTTAAAAATATTCTTGAGCCACAATTTTCTCCTCACAGAGACAGTGTGATTGATCTTAAATGATAATGTTAGTAATTACAGACAATAAATGAGAAGTTTCAAGCATGTTGATTACCAAAGACAAAATGTGCAATAAATAGTACTTACTGTTACTATCCACTTCTCTTACGGCTTTCTCTTACCTCACTTTAGGTATTTGTGATATCATAGGAACTCTGACTACATTCAACTGTGCCGTAGCTCATGCTAGAGGCGATTATTATTTAATCTGTACACTTGCTTCTAATATTTATCCTGCGATTTCTTTAACACAAGTTCTTTATCAAAGATACCTCTGAATGCTGCAGTGGTTATATAATTGAGTAAAGCACACAGATCCCCAAAGCCAGTTGAGATCTTTCATATTCAAGTTTGCCTTTGTTTCCTCTTCTACACTCCTCCTACACCGACTCACACAGTATCTCTTTCACACTGGTCTGTTGGTACTTATTCTAGGTGCGCTATTTGGGTCTTTGTGTGCTTTTATTGTTTTCCTCATGAAATGTCTGTCAAGTTTCTATCTGTTGTATTAGATATGAAGTATGGTTTATCCCTGAAGCTCTTATGTTAAAGGCATTCTGCATCAGCTTCGAGAGATCAAACTTTTAGCACATGGATTCTTTGTAAGGTTCTAGGAGACTGTATGTTAGTTGTTGTTACTGCTTTGAATGCAGCCTAAACACTAAGCTACTTCTTAAAGCTACAGCCCTGATTTTAATATTTTGAACAGACAACAGTGACTGTTCTTTATATCAGGTAATCAATCAGTGAGCTAAAAGGGGGGACTCTAAGCAGATATATTCCTGTGTGAAACACTTTCAAAAATAAGCTACTGGTTAAGTTTTTCTCCGTTTAGCAAGTTCCTGCAAACAGAAGTGTATCCCTTAATAGTAAGATGTTAATTCCTATTAGCGCACAAATGTATACATTGTAGAATAAAATGTACCATTTCAGATCATCAGCCACCATGCTTTAAAATTAAAGATTCCATTTATTTCTTGATAGAATGTGTAGGAAGTAAAATCATGATACAAGTAAAAAAAGTAAGTGTTGGCAACCAAAGAAAAAGGATACATTACATAAAAGAAGTGAAGAATTTCAACCACTTCTAGCTTGATAAATAGTACTGTTTGGCAGTGTGTTACATATGGGATTATGTGTACCTTTGGAGGAAAACAAAGGACATCATATAGGTAGTGGGACATTGAGGAACTTAAGGGAATTAATTCTCATGTAGAGTCTGCTAAAATTTTCTGCTTGGAAGTAGGCCTAGGTCAGTGCAATGGTCATTCCAAACTATTTGCCACCTAAAGAGAAAGACAATCTCTTATCCATCGAGAGTCATTTCGTGGTACATTGAATATTATGTAAAATATCTTCAGAAATGTGAATATAAATGACAAGAAAATGAATGCATTTAATTGCTTAGTAAATGCTAATTTTCAAATGAACTTGATTCCAGTGCCTTGTTTTCAGCCCAATTATAAGAGAATGCAGATAAATTGTTGCCTGGCATAATTTTTGTCAGGTTATACTGCAGCTCACTAAACTGGAAGACATTACAGCCAAATTCCTTCCAATCCTATTCAATTGTTTATGTGAACAAATGTTTATGTGTATAAATCAAAAACAAAAACTGAAGTGATTCGTAAGCCTCTTATTTTTGTCACTAAGTAATATTCATCTACATTCATATATGCTGACAGAAGAGAGAAAGCTCTACATACATTATTAATTTCATAAAGAGACAGGAGGCAGAAAAGAGACTAGAGTCTGAGCTCAACAGATGGACTATTTCTTTCAAGCAATGAAAGACTCACACTCTTCTGTAGGAATCTGGTGTGCACCAGAAAGGAAGGTTTCAGAGGTGGGTGAGCGGCCAATGACTGCGGATGTTGGTGCAGTCTCTCCTTCCTGACGTGGTTTGTCCAGATAAGGCCATCTTTTCTTTGTCAACTTTTTTTACCCTGGCTCTCAGAATGTGTGGGTGATAGTGGATGACTGAGTTAGGCAGTGGCAGTGAGGAGGGAGGAACTGGTGTTTCAACATAGGGACATATATTTTAGGAAGCCCTAGAGAAATGGAAAGTCCTCTGGTCGAGGTCTGAGTCTGGCAAAGTTTGTTCAATGTTTCTTCCAATAATTAAGAAATGTATTATGGATAGAAGTACTTTGTTTATTATCCACAATTATAGAAATGTCAATGCATGCATATAATAGCTTGAATATCAACAGATGCTTAAGGAAAATATATTTAGGATAAAGTCTTCAAGAAATTTGGAATAATGATACATGTATAATTAGAGAAATGAATAATGTCAACATTTTGATTATGAATCAGAGCCATTTGATGCTATTTTTTTTAACAGAAAATGGTGGGTGTCAAATTACTCTTGAAATATTCAACATGTATTATATCTTAACGTTTTGCTATTTACAAACTGTACTTTTTTTACAGGTAATTCCGTTTGTGTAAAATTATTAGGCTCTGTATAAATGTATGGGTAAGACATCCAAAAATAAGATGTTAAAAATTAGAGCATTATAGAAAATGTATGAAAAATATTTTTTTTGAAATATACAAAGATTTGACTCTTCTCTCCCATTCTTCTAGGACTATTATAATTTTTTGTTTCTTTTGTTTAAATTTTAATCCTCACAAGAATGGCCAAGAATGTGCTAACTTACATTAAAGGGCATTGAGTTCTCAGAGAGATGCAGGACTTTGATATCACTGAGTTTTAGGAATAAGATGTTGAGTCAAAGAACAAGAGAACACGATGGTGGAGAAGATGGTGCCAAAGCAAATACTGTAGCTCTCAAAATCCAGGGGCCTATGGACTTGGCTAGATTTTTCCAGCTGTGTAATAGTGTGAAATACCAACACTACAGTATGAAAAGGTACAGGATTATATGCTCCAGCGGAAAGGCTCTGTCCATCTCCAAACAATCTCAGGAGACTCATTCTGCAGAGAAAGAAATGACATAATGGCCAGTGAAACAATTAACTGAGAAGAAAAACAGATAAACACAAACCTGAATCATATAAACATACACACACACACACACACACACACACACACACACACACACACACACCAAACAAACAAACACACAAAGGTATTTTCTCTTTTATCTTTAGGGAGAAATTATGTTCTCTTACTTTTTTTTCTATTTATTAAATTGTGTTCAGCACTTCATTTTAAAAAAAAATCTCAGTTTCCTTCACACTCATTTTCCAATGTATAACACTTCATTGCTGCAAAATAATTCCTATGGCCAGCTACCAATTTAATACACTGGCTTCGAGAGAGGAAAGGAGCAGTTGGCAAGTTCTTGCCTGATTTGGCCCAATGCCTGAATCTGATATGCTATATTTATAAATGGTAAAACAGTTGACAAATGTTTTCTGTTGTGTCTGGGGAAAGAGTTCTGAAGTTCGGTGATACAGTAATAAAAAAATAACAAAGTGCATATTCATTAGGAAAGCATTTAGGGCTCTGCTATCTACCTTTGAACCAGGCTTACTGGCATGTACACTGAGGTTGTTAATGCTTGGATCCTTTGGTGATAGTTGCCCCTTACATAATGTTGGCTCTGACATCTCCCTGCTTCCCAACCTAAAGAATGAATGAGCTGGATCAGACTAATCGTGCCTTCTTTTTCTTGTTCTTGTTGTTGTGGTTGGAACTTCATATTGTGACTTCTAATCCCATGTTGACCTTTGTGCCCAGCTGGTTTTATGTCAATTTGACACAAATTTGATTCTTTTTGGAACAGGGAACCGCAGTTGAAAAAAACACTCCCTACTATACTGGCCGCTGTGAAAGCCTGTAGTGATTTTTTAAAAAATATTTGTCTTCACTTATCAGGAAAGTGGGGCAGAGGGGAGGCCATCCTATTGGGACTTTAGGTGAGAGAAGCATGGGAGAATGGGGAAATAGAAGGATCCAGAGGGTCCTAGAAACCTACAAGAAGAACAATATGATGGGTGGATCTGGGCCCAGGGATCCTGCTCAAACTATGGCACCAGCCAAGGACAATACGGGCAGTAAACTTTGAACCCCTACCCAGATCTAGCCGATGGACAGGACATTCTTCGCAGTTGAGTGGAGAGTGGGGACTGACTTTCCCACAAACTCTGGTGTCCCATATTTGACCACATCCCCCTGGATGAGGAGGCCTGGTGGCACTCAGAGGAAGGATAGCAGGCTACCAAGAAGAGACTTGATACCCTATGAGCATATACAGGTGGAAGAGGTCCCCCTCAGTCACAGTCATAAGGGAAGGGAGTAAAGGGAAAATGGGGAGGGAGGAATGGGAAGACACAAGGGATGGGATAACAATTGAGATATAATATGAATAAATTAATAAAACATGTTAAAATATTTTTTATTTTTACATATACATTTATATTATTACACACACACACACACACACACACACACACACACACACACACACACACACATACAATAAAGTACTTATATAAAGAAGAACCATGAAACAACCAGGAATTATATAAATGTTACATTCTTAGTGTTTTGGCTATTTGTATTTGGCAGTCTTAAAGAAAACATCTTTCCTATCTTGGTGTGTCTAAAATTCTGAATATAAATTAGTATCTATCATATCTCTCATTATCAAATTAAATCATCTTATTTAGACCTAAAAACATCTTAAGCCCTAAACAACTAAGTTTAATTTTAAAATTAACTACCTCGTCTTCAGCTCCATTAGAGACTTGAGAAGGAATAAAATTAGTTGAGTACGCCAGGAGTACAGGTTAGTAGTTTTCCAAATGAGAAGATAACAGAGACAGTTTGCTACCTGAACAGTCACCCAAAACTCTCTATAACATTGACACATCATCTTTAGCTTTCCAGCCCAATACATCTGACAGAAATATTTGTGAGGCAAGAACTATTAAGGACTTGCTTATCCTGTCTTGGCAGAGTTTGGCTGTCTATTCTGCCTGCTTCCAAGCTTGCCCTTTTTTTAGGCAGAATTTTTTAATGACTTGGAATCCTCATTTCACTGTGTACAGTGCTACCTTTGGACTGCTCGTCCTAGGTATATAACAAAGCAGACTAAGTAAACCACAAGGAACAAGATCAGAAGTGACGTTCCGACATAGCTTCTACATCGGTTTGTTTTCTAGATTCCTGTCTTGGGTCCCTGCTCTGGCCATGGTGTTTCACCACAACCCTGACTAAAAAAGTCTTTCACATAGAATGACTCTTCCCATGCCCTGCTTTACTACTAGGAAAACTAAGCACATTGTTCATTGCATTTTAAATACTTCCATACTGTTGGCATTTCTTGTGTTGTATAGACATGCCATTAAGGAGAAGGATCATTTGAACTTAAATTGGGGTCCTGAATAAATTCCCTCCCTCCCTCCCTCCTTCCCTCCCTCCCTCCCTCCCTCCCTCCTTCCCTCCCTCTCTTCCACCTTCCCTCCATCTCTCTCCCTCTTTCTCTCTCTCTCTCCTCTCCTCTCCCCTCTCCTCACTCCCTTTTCTTTTCTATTAATTCTATCACAAATTCAAGGGTCTTTTTTTTAGAGATGCTAAGGGATCTTGCTCTCTTTTTTTTCCACACCCATATTGATCTAATTCAAAGTTTTGCCTTGTTAGCTCAGAAATGAATCTTCTGTTTCTTATATTTCTAGACACCCCCTCGAAAGTATATCAAAGGATATGCATTCCTTCTTTATTCTATATTTATTTAATCATCTATATGTTCTTGGCTCTCTTTCTGGTACTAATCAACTTCACTATGGGGCTATATTAGAAGATGATGTTCAAAGAAGATTGGAGTAGTGGAGTAGTTTAAAATCCATGTTTAATCAATTTACACATTTATTTATGTAACACTTTTTCTAGTATTAGGAAAGCTTACAGTTTTCTAAAAGTAAGAAAAGCACACTCTATATGTTTGCATACTTTGTATGCTTGCCAATTTCCATGCAGTCTATGCTTAAGGTTACAAAGCATACATGTCCTCTCTTCTTATCCTCAAACAATGACATGACATGTGATGCTGTAATAATGTAAACATACTAGAGAGCATCAGTATAGGTTAAAAACTTAATAACAATCTATTTTGAAACAGAATGTGGATTTTTCAATAGAATTAAGAGAAAATTTAATAATATAAAGCAAAAGAAAGTAATAAGAGTGCAATAAATCTCCATTGCTCTGCAAGTACCTTTCCCCTTAAAGAAGCATAGAAAATGCTCTTAATTTTACAGTCTCACTGAAAGCTGGATTTAGTTTTCAGAAGTTGCATCCACCTAGAGGATTTTCATTTTATTTCTTTTAATAATATAATTGTTAATATTTTTCCAGGCAGGGTTTACTGGCAAGTGGCTTCCATGAGCTAAAACTAAATCCATAATTTTTGTAAAAATTGTAAGCATGTAGTTTTCTCTGCTGTTTTCACAGAGAAGGTTAGTGATAGGCTGGTAAACTCAGAGAATTGTTTGGTGATCACCTTTGGAAGATTCATATACAAAGCATTAATGTTGATCTTAGGACAATATATGAGGGGACAATCCAGTAATACGTTTTCACTCAAACACCTTCATCTTCCTGGAAGCATAATCAGAAAACTAGATATTCCTCCTGTGCCGTCTCCAATGAGAGTTGCAGCATCTCAAAGTATAAGCGTTGCTTTTTTTATGAAGATTGTTTCCTACAGAAGCATGACTTACTTTTCACTAGGAAAAAAAATGAAATACAAGGTTGGATGCAAGTTTCAGCCACAATTTTTGGTGGAGGAGTTACAATAAAATAAAGTGCTATAATTTGTTATAGTAAGAATTATAGAAAGTGAAAATAATAATAACAGAAAGATACTGTCATCAAACCAAAAACATTGATCAATGTAGTATTACTGAGGACACACACAGAACCCCATATTCTAATGGTCACCTGATTTTTGACAGAGGACAATAAGATACGTTGGAGACAAGACAATGTCATCAATAAATATTGTTGGTTAAACTGGAAAGTTACATGTAGAAGAATAAAAGTATATCCTTGTCTCTCACCAAGCACATGATGCAACTCCAATCGATCAAGGACAGTAATATGAGACCTGAAACCCTAAATCTGGTAGAAAACAAAGTAGGGGATACATGTGGACTAATAAGCACAGAAATTACTTCCTGATCGGGACCCTGATAGCACGAGCATTTAAAAGCAACAACTGATAAATGCATTTAAAAGAAGAATCAACCCAGATGTAATGAAAAAAATTTTTACCACCTGTACATCTGACAGAAGATGTATGTCTAGAATATACAAATAAATGAAAAGCTAAACATCCAGAAAGGACAACTTAATTAGTATAACAGGGTACAGATCTAAACACAGAGTTCTGAAAGGATGAAATACAAATGGACATGGAGTTTTTTTTATACAAATGTTCAACAACCTCAGCCATAAAGTAAATGGAAATTAATGCTACTTTGTGATTTCATAATCACCACATTCTTAACATCAAAAATCAAAAGACAAATTCTGGTGTCAGGGAGGAAAGAGGAGAACACTTATTCACTTTTGGTGGAAGTGCAATCTTGTGGAATCAATAACAAATCAATATGGATGTTCCTCAAAAAGCTAAAAATAGATTCACCTCACAATCTAAGAATACAATGCTTTGGCATATACCCAAAATATTGTTCACTGCTTCTATACTGACAGTAGCCAGGAAACTGAAACAATTTACATGTCCATCTACTATGAAAAACTAACTAAAATATGTTTTATTTACACAATGGTTTACTTACAGCTGTTCATAAAAGATACAACAATGAAACTGGTAGGTAAATGGATGGAACTGGAATGAATCATTCTGAATTCTGAATTAATATCTAGGTAACCTGGATATAAAAAGATAAACATCACATTTTTCTCCCATATCTGGATGCTATTTTTGAATATTTAGACTTGTTATTCATTAGGAATACTCAGAGAGAACAGGGACAGTTGTGAGTGAAAAAGAAATTCAAGAAATTGAAAATTCCTTAAAAGTTAGTCATTCTCTCTCTCTCTCTCTCTCTCTCTCTCTCTCTCTCTCTCTCTCTCTCTCTCTTCATTTCTATGAAGAAAATACTGGAAAGCAAGTGAGATGAATGCTGCAGCAGCAATTCATAAGATCAACTTTAATTTACAGAGAGTACAATCACACACATTAGTGCCATTAAATATTTTAGTGGCAAATGATGCATAATTATTCTGTTTTCAAGATACGAGCAGAAATAAATTTTAAGGTAGCTTGGAGCCAAGGTGGCTCAGCTTGCCTTTTTTTGTGGCACATTTCTAAGTGGCACAAGAAGAAGCCTTTGCAAGGAGGACTTAGGGTCCTGCATGTTAGATTCTGTACCGTATACACCTTACATCTCCCTTCTCCCTGTTCAATTCATACTCAATGCTGTCTTTTTATTTCGTCCATTCCTCTCCTTTTGTATTTTGTGTATTTATTTATAAATGGAATTCTGGAAATGGGACTAGTGCCAAAGACGGAACATCATCATAATCAGGCGTGATTAATTAAACAAATAAAATTCTGGCCAGGCCAGAAGTGCTAGATGAAGGTCAGGAAATATGATTTATTAGAAAAATTGTGTGCTTTGATATTTACAACCCACAGACAAGGCTCCAGGCTATGTCTGGTTTGATGAAAAGCACAGGGAAGGACTTTCTTCGTCTGCTAGATTATCAGACTGCCCTTGTGTTCCACCTAGACCTAAGCTAACACAATCCCTGAAGACAACTAAGAAAATATTATGAGCAAACTTGGATGGGAACTAGGAGGCCCAAAACAAATTAATCACAGATAACAAAGATAATTTTGGGAATGAGAGAAGATAAGTACAGGACAGCCAGTTTCTACAATGGCAAATATAATTAAGTAGGGAATAAAGATTCATAAAGTGAGCTGTATTTTAACCACTTGGCCAATGAGAAGCTCTTGTAAGAGAAATGTCATGGAAATATACAGATCTTCTGCATTTTAGCTTGGGAACGAAGTATTATGTCAGAAGTGAACACCTGTGTGGAATATGAAGACTCAGTGGGGATCCATGTACACAGAGAAAACACCAGCAAACACCTCCCTAGTAGAGTAGCCTTAAATTGCTCTGTGGTCCCCATTGGCACCACCAAAATTCCATATTGTGTGCCATAATTCACCAGAGACTTTAAAACAGTTTTTCTCCACATATTCTGTTATATTTAGAATAGTTATTCTAATAAATCTTGTAGTAGAGGAAAACATTTCTTTTTCATATATATGTATGTGTATGCATGTGTATCACATATATGTTTACGTGTGTAGTATGTGTGTATGGTGTGTGTTATTTGTGAATGTGTGTGTGTGTGTGTGTGTGTGTGGTTTGTGTGTGTATGTGTGTGTCATGTATATGTGTGTTGTGGAATGAGACATGTGTGTATGTCCATATGTGTGTTAATTCTGTGTGTGCATGTCTATTGTTTATAGTAATATTCAGACTGGTGTTCAATTTGGAGTGGATTTTCATGTGCTAAGAGGAACATTTATACTCTAATTCATACTTCAGTAGTATTGATATGAGGACTAATTCCTCTTCTTAGAAAATATAATGATCATTCATTGGATTACTGCTTGAATTCTATTCAAACCATATGCTTCAACTTAAAATAGTAAGAAATGTAAACTCATGTAAAATCTATTCTGTAGTATAAATGAAATTCCAGGAAAGGAAAAGAATGAAAGAATTGAATTTTATAATTCTGTTTAAATTTTCTGACTTATGTTTTACCACATTTTTCTAATTGTGGAATAATACACATAACATAAATTTACTATTTTTATGTGTGTAGCTAGTAGTATTAAAATACATTTGAAAATGATATGAGATGACAGTCTATTTACAAGACATTTTCATACTGTATATTTGAATCTTTATACCCATTAAACAATAATTTGCCGTTCTTTTGTGTCCAAGATTCTAATATTCACTTCTGGTTTTTATTAATTTAGCTACTCTTCCAAATGCCTCATGTAAGTGACGTCATAGCATTGCCCTTTACTCACAGTTTTATTGAACATTGCATCAAAATTCTTTCATGTTGCTTCATGTTTTAGAATGTTTTCTTTGTATAGTTGCATACAAATTTTTGTTTCTCTATTCACTATTCAGTGGAATTTGTGTTTCTTTAGTATCTATCTATCTATCTATCTATCTATCTATCGATCTATCTATCTATCCATCTATCATCTATCTATCTATCTATCTATCTATCATCTATCTATCATCTATCCATCTATTATCTATCTATCTATCTATCTATCTATCTATCTATCTATCTATCCATCTATCTACCATCTATCTATCTATCTATCTATCCATCTATCTATTATCTATCTATCTATATATCTATCTATCTATCTATCTATCATCTATGTATCATCTATCTACCTACCTATCTCTATTCATTATATTTATTCATTTTTTTATCATATGTTACCTCTTTACAAGTTTCCTGTCCCTGCATTCTTCCACTCCAGGTCTCTCCTCCATTTCCCTTTTCCCCCAAATTCACTCCTCGATTTACTTTCAGAAAAGAGTTGACCTCCAAGGGATATCAACAAACATGACATAACAAGTTACAATAAGACTCAGCATATCAAGGCTGGACAAAGCAACTTAGTAGGAAGAAAAAGGTCCCAAGAGCTGGCAAAAGACTCAAGGACACATTCCCTCTGTTAGGAGTCCCACAAGAACACCAAGCTACACAATCATAGTATATATGCAAAGGACCTAGCTCAGACTCATGCAGGCTCCATGACTGTTACTACAGTCTCTGTGAGCCCTGCTTAATTGATTCCCTGGGCCATGATTTTTTGTAGGGTCCTTGACCCGTCTGGTGCCTACAATCTTTACTTCCCCTCTTTCAAAGGGTTCCCTGAGCTCTGGCTAATGTTTAGCTGTAGATCTCTGCATCCGCTCACATATGTTTCTCGATGAAATCTCTCTGATGACCACTTGGCTAGGCTCTCATCTATGAGTATAAAGAATATCATTAGGGAATTACTTCATTGAATTCTTTTCTTTTTAATTTGCCAATCATGTTTGGTCCTATCCTAAGAGTTTGGCCTATTCAGCTGCTGATTCTTGGCCCTCCAGGGGCCTCAAGTTGAACCTGTCATTCGTTGGCTTCTCCTAATACTTCTCTGCCACTATTATTCCCGTGCATCTTACAGGCAGAACAAATTGTGGCTGGTTTGATATTCCAGTCCCACTGAAAGCCTTGCCTGGTTACAGAAAATGGCCAGTTTAGGCTATGTATCATATATTACTAGGGGTTTTCACTAGGGTCACTTCTAGGAATAATGCTGTTTTGAACATGGAGATAGAATGGCCAAATCTCATCTTCAATTATTTTGATTGTACATCAAGAAATGGACTTTTGTGTCAGATCAAGAAAGTAGAGTGATAGCTCTATTTTCATTTTCTATGAGAAGATTCACTGATGTTTGTCACAGTCAAACACACCAATAGTGTACACAGGTCTTTTTGTTTGTTTGTTTGTTTTTGTTTTTTTGTGACAAGGTCTCTCTGTGTAGCCTTGGCTGTCCTGGACTTGCTTTGTAGACCAGGCTGGCCTCGAACTCACAGCGATCCGCCTGCCTCTGCCTCCCGAGTGCTGGGATTAAAGGCGTGCGCCACCACGCCCGGCTTGTGTACACAGGTCTTAATTTCACTCCATCTTTGACAATACCACTCATTTCTCACTTAAATTGTAGTCAATTTTTATTATCCAGATATTCTGTTAATTAATTTTTGAAGTACGCATGACTGGATTTCCACACCTTAATTTTATTAGCAGAATCTTAGCCATTTCCATTGTAGTAACTAGAACAGTTGGTGCTAATTTCAGTTAGGTTAAGCTACTACCCTTAGCCACAACTAGAACCCAAAACTTGCTATATTTGGCTTCATCATATAACTCTCCTGAGACATAAAATCTACTGATACATGACAGCCACTTTTAATTTCTGGTTTCCAGGAGACAAACACCAGGCTTATTCTGCTTCAGACTCAAAATTCAGTAATCAGTAGTTTCTAATCCCCCTGCTAATTATTGTGAGTCATTTTAATTTTGTTTCATTTAATTTGTGGATGGTTGCTAATGGTATTTCCTTCTCTATTATCTATCTATCATCAATCAATCATCTATCTATCTTTCATTGTCTTTTGTCTGGAAAGGTAGAGATGCCTCTATGCGTGACAGCAGAGATCCTAGAAATGTGAAGATTAGCTTCTAAGGCATCAAAACTCAGCCAGGCTAAGGGAAAAGAATACAAGGAATGAAAGGAAATGTCCTAATATCAGTTGACAGCTACAATAGCAGAAGTGTGCACTACTCTAAGGAATTGTGTGCACCCAGGACTGTTCAAGGAGTATAGGCATCTAAAGACATTCGGCATCCACATCTATGTACCACAAAGAGGAATGTCAGCTGCAAATCGTTTTCAGCATCATACCAGAGGCTATAATGGAGGTTGGATTATGAATTTAAGCCCCAACTGACAATGAGCCATGGACTGGAAAAGATGTTTCCTCATCTCACCTTGGTGGACTGGAGATTTGTTTGAAAGACATCATTCACACAGGCAGAAACTCACCTTTTAGCTACAGTAAGAAAAGTGACCACGGCTTGTTAGGAACAGGCATAACTGGGACTCCAGCCCCTCAAGACAGGTGCTCAAGTCCATGATCTTGGTTCTGGCCAAGGGAAATAATGTGGACCTATGCTGGATCCCCAGCTCAAAAATATGGGGAGAGATAAGGAGGAACGAGTCCTTCTGAATCTGTCATTCCACAGAGAATAAAACAAATTGATTTAACTTTATTTTCATCTTCCATTCGTGGTTGCTGTCACAGTGTGGTTGGCTGCAGTGACCTTGGAGAACTTAGCATATCCATCAGTTAATAGGTGCAGGTCAGTAGGTAGCATGAACTGTAGCAAAGAGTTATGTTAACTTGGTCTGATAATTTCAGACTGAGCGATGCCTGAAAATATAATGGTGGGGCCTATAAATGCACTTGGCATTCATTAGCTCCTAGGGTCAATTTCCACTACCATTAAATAAATAACAAAGTAAATGATATTTATATCACACTGTCCACTGTGGGCATGACTGTAGTGTTACCTTATAGGAGCAATCTAGAGGTAGCATTTAGACCAGATTCTCTAATCTGTGGGGCAAAAACATAACTCTGGAATGTTGTATGAAAAGTTCAATTAAGTAGCTGGAGAAATAGCTTAGTTCACAAAGTGCATGCTACACAAATATGAGTACATGTGTTTGATTTCTAGCATCCATGTAAAACTTCAACATAGATTCAAGCTCTTATAATTCAGTGCTCTGGAAGCAGACATAGGAAGCCTGAGGCTCATTGGCAAGTCAGCCAACAAAATTTTTGTGATTCAGATTCAGTGAGAAACCTTAACTCAAAAATAAATAAGTAATAAAGTGAAGAGTTCTCATGGAAGTTTAGTTTCTTAAAAACTTACATACTTATGCTATGTAAACAAGTTTTTTTTTTTAAATCCCAAGTGTAGGATCTGGAGTTGTTGTCAGTATTTCCACAGCTGATACCAGGCTCTTGCGGCTCAGAGCAGGGCGTGGTCTTTGCCAGCTGGAGGTAGTTTATAAGAGGGGCCCGCTGTTGAAACTCCAGAGCCCAGAGAGAGAACGGGAAGTGCTCTGAGAATGCTCTGAGAGGATGCTTCAACAGGATGGTTGGAAAAAAAGCTCCAAGAAAGGATGCTCTGAGAGACAGGAAGATGCTTTGGGAAGAAGGTAAGAGTTGGTTCATTGGACTGCTGGATGTCCTGATGACTGAGATTGGTATTTCCCCAAAGAATCCTAAGACCCTAACCAGCCAGAGCTAGCTAAAGAAAACTCAGCACTAACCTTTCTCTCCTATCTAGTGTTGGGGTGTTGGAAGGTATTAGGGGGGATAAAAGGTGGAGTGGGAGAAAGAGATTTGAGAAACCCCAATACAATAAATAGATTATAAAAAAGAAAGCAATTCAAGAAAAGTGAACACCAGATTCTGGTCTCTACATGCATGTCAACAAGTGTGCATAGGCAACCACATATACCACACACATGCACAAATGCAAGCACACACACCTATGCACATGTTTCAATGTAAAAAATGTGCTCTTTTGATTTCTCACTTAATCAAATGGAACTTTTATGTGCCCAAGGTTCCAATTTTTTAACCACTCCCCTAGGCCTGCAAGTAAGTCAAATGACCCACATCTACTACACCACATTTGGCTATTTTGAAATTTAATGTCTGCTTGTGATTGTGTTATATAAGGTTAAATAATTTTTGTTTTACTCTGTTTAAAAAATCCATCTTTATATCAAATCTAAAATTAAAGAGGCTAATTATAATTCCTAGTTACTACTTATAATTCATAAGGATGAGCTAGTATTACAATGTCATCCTCTTTCTGTCAATCATCTCAGTTCTAGAAGCATCACCTTTCGACACTTTAACACGTTTACCAGAGCTTTGCAACCAAATTAGGAAATATTCTGTTAAAGCCTTCCCAAAAGCTCCTTGTGAGGAAGGTAACAGCGTATCAAGTGATTAGCGAGGGAACTTGATGCCTGAAAAGTAAGACTACCCAAAAAGGTTGATTCCAGGTCTCTCTAAACCAGAGATTCTTCAAGAGTATAGTCTTTGATTCCCCTTCTGTCTCTAAGACTTGAACGTACAGCTGATTTTCCATCACTATTAGTAGCACTATGACATAGTAGTTATCCAGAGCCGTTTGTCAGATGAATAAATGAATGGGATGAGGAGAAGGGATGTAGAAGTGCAAATAATGAAAATGGCAAAATGGTAATTATTATAATGTAAGACCCCATGGATGAAATGTAAAACATGGTCACTATGTACGTATAGAGAAAGGATGGCTTGTGCCCCAAGAACAAATGTGGAAAGATAGCTAAGTGGCATATAGTTTCAACCTGAGAGGGAGGCTGTCATATGTGTGAACTCCAAAGTACATAATTAGAAACAATTAGAGATGATTGAGAAATTGATAAATTATATTTAATTCTTCCTTTTAAAGAATGACTCATTTACAAATATCTTTCATAGTCTGGGGCAAAGGTGCCATCATTAGAGCTATGGAACATATTAAATCACCTATGATTTTAGGGTTGAGAAAGTAACACCGTCTGAGCTGTAGGCTTTTATAACTCACTGCTGTATTTTCTCTAGTGAGTCTATTAACCATTTACCAGCGGTGGCTGAAGTGCGCTTTACAGAACAACAGAACGTACCAACTTATTTATTAATAGGAATAAATTCATTCATCTACTGATCAGATAAAATGGCTATTAGATGAAACATTTTGTTGTGGAGGAGGCAATTTAAGGACAGTGATTCCGCTAATAGTTTCCAATCAATCAAGTGAATGTTTCCATCGCTCAATAGATAAACATAGTATTTATTAATGAGCCATGAGGGAGAAAAAATATAGTTGCCAACATAATCATTTCAATATCAAGGGTGGAGTGAAAAATGGATACTATGTTTTTAGCTACTTTCCTCCTGAGCAGATTAGCAATGTATATGCAACTATAAATTGTAGGTAAAATTATACTCATCAATACTAGGAAGAAATCAATGGTTTACTCTTTAAGTGTTAGGACATAGCCATCTGTGGTGATGCTTTATGCTTTAAGTTAGTGTAATAGTTTGCATGCATATTTTTCTTACAACAAATGCATGATCAGACACTGGTGCTGTTTGGGGTACAAGCGTTGAATCTGGTTCTGCTTTTCTATGTGGAAGTTGGGTTTTGGCTTTGCTATGTGAAAATTAATTCTGGTTCTTGTTCATATCTTTTTTTTTTTTTTTTTGCCTTGCTTCATTAATGAGTAAGTCCCTCCAGTTTTTACTCATTTTACTCATTTATTTTTGTGCTGAACTAAATATGTAGCAATTCTTAATTTTTTTTTTTGTCCCCATGCTGTGTGATGCTGAGATGATGATGAAGCTAAAGGTTTCCTAGGAAACAAGTTCAGATCAGGAGAGACTAGAATAATAGAGCTACACTAGGATCACCAGAAAGGGAGGAAGGCACATGAGCCCTCAGTCCATTAAGTGGAGGCAAATAATCCTTGATTCAGAGGGACACAGATCAGAGAGTCTACTGGTAGCTGTGAGTCTGCAGCTGTGATTAGTTAAAGCTGTTAAATTGAACCAGGCACTGTGGCAGCGCTCAGAGAAGCAGGGGCAGTTGTAGTGCTGAGTTCGAGGCCAGTCTGGTCTAAAATGCAAGTCCTAGACAGCCAAAGCTACAACAGCGAAACGCTGTCTCAAAAAACAAAAACAAACAAAAAACACTGTTAAATTGGAACTGCTGGGTTGCTCAGTTGTTAAGAGTATTTGCTGTTTGCTCATCTAGAGTATCAGCATTCCGTTCCTACCACCCAATTCAGGGGGCTTACACCTGAAGGAAACTCTAGCTCCAAGGAATGCAATGTTCTCTTCTGGCCTCATTGGGTACCATGCAGCGTACACACACAGATGCTTAAAATAAAATGAAAATAAATCTTAAAAAAATAAGAGAAGTGGTACTAAAGGATGGATAAGACATGTTGATACCTTTCGACAAAGAATTGGGCTGCCGGTCAGATGAACTAGTGGAGGAGAAATACATACAATTTTAAAAACTAAGTTGTCTACAGAAAACTAAATACTTAATAGCCATGTACAAAGAAGACATTCACATCTGTTCACACCAAGGCACAGTTCAATCACATACTATCAAAAGTTTTATTTGTCAACACTATTCTGTCTTATATATCATAGTTAATTCCCAAAACAACTCAGTAAGACTTGCACTTTAAATCAAGATTTTTTGAACTAATAATTAAATAGAGTTATTATTTGATTATTTGGAGTTTTTGAAATGATAATTATTATGATTATTTATTACTTATCATACTCAAAGTTCATGTTTTAGAACAAATCATATGCTGAGGACCTAGTTTCATTTCTGTTGCTGTGATAAAAATATCCTGATAAAAAGCTATTTAGAGGAGAAAGGGTTTATTTTAACTTGCAAGTCCACATGACAGTTCATTGTTGTTGTGAAGTCAAGGGGTTTGAAACTTAAAGCAGGTAGCCACATCACATTCACTGTCAACTGCAGAAAGAACTCATTCATTCTAACATTTGGCTGGCTCTATCTGTTCTTATACAGTCCAGGACTAACTGTAGGGAATAGTGATACCCATAGTGGGCTAGCTCTTCCACATCAATCAACACTATTAAAACAATAACCTCCAGACATGACCGTAGGCTAAGCTGACCAAGATAATCCCTCATTAAAACTCTCTTCCTATGTGAGGATAAGTTGTGTCAAGGTGACAATTAAAGTGGACTATCACAGCTGGTATTTAACTTATTTAAAGTAAAAGTTTTCATATTCATATTGCATAAATGTTTGATATATTTCTATTATACTGTGGCACATAGCAAATGTGTATAGTTTCATATTATATGACTATTAAAATAGACCAATTATCCATAAGGATATTCCTTACTAAGGAAAAATTTGAAAGCATAATAATTAAACAATGGCTTTTATATAATAGATACATTTTAAGGAGAAAATTTAAGCTATGAATACTTCATTTAGTTTATGTATTTATATATTTATAAAAATTTCATCAATGTATTTTAACCACAATTTATTGTCAGCATGTTTTCCTGTCAGCTGATGTAAGGCCAACTGTAAGGACTGGATGATTGTATAGCTAGGAAATGTAGTGTCTGTGTTTGGGGCAACTACATGATTTGACAGCATTCAGGTGGAGAACTAATGTGACTCTCATTTACCTTGGTTGTTAGAACATTACCAATAATGCATTTCATTATATTTCAGAGCTTATAAATTTAATCTTTTTTCCATCTTTGATTGTTTTATCACCTGAAACCTTCTCATGAGGAAATTGTTTTCAAAGGATAAATTATCAACACCTTCAAGTACTCAGAGTCTTCAGACACCACAGCTAAAGTTCAAGTCGCTTATTTCTGAAGACAGATGGGGGAAAAAAAAAGTGAAAGCTTGAATAGATTCATTGCTTGGCTTTCACACTCCATGACAAATCTAATTGTGTGCTACTTCCCCCATTACTAGGTAATGTGAATGGCATCTGTGTAAAATATGAACACAATTAAATGATTTTCCACAGTCATGTGTGTGCTTTGGTGTCTGTCAGTTTCTAATTGGGTTTGTGCCATTAAACAGCTCTGGGTAGCATTATACATGTCCTGGTATTGCCACAGATAAACAGTTCAAGTATGAGAAGAAGGGAAGGGGGCTTCTTAACACGCTTTTTCATGCTGAAGCTCTGGGTCTGCTTTTCTCTCATCTTCAAATACCAGACATTTAGTGTATTTTCTGAAAAAACAGCCATCAAACCTGGTTTCTGCTTTAAAATAAATAAATAAATTAGTTGAAAGTGCAACAGGGGGAAAAACATTTACAGGGATGTAGGCTTTCCAACAGTGGAGGCAAGAATGACACGAACAGCAAAATATTATAAAACAACTCTGACTTTCATTTTCTGCAATGGTGATGTTGTGTTTTTGTTGCATAAAGGAGACAGTAAGTCTAAGAAAGAAATGCCTCTCTCTAAAACTAAAATAGCTGTAACAGTGCCTTAGTTATCTGAGAATGATTAAAAAGAACTCTTGTAAATTTATTCAATACAAATCACATGAGTATCTTATAATTTACATGAATTTATATGGGACTGAGTTCTTCTCTTTGTTTCTGGGATGCTAAGTATAAGCATTTTATTTGTAGACAGCAGTGTGTGTAGCAGGTCATGAAAACAGAAGTAGTTAGAATGCTGAATTAGCCTCTCTCTATATAGAGAAAAATGACTATAATAGATTCTGAGTTAAACTGTATGTCTAGGCTAAGGTCTTGAATGGGCTAATGTCCATTAACAATCAACAAATTAGTAAATTGCCTTTATTGAAATTTCTTTTCTCAACCTAATGGTTTGTTTAACTGATGGCTGATGTGACCATTAGGAGCTATTAGCATGTTAAGAGGGCATTAAATAAAGCCAACAGTTGGCCTTAAAAACAAAAGGATAAATAAGGCACAATTTATTATTTTGCTGGGCTAAGCAAACACAGTTTCGATGCATTACTGCCTTTTGACAATGCTAGTAGTCATCTGTTGAATACACATTCTCCTGTGCACGAAACAAGGAGATCAGCAAATCTGTGATCTGCTCAGCTCTTAACTCTCCGAGCTGATGGGCAGCCATTAAAATCTTCACTCTGTGTATTGATTAATTTAAAAGTTTGTGTTCTCTTGGATTTTCCTGTCAGGTATCATTATTATGAGTAAGGAAAATGCATATTGTAAGCAGATATGGGTGAAGCTGAAATTAACAGGGAATTGGTTTCAAATGGACTCAGACAGAAGTCTGAGGGGTATCAGACAGAAGCATCACAGAGAATTACATCCTTAGAACCTTACTGTTGATCCTTTACTGTTTCCAATATGTACAGCTTGCTGTTATTGTTTTAGTAGCTAGGAAAGCAGACCTAAGACTGCCATACAAAATAGTTGTTGACAAGAATCTCCTTACACTTGGTTTTGTTTCATCTGATTCAAATCCCTGTTTTCTGTTTGTTTGTTTGTTGAGAGCTGTCACATTTCTGATAATGTATCACAGAAGAGACAGAAATGTCTAAATCTGTGTTATCCTTTCAACCTGTGTGTCATTAGCATACTAAACCAGAAGCATACATGTATGCAGCTATGTACCTATGTACTGCCACTACATCAAAATGTATTGAATAGCAATTAATTCACAGACTACTTTGCTTTGTTAGCTGCATTTTACCAGGTAGCCCATATTTCCCTCGATGGTTGGCCATTGGCAGACATAAGCTATTTTATTCAATACCTATTAGTGATATTAACTCTCAGGCCACACATCATACCTCACACAGTTACATTTGTAAGTATAAAAGTTACAGAATGACTAGAAAACTGTTAAAGACTACAAAATTTAAAACGGCCTTATTGGATACTGACTCAGAGAACCAAAAGAGGTGCATTGAGTCACGGTGGTTGCTTGGGTAAGCAAATAAGGAATTCAGTTGGCGATGTGCTGGACAGTCATTCTTGGACCTTGGGGCAAGGTGCAGTCCTGGGTTCTAATGAATGGGATGCCATATAATGAATGCACACGGGGTTCTGACGATAATTCAGTAAGTCCGTTGCTATTGCAGAGTTAGATTAATATGAGGGCTTGCAGATGAGAGTCATATATATTCATATATATGTTTTCTGGAGTGTTTTTGTTTTTGTTTTCTAATTTTTCTTTTTATGATCACCTGCCAGTCTATTTTGTAAAGTTTGTAAGTGGTATTGCTTCTATATTGCTTTCTATTGCTATGATAAAGATGACTTTGACTAAAAGCATCTTCAGGAGTTCGCTTGGCATAAATCTCTCAGTCACAGTCCGTGCCTGAGGGAAGCCGAAGCAGGAACTCAAGCTGGATAGAAACCTGGAAGCAGGGGTGGAAGAAGAGATTGTGGAGGGATATTGCTTACATGGCTTGCTCACTCTTGGACCACCTGCCCAGGTGTGGCAGGTAGCATCATCAATAATGAATCAAACGCAAATTAACAAGCAAACAAAAAAAGATGTCCTTACTGGCTAAATCAGATGGAAGCATTCTCTCAGCTTGACACTAGCTTTCTGTCAAGTTGATGAAAACCCAAACCAGGACAATGAGTGGCCATGTTCAGGAGTCACTTATTTTTCAGTCTGCCTTGTGTTGGCGCTAGAGAGTTAAGCGCACATTCTCCTTTTGCACCTGCGTATTCTGCTTTGAAAATGAAGTCATTCGGAGCATGACACATCTTAAAAGATGCTCTTTCACATGATATGAAATAACTTAGAGCGGGACATAGCCTGCTTGTCACATTGTTTTCCAGGAGTAAAATAGGAGATAACGTTTGCAACAGACCCTGAACTTAACAGCACTCCACTATTAGCAGGATCTCAGTGTGGTCCCTCCTCAGGCTGATATCTGTCAGAGAATTCCACAGGAGAAATGCAGAACACAGTGTAGAGTAAAACTGAAGAACATTCTCTGGAAATAGCTAGACTTTGCTGAGGAACCAATACTGAGCTCAATAATACTTATGCCTATTTACATTTCCCAAAGCCGCATATATGTAGAGTAAGGGTTCTGCCCTTGGCCTCAGAGAGAATTTGAAGTTAATGTGGCTACAGGAGATACTATATCAAGTAGTAGTAGTAGTAGCAGCAGCAGCAGCAGTAGTAATGAGATCCCTAAACTGAAACAATGCCTGTGATTCAATATGAGATTACTAGCTTTACTATACATCCATAGGCATGAAGTTTGGGATTGGCTGGCAGGGAGAACAAAAATGTGACAAGCTCTGTTTTTGTGGGCGATGAGTGGAAGAAAACTACATCTGTGTGAAATGGAAACCAAAGTCACGATTGTGATTTGATCTAGGTAATTTGATGATAATTGAAAGCTATTCTGTTACGTATCTCAGTCAGGAATTTAACTTGGACGAAGCAAGGAACAGTGTGGTTTCTGGGTTGTATTAAATACTCCTCTGGAGGGATAAGGTTATGGCATAATTCAAATGCTGATTTATGTACCCTCCCCCCGTATTTGGTGGCAAGATTTTTTCTGAGACTCTTCTGTATCAATGTTGTATAAATTCTGTTCCCCAATTGTCTCCCGATATGCCAATATAGCATCTTACAGCCAATCACTAAGCAAAGGAGAGGATATGTGTGGACCTCTTTCCAGCCAGTGGAGGAGGAGATGGAGGAGAAGGCAGGAGATTCATTCATGAATGAGGTCCAAGAGATGTCAAGAAGGAGCTGGAGCAGGGAAAGCTACAAAGTACAAGAATCTCTGGGAAGTAAGCTGGGAAAAAACAAATTAACTTAGCGGGTTAAGAATAGAGGAATGCTCAGTTCTTGTGCTGTGTAATTTATTATTAAACAAACATGAAAGAGTCTCAATTATCTGTGTGATAGCAGGGTTAAGAGAGAAACTGAGAAACAAACACAGTTGTGTAAAATTAACACTCTTGGTTTGTGGGTATGAGTTGACATTGAATCTACTTATTATGGATAATCTTTCTTTTCAATCTGACTGAACTTGAAACAGATTAGGAGACAAACCTATGGGTGGGTCTGTGAAGACATTTTCAGAGAAAATTAAAGGAGGATGGTAGATGCATGTCCAGTGTAGGTGGTGACATCCCTTGGGCTGGATCTTAGACTGTACAAAATAGAGATGGTGCTTGGAGCACTAGTATGTATTTCTATCTGCTTCTTGACATTTGGCACTCTGTTAGCAGCTTCTAATGATACCAAAAAGCATGCCTTCCATACGTAATGCTCAGCATCTGTTCTTAGATGTGCACTGGAATCAGGTTATCCTCCTTGAGTTGGTGGGTAGCATACAGCAACAAGAAGAGGAAGTAACATATGGGTTTGTGTTATTTGAAGTGCTCCTACACCAAAGTAGGGCACCGGACTTTTACAGTGAAATTAAAGATAGAATTTTCAAAGGCCATTGTTACATGTCAGGCTTTAAACAATTTTACTAAGATTTTTTTAAAAGTGGAACAGTCAGTCATTTTAAAGGATCAATCCATAAGAATTCATAGAGAGGGTCTTTTCAAGTGGAGATAAAGAAAGCTACTGAAGACCAAGCCCAAAATAAGTGAGAGCTTTGAGCATTTTATGCCACAGGAAACTGATTATAAAGGACCACTGAAAGTTTGTTTCTAGATTCTCAAAAACTAAAAGAAGTACTTTGTACTCAGCATTAACTCCATGGTCTGGTAAAGTCTAAATTTGCCTCTACGCAGACCACAATGACAGTGAGTGATCTCTGACTTTCTTAGCTTACACCTCAGTTGCAATTGCAAAAATATATGTTGGAGATCAGTTTCTAAACACCCTATGAATTTTGTAAGGTCTGGCCATTAAGAAGAGCATTTTCTGTATTCTTATACTGAGCATTTTGTTTTCTCTATGTTCAAGGTCTAAAAAACAGACAGCTGCCTTCCTTAGCCTGAAGGTATCTGTGTGCTGTTGTCGCTCCCCACTCCCAAGGCTAAGCAAAAAAACCATATGCCTGTGGCCAGGATCCCTTTAAGTTACATTTCCCTTGGATTGATGAGCTTTCCCTCAGAAAATTATTTTTTGAATGCTATAGTCATGAAAAGGTTCTTTCAAATCTGCTTTGTTATAGAAACAAATCAAAACAAAAACTTCCTCCTTGGACTCTTAGGTAAGAATTTATCTTTTACTGAGGAAGACTATGAGCTTTTAAAAATACAATTATTAAATATCTCAATAGGAAAAGTGGAAGCATGTTGCCTATGTACAATGGTTGACAACTTTCTGTCTGACTCAGCTAAACCTAGTCACTCCTAAATGTTGTCTATTTACCCAGCTGGTGGTGATGTTTTCACTGTCTCATACTGAAAGGAGATGAGGGAGGTTTTGTAAGATTTCCAAATTCTCTGAGGCCCATCTCTCTGCTCCTTCTGGTGATAATGCAGAAGGCCGCTTTTTAATTTTACGCTGTTGCTATTAGTTTAATGGTATGGCCTAATAAATGTTTATTATTAGGCTTACAATTATTATGGCAGTATTATTTAACCTGCCTTACATCCAATAAAGACACAGACACCTGATGTAGTTTAGATTATAGATGTTAACTCCTAAGCTACCTTTCATCATATCTCAGCCTCTATCCCATGCCATCTGCTTCTAATAATTTCTATTTGGGCTACCCATTGATCATTCCAAAAAACACTCGCAAAGGTTGTTAATCTGGGCTATGTCTTTCCATGTAGAACTTCAGAGTTCCTCTGGGCCCACAAGCTCTCTCCCATCCCATGCAGTTCTCTTTCTTCTTCCTCGTCCAGTATCTATCTGCTTCTCCTGCCCAAGACCCTGTTCTCTCAAAGCTTGAAAACTTTGGCCACACCTACCCCACTCTGCCCAGGTTTAGGCCTTTTAATCAGCCAACCAGAAATAATTTCTTAGGAAAGGTTAAACAGCAACACTTGGAGTATGGTACAGTTTGCTCATAAACAGTGAGAATCTTTTTAAAAAATATAGTTTATTAATTTATTCATATTACATCTCAATTGTTATTCCATCCCTTGTATCCTCCCATTCTTCCCTCCCTCCCATTTTCCCCTTACTCCCCTCCCCTATGACTGTGACTGAGGGGGACCTCTTCCCCCTGTATATGCTCATAGGGTATCAAGTCTCTTCTTGGTAGCCTGCTGTCCTTCCTCTTAGGGACGAGCAATTAACAAACACAAGCAGCAGGTCATATTCCAGCATTACACTGTGCTTCAGTTCAAAAGATGTTGGACACTCCCTGCCTTCTAACGTAGTTTTACAATTTAATTTGTCTGAACACACACACACACACACACACACACACACACACACACACACACAGAGAGAGAGAGAGAGAGAGAGAGAGAGAGAGAGAGAGAGAGAGAGAGAGACACACAAACACACAAACACACATACACACACACACATTGCATGAAATAGTTAGTTAACAAATGATCCAGTGATGGGCAGAGTGACTTGAGGGAAATGGGATGCATGTAACGAGTGGCGGGAGGTGATCTGTTCCCTTTGAACACTGATAAAAATTTGTGTATGCCTCCAGATCACAAAATATGGCCTACTGTTTCCAAATAAATTGCTGCACTGTATATTTCAAATTATACTAGAGATTGAAGATTGGGTAATAAAATTATTCTTCTGTGATTGACCTTTAAAATTCATTTATACTTCCTTTAAATGGAAAGCAGAGGCTTCATTTTATGTCTATATATTTACTCTTATATTGGAGACTGATCCAATACTTGAAGGGACAAAATGTCAGGGGTGAATCCTATGTAAGAACTCATCCCCTGGCAGTTCCTGGGGGTTCAGAGGTCAGTGTCCACTGCCAGAAAGATGTCCAGTATGATTCTGTGCTAAGCCCCGATGGACACAGAGCTAACTTAGATTACAGTTTAAGATTATGGTATAGTCAGATATAAGTGCTAAATAAATAAAAATATAGAATTGTCATTGGTGCATTCCCTATAATATAGCAAAAAGAAAGACCAGAAAAATGGCATTCTAAGATTGTGAATTTTTGCAGTGTCATGAAAATTTCTTACACTCTACAAAAATCAACCACTTTTCAGTAACAGAAAATAGTTTCTCTAATAGTCAGACTGAATGCTGACTTTCTAATTTAAAAGATTCCCTGTAATATTATTTAAGATAATGCTGTGGTTTAAATGAGAAATGTCCTTCCCAGGCTCATCATTTGAACATTTGGTGCCCAGTTGGTAGTTCTGTTTGCTGGAACTTTTAGGAGGTACCACCTCATTGAAAGAAGTGCCTCACTGCGGCATGGCTTTGAGAGGCTGTCCTCCCACCATGCCCCGCTCGCTTTGTGACCTGTTGCGCTTGAGTATGCACCTCTCAGCTTCCTGCTTCTCTATCCATGCCTCCTCTGGGCTCCCAAGGATCTTTAGCAATGACTGTACTTTACCCACTAGAATTAATAAGCCCAAAAGGGACTAAACTCTTAAAAAAAAAACCTCTTTTGCTTATGTTGTTTTGTCGCAGCTATAGAAAATTATTAAATAAAAATAACAAAGAAAAGATAACTATCTTGTTCCTGCATGGCAAATTATAAAGTGTCTGTCGGTAAAACTACAGTACATATATTTTATGATCCTTGGGGACATGGCTATCATGAAAAGAATTGTAAAGGGGGAAGTGCACAGCCTGGAGCAGATGCATCCATCACTTCAGTGGGTTTTCTCTTGGTGTATTAAAGTAGAGAAGTCCCCTAATTTCTCTGTGCCTTCACTTTGCTTATGCATTAGACAAACTGACTTACTGATAGTACAGATACATAATAGCCACAGAAGGGTTGAATAAAATGACAAAGTTGTTAAGTAAGATATTTTAGAATGATAGAAAAGTTCTATAAAATGCTTTTATATTTTGAGATAAAAGTAATTTTTTAGTTTATGCAGACATCAACAAATTGCATGGCATACATTTTTAAGTTCTTGAAATAAGACTCATGACTAGATAGATAAGTTGTGTGATTAAATCTCAGATATGATTTAAATAACTCAGACCCAGAGAGTGAGTGCAATAAAAATTATAGCCTAATGTGAGTTGATATTTCAGCCCAAATTACTGCTTCTTTTGCAAGTAGGTGCAAAAAGTAAAGAATAAAATTCCTAATTGTCAACTCTCCAAGAATGCATGCCCCCTTTAAAAGTAGAATCTTTGAAAAGTAGGGGACCATGCAGCTTAACTTGGGAGGCAAAGAGCTGTTTGGGAAAATGCTGCTTCCTTCTTATGCCTATGTCTTGTAGCAAGCTCAGTTCCAATGTATCCTGGGCACTCTAATGATTGCATGATCATCCAACTTATACATTTAATGTTGAGAAAGAGACTAAGGTCCAGCATATTCTTTGATTATTTTCACTCTCTTGCCAGTTTTCACTGTTACTATTATTGTCTCACCAATGAGCCTTCAAGACACACAGTCCTTGAGAGTTATAAAAGAAGTTGCCTTTCTTTCTTGGTTTATCGAGACAGGGTTTCACTGTGTAGTCTTGGCTGGACTGGACTCACTTTGTATACCAGGCTAACCTCAAACTCAGAAAAATCCACCTGAGTGCTGGAATTAAAGGGGTGTGACACCATGCCTAGCTAATAAGTTGCCTTTCTTTGTTTAAAAAAAAAAATCTCTCTGTGGAACACAGACCTAAATGTACACAACCGTTTTCCCCATTAAACTACCCTATCCACAGGGACTGACAACATAGGGTCTGTCTGTAAACTTACAGTTATGTTCATAAGCACATTGCAGTCTTCAAAGAGCCCAACTCTGAGATCAACTCTAGCTATTGCCACAGCTTAGGCCTCACATTTTTCAGTTACAGTACCTTGGTAAATATATTTCATGTAAATCATAGGTATTTTTGAGTTTTAATGTGGCTGAACACTTTATAACAAGATTTCTAAAGCTGGGCATGGGACAGTTTTTTAGGGGAAAGAGAAATGTTATGAATTCACTAGTGTATCTTCAGTATTTTTCCAATTCCATTGTATAATTATGAATCTCAAAGAAAGCATTTATCCAAGAAAGAAGCAAACAGGTATTTCTTTATAAAACAATGCCCGTGCAAGTGTGCTGTGCTCACATATAGTACCTAAAGTTATTTATAGCCTCATATTAAGGTCGTGTTTATAGCTTAATATTCTTAACAAATGTGTAATCTTCAATTGCATAAATATACCACATTTTAATTACGTATTCATCAGTTGGTAGATATCTAGGTTACTTTTATTTCCTGCCTAATATGAATAGAAGAATGGAATAAATAGATTGGAATAGAATGGAATAGAATAGATTGGCAATGAAGAAAAAGGCAGTAGGTGGAACTAGAAACAGTCATTCTGAGTCAGATAACTTGGACCATGAAGGAAGTCTCACTAAACTCCTAATGACATATTAGATAGCTATATAACATCTTAATACATATCTCAACTTTGGTCAGAGTAGCTTCTTTGTTCAGAAAATGATGGTTAAAACTGGGGAAGTTGGAGTGAATAACTGGGGATGTTGTATGTTCAGCCCTAAATGATGTGGCATTTCTCCTCTCTCTCTCTCTCTCTCTCTCTCTCTCTCTCTCTCTCTCTCTCTCTCTCTCTCTCTCTCACACACACACACACACACACACACATGCATGCGCACATGCTTGCAAGTCTCAGAGATCATTGAGGGAAGGAGGTTGAAAGATTATCAGAACCAAACAAGGTGAATGACCCAAAGAAACTGATAATAGGTCAGTTTCACATATGAACTCATAGATATAGTCCTTACATGCTCAAGAATCATGCAAGTTCTAGCCACACAAAATTTAAGCAAGGGGAAGGGAGGTAGGGAGGAAGTCCTACTCCTTACAGAAAATTCTCACCTACCTGCTGGCAAAAAGAGAGTAAGGTTTCTTTAGGTAGGTCAGCTATACTTTAGTGAAATGCCACAAATTGAAATTACTGTATTTTAAAAATAAGGCAGAGGAGGAGAGAAGACACAAATCTGGGTTGGTGGGTAGGGAGTGAGAGTGGATTTGTGAGAAGTTTGGGAGTAGTGACAATCAAAATATTCTTTTACAAAATTCCCAAGGAATGGGTTTTTGTCTGAGTTGTACAAAATAAATTTATATTTCCTAAATTTTTGTTTAATTTTTCTTTGTGAATGAAAAAAAAACTTGTTGTGTTAGAATGCTTTGTCTATGAACTTGCAATATAAGTTTTGTACATCCATACAAATATGGAAAATTATTATGGTGTCAATTTCTTTTCTACCATTTTTCAGTGTGGAGGGATCATTGCTTATTAATATACATAAAACATTGGGTATTTCTAGGATGCTACTGTACTAGAAATTTTCTGTTAATTATTATATGATCACATAGCTGTTATAAGGAGGTAGTAAAGCTCATGATTACTAAATATTATCTGCCAGGAGCTCCTGTGTTGACTGTTTTTTTTTTAAATAAAGCTTTTCTACAGCAAAGAGAGTAGTGAGTTAAACAAATGCTTTCACATTTGCAGTATTTCTCAAGTTCTCTTTGCATGTGATCACACAAAAGTAGGTAACCTAATAATAGAACAACTCAGGGAAACTGAAAGCCTGATATTCTACTGAAATCATAGGTAGTCTTTGACGAGGAGACAAAAGAGGTGCTGGGAGGTCAGAGTAGGAAAAGGGAGGGGATGAAAGTTCTTATGGTGAGTTAGGCATATTGCTCAGTATCAAAAACCTTGTCTACTATCCATGAGATCTTGGGCTCTGGCTAAACATAAGTCATCTTTCAGTGATGGTAATTTATTTTTAGCTAATGTCTTGCTGTGTTGCTCAGTCTGGCCTCAACTTTTAGTCTTCCAACCTCAAGTCAGTGAATGTTGGAATCTCAGGTGCATCTTAATATGTTCTGCTTCAGTGATAAGCTGAGACAATTTACTTAAGATAAAGAGAACTGTATTGTCACACACTTTATGTATTTTTTTTACTTTTAAGTCAATATGTCATTAGTTATAGTATTGGAAATTTTTGTATGGTGTTTATTCAGTCAGAAGATAATGTGTGCACAGATTCCATCTACTAACCAATGGCCCTCGAAAGGTTGAATTACTGGGGTTAAGAAGTACTCATAGGCAGGAAACAAGATTGCAGGACTCAGTGCATATGGTATCTGAGCAGTAGAATATCTCTTAAAGAAATACAATCAAACGAATAGAGGCCTTTACAATGCACACAGAGAACCAAGATCCTCTGTTCAGATGCAGCCAATGGACTGCTGGTTCTGCACATGGGGATGGAGGGGGGACTGCTGCTGAGCCTGTGACATGCACTCTGGTGCCCACGATTTGGTCACTGACCCATGGCAAGATGGTCTAGTGGGCACACAGAGAAAGGGAATGCATGCTATCCTGATGAGATTTAATAGCCTGTTGCCAGATGGTTGAGGTAGAAGGGTCTCCACCCTATCAGAGGTCTAGGGGAGGGGAGAAGAGAGGGAAGCTGAGAATGGGGAGATAAGAGGAAGGGAATAATAATCAGGGTGTAATGTGAATAAATTATAATAAATAAAATATAAATTAAAAAAAAAACAAATAGAGGCCTTTAAAGAGGCCTTTAAAGAAATAGAGGAAAAACATAATCAAATAGGTGAAAAAATGAATAAATTGGCTCAACAACTAAAAATGAAAATAGAATCAATAAAGAAAACACAAATTAGGAAACTCTGGATATGGAAAACACAAAGAAGAGAACAGGAACTACAGAAGTACACAGACACTTGCACTATTATGTTTATAACAGTTTTATTTATAATAGCCAGAAATTGGAAACAACCCCAGATGTCCCTCAGGCAAGAGCTGATAAAGAAACTGTGGTACATTTATACAATGGAGTATTACTCAGCTATCAAAAACAATGGCATCATGACATTTATAGGGAGATGAGTGAACTAAAAAAGATCATCCTGAGTGAGGTAACCTAGATGTAGAAAGATAAACATGGCATGTACTCATTTATAAGTAAATATTAGCAGCAAATAAAAGAGTAACAATAGTATAATCTACAGACCCTCTCCACCCATGGAAAAAAAAAAAAAAGCTAAGTAACGAGGTGGGCCCTAGCGTACTCACTTAAGTATCACTAAGAAGGGGAGATAGAATAGACATCATGAGTGGATGTGGGAGGGGACACGAAATAGGACATGAGGACACTGGATGAGAGAGGACATGGGAATAGGAACAAGGAGAGATCAGGTTATGGAAGAGCAGAGGGAATACTGGGAGAGACAAGTAGAATTGGGGGGCTCACTTATAGGAGCAGTTAGGAATCTGGGGCCATGATGGTGAAGCCTAGCTAAGGCTCCTAGCATGGGGGATGAGGACCAGTTAGGAATCTGGGGCCATGATGGTGAACCTAGCTAAGGCTCCTAGCATGGGAGATGAAGAGCCGTGAACCAGAAAAGACTTCCAATGAAGGCTCTGGGACACAGACCCAGTCACAAAACCTTTGACCTACAATTTGTCCTGCCGACGTGATATGCAGTCTGGTTCTTTCTCTTGGTATCTTGAGGTTGGCCATTATGGACTGTGCATCCTGAGGCAGGAGAGACTGGAGGCAACAGGATCTTGGGCAGCAGTGAGCACAAACTGAAAAAAAAAAAAAACAAAACCAGGAAGACTATGTCCTAAACAGTTCATTCAATGGTTTACAAGGGAATCCAAGAGTAACACATCCTAGGACACTATTAACAATACTCTGCCATGCATGCGCATGTGAGCCTAGCATACCTGTCGCCTGAGAGGCTCTACCCAACAGTGGATCAAAAGAGATGTTGAGACTCACAGCGAAACACTGGGTGAAGCCAGTGAAGGATAGGGACCTTTGTGGAAAAGTGGGGGGAAGAATAGAAAGACCTATAGGTGGCAAGAGCTCCACAAGAAGACCAACAGAGCCAATTAACCAAGGCTCAGAGGAGCTTGCAGAGACTGAAGCCACAACCAAGGACCATACATAGACCAGGCCTATGCCCCCTACACGGATGTAGCCAATGAACAGCTCAGGCTTCAGGTGGGTCCTCTAGAAGGGGATGAGGGTCTGTTTCTGATGTGAACTCTCTTGCTTGCATTTTTTTTTTTAATATCCCCTTGGCAGGGCTAGCCAGCCAGGCCACAGGGGAAGAAAATATGCTCAGTTCTGATGTGACTTGATGTGCAGGGTGGGTTGGTATGTGTCTGTGGGGCTTCCCTTTTCTAAAAGGTATAGGTGAAGGGTAGGAGGAAGAGGGAAGGAGGGTGGGACCATGAGGAGAAGAGGGAGGAAGCTATGATCAGGATGTAAAGTGAATACATAGATTAATTTTTTATAAAAAGAAAAATTTTCTCATAGATTGGTGTTCAGGTTATGTGCCTTAATATACCTATAAAAACTTAATATACCTATTTAAACAACTCTTAATGCATAGAAACTTATAGATTTATTGGAATTCAATTGTACTGGCACATTTTGAAAGGAGAGGTTAAGTATTTCAGAGTTTTGTTCAAATGAACCTTAAGATAGGCACAGATATAAAGTACTTTAAAGGAAGTGGGCTTAGCTCTGGGGTGAGAAGGTTTTACACGCTTTTGCATGGCTAGTGGTGGCAGTGACTGTTTTTAGTTACAGAGAAGCAGTTTGGGCTGTGTTTGCCAAACAGTGTTGTAGAGTTTTGGAATGACTCAGCCAGAAAGCAAGGAAGGGCCAGATGTGCAAACAGCAGCAGAGAAGATACAGGAATAGAAGCATTTAAAATCTAGCTTTGTGGGGTAGAGAGATGGTTCCATAGTGACAAGCCTGCAGGCCTGAGCCAGAATCCTGAGACCTGAGCGGTGGAAGAGCAAGAACTAATTCCTGCCAGTTCACTAATCTCTATACACAAGCTGTGGCATGCCTCTCCCTGACCCCTGCAGTAAGTCAACAAAGAAGTACTAAAATTAACTTTGATGAATCCACCTATTTTCCTTCAGTCCTTCCAAGTCCTCTTTGCTTTATTTCAATTGTGAGGATTTATTAAAATATAAGATTTGGGGGCTCGAGGGAAAGCTCAGTGGTCAAGAGCACACAGCCACAACTGTGGTAACTCCAGTCCCTGGTATTACAATCTGAATTCTGCCTATCACCAATGCACTTATGTACACTCTTGGACACATGCATATAAATACAATTAAGTGAATACATATTTAGAAATAAAATATAAGAACACTGAAATTTTGAATAAATAAGTGTATAATACTTGGGGATGAGAAAGCATGTGAATTAGGGGGAAGACATATGTTCTAACAGTGGTCATGACAGACTTGAGAGGTAGGGTCTCCAGTTCATATGCAAGAGTCTGGAAATTGAACAGTGTACAGGCTAGCTACTCATGAGGCTTCAGGCCTGATGGCAAACCACTCATGTTTTTGAGACAGGATGACTGAGTACAAGGGCAGCGTGGTTGAACAGTATGAAAATGTCCTGTCTCAAAATCAACCAAACAACCCAAAACAAAACAAAACAAAACAAAAAACAACCAACAAACCAAACAAGCATATAATCAAAATAAAATAATAAAGAGGCTAGAGAATAAGGCAGAATGCGTGAGCAACTCAAGTAGGTGTACCAATATGCCAATATACATACACCATCCATTTCTCCTGTGGGTTCACACACAGTGATCCTCAAGCATATCACCATTAAACTAAATCTCATTTCCCTGTCCATTACATTTAAGAGATATTATTTTCACCTGGAAATTAAACAAAGGTGACGTATTTTGCATCTTTTTTTATATTTAGTCCTTTTTTGAATAATCAGAATAATTCTAAGTATTCTCCAAGACTGTTTTAATTATAGAAGGGAATTAAATTAGGTAGACAGGTACAGTTTTGGACTTTTGATCCTGAAAGTTCTTGAAGTCAGTTGTACATTGACATTGCCAACATGATTGGCACAGTCTGTAAACAGCTACACAGTTCATGGACCTGCTCTTTCTTCATGGACTTAGATTCTTAAAATCTCCCAAAGAAAACCTCATTATATTTGTGAGGATAGTTGAAACCTCCCTTTGACCTGTTTGATTACTCTCTTTCTCCCTCCACTGCACACAGTCATTTGTATTTGTGCTAGCAATGCAGGAGTCTTGTCAGAGATTGGTACCCTCAAGCACAGGGGTCCGCTACCAGCGCCTTTTAAGAAAAAATATCATCAGCTGGTCAGCAGGTAAGCAAGAGGTAAGACTTCCAGTGATGATGTACCTGTTTGTAGACACAGTAATTAGTGGCACCACTCTCTGGGTCCAGTTTCCTTTCTTCACTTACTTTTTAGTGTTCTAGTCCTCAGTGAATTTATTCCCTTGGTAAAAGAGCCCCAATTTTTCCACATGCAATTAGCAGTGAATTGGCCAAGCATAGCATTGATTGTCTTTGAAGATTCTGAATCTGACAGACTAAAAAATTCAACATAAATTGTTAAATGACACTGGATTAGATCTTGTTCCTCCTCATTGTAGAGACTGGGATAATAGGATGAAGTAGTTTAAAATACATCTCTGTAAATCAGTAACTTAATTCATATCTATGGCTGCAACCAAATAACTTTACCTATTTTTTCTTCTAATGAAGTTTAAACAATCTTAATTCCAATTTGGGGACCATGTAAAAAGGAAAATAAAACTTTCATGAGAATGAATATCAGAAAATAAAGATTTAGACACAAAAGGTAAATTTTTAGTAATTTTTCAGCAAACAAAATCAACAACTTCATCAATGAGCCTATTAAGCTGAAAGCAGAGCCAGAATCTCTGTAGATCAGCCAGAGGTAGACTCTGACCAGAAGCCTGTGTTACAAAGGGCTTTATGCACTACAAACAGACATTTGCTGACTGAAAAATATACTGGATATCAGTGACTTTAGGTGTGGTACTACTGATTCATAATCCTTAGTTACTTGTTTTTATAATTAGTATGATATAGACCCCAAGAAAGCATGTGTGTCTCCTACTTATGTGCAACCCAGCACATGAGTAAAAGACATGAAAAGATGCACAAAAATGATTTTGAAGTTCTCCATCCTAACTTCTATGGAATAATGACCAGGAAGACCTAAGGATTCAAGTTGAATGTATGTGAATTCTGTTACAACCATCACAAAATAGTAGGTTTTCCATGCCGAAAAACTGCCAATGGTCAAATAAAGTCACCAAGCCAAGATGAGAGCTGTCAGCAATCACAGTTAAAAAAATTAATTGATATTAAGAACTGTAAACTAAACATAAATTATTCCTTAGTAAATTATAACATGGTTTAAGGCTTTTTAATGACAAACTTTGACCTAAACATTGATATGCAGCAACACCATTGAATTTTGTCTAATTTTCATGTAATGATTATTCTAGCCTTATAAGTTTCTCCAAGTTCTTATAAAAATATTTATTTTACATATGTGTATTTGTGTGTGTAGGGGGATATATGTATAGCCCTTGCATATAAGTACACACAAGGGCACAAAAGGGGGTCTTGTCGCTTGGAACTGAATTTGCTCTGAAAGAGCGAGAAGTGCGCCTAACCACTGGGACATCACTTTAGCTCCTTCAGATCCTTTTTGACATCTAACAATTGTGAGTAAGCCGTACAACCAATTGTATGTATTCAATAATTATACCTTTTATTTCTCTTTCCCATTTTATTATTGTTGATCATACTGCTATCACTAATGGCCTATTGACATGTTTCTACTGTAATCATATTTTTCCTGTCCCCATGTCCCATACCCCCTATAAAGCCTGTCATCATGGTCTATCCTTTCACTATCTCCACCCTTGCTCAGAGGCAGCTATTTTGTGCCTACCCCTCCAAAAATCTCTCACATGAATTCTGTTGTATGATATGATTTTGTGGCATTCCTTGGCCCCTGATCACCAAGATATTCTAGCCACAATGCCCTTTCATTGGTTCCTTAAGTTGGATAGGCTCTCCAGATGTTTATACTCCCTCTTGGTTGGTGTAAAATCTGAGGAAAGGACTACTGAGTATCTGGCACACCTCTGGTACTCTTGGAAGCATAGATGGACCACCTCACCTATCCTACTCTTTTGTCTCTGCCTTGGATAAGACTTTGTTCCTTAGCTCAGTGTTTTTTACCTTTTGGCTTCACTAGAAAGTCGTAGTACCAGGGGCCAAGATGACCTCGTTTTGAGTGCAGTGAGCAGTCCTCATTGCAGTCCAGTAAGTTTTCTAAGCCTGAGTCCATTTAGACCACTATTCTCTCTCTCTCTCTCTCTCTCTCTCTCTCTCTCTCTCTCTCTCTCTCTCTCTCTCTCTCTCAGCAACCTCTTGGAAATTGTAGGAATTTCCTCCAGTAGAATTTTGTTTTGCAACCATCTCTCTCTCCTTCTTGGATTAGAGCTAGCTTGACCTCAGTGCAAATCAATTGCCAAAGATTGGCATGCTTGGTTTTCCAATTCTTTCTTATGGTAACAACTTCTGCCACTATACAAACAAATTATCTCTACATCTGTCATATCTAGACTTTCTCTGCCCTACATCCTCTCTACTTCCCACTTCTAAAACTCTCTTGGTACTATTTCTCTATACTGTGCTGTAAATTCTGTCTCAGGATTTGTAATTCCACTGAGAATGGTTAAAAGATCTATAAAATCTATAACCTAAGTTAGCTTAAAAATCGTAACAAAAAGTTG